>NC_069500.1:413404204-413739204 GCF_027579735.1 Bombina bombina
AGTGTAGCATAATAAAGACATAGAAGCAAGAAGTGCCTGTGTGATTTTTCCTCCATCTTTATATAAAATAATTTATATATCCGGTTATTCTACCCTAATAATAACAGACTGGTAACACTTCTGTTTCCGGCGAGCCTTCATACCCTACCCCATACCAAACACCAAGGTATGGGGTGATAAAATCCAAAAGCAGCAAGTGTACAGTAAAATCAGTCTTTATAAAAAGCAATGTGTTTCTCAGCCTCTTTAGGGTTGTTTCCTCAGGTTTATACATGTATTAGCCTGAGGAAACAGCCCTATAGAGGTTGAGATACACGTTGCTATTTATAAAGACTGATTTTACTATACACTTGCTGCTTTTGGATTTTATCACCCATACCTTGGTGTTTGCAGTGTCACCTGTTTTGCTGTGGAGATCAATCTGCTGGGCAGCTGAGAAGTTCCAGTTTGTCTGTATTGCACCTGGAGGTGCTTTCCATCTTTGGAATCATTCTGGAGACAGGATGCACAGCAAGTCTTAAGAAAACATCCACCAGGCTCCAGATTCATTCTACTCCGGGGGGTTCTTTGCTGGCTACAGATTCCTTCCTCTCCAGTGGTTGCTGTGCAGATGCCGACACTGTTGCCGTTATCTATGCCATCCTGTGGGCCTCAACTTACCTCATTAGATTGAGGTTACCTCTAGTAAGTGAGAATTACCAGCAGGGGAGGATCACAGGTTATATGCATCCTTCTAATATCACCTTCATTTCCGCTCTCAGTATCGTCTAGATCGTGTATTTTATTTATTTGGGACTTTTTGCAGCTTTTTATAGCTCTCTACAGCCTTTCATTTGTATAAACTGTTTTATGCTTTGAACATTTTAATACCTATTATACACCACCACTTATTTGTTGGATTTGTTGGAGTTACATCCACCCATTGTGAGCACATTAACCCTGTGCATACAACCTACTCTTTGCATATCATTTATATATACTTTTGGTAGCTCTTCACATCTGGAGGCCAATTTAACAAAGGTCTTGTGGACCTGATCCGACAGTGCGGATCAGGTCCGCAAGACCTCGCTGAATGCGGAGAGCAATCCGCTCTCCGTATTCAGCATTGCACCAGCAGCTCCCAAGAGCTGCTGGTACAACGCCGCCCCCTGCAGACTCGCGGCCAGCAGGGAGGTGTCAATCAACCCGATCGTACTCGATCTGGTTGAATTGTGGCGATTCCTGTCCGCCTCATCAGAGCAGGCGGACACGGTTATGGAGCAGCGGTCTTTAGACCACTGCTTCATAACTGCTGTTTCTGGCGAGTCTGAAGACTCGCCAGAAACAAGGCCCTTCAAGCTCCATTCGGAGCTTGATAAATGGGCCTCCTGATCTGGTTTTACATTTATAATCTTGGTTTTGACATATTCTTTGTTTTGCGCTAGACCTCCTCTTTCTTTTTTTTGACATTTTGTATCTCACTCACTGTGGGTTGTTCTGTCCCCAGTGAGGGTCGGCTAAAGCTGCATCTTTATAGTGTAAGTCTTACCACGCTCCTCTCTCTCTTGCTTGTGTTATATATATATAAATAAAATATATATGCAAAATATATTTCCAATATGTTTAACTGCTGCTCTTTTATATACATGAAGTGTCACATTTTTATTTGAATAAAGAACAGGTTTTGTCATATTGTTATTATACAGCTATATAATGTCACTCACATTTATTGTATTTGTTATTAAAACAATTGCTCCTTAGATCCTAGACTGAATGCCTCTGCTTTGTGTTGCAGGCCTATAGCAGATGTAGTATATCTGTGTATGTGTTTATATGCTTCAGCTTCTTTGTATCACAGTGAACATGTGCAATGTTTTTACAGCTTTCAGTAGTTGCAGGGGGTGATTTCCCAGAAAATCCTTAGCCACAAAAACTCATTCAGAACAAAAACACACACACACAAAAAAACAACAGAAAAAACAAAGATAATGTTTGTTTATTGCTGCTTAATTAACTGTGAGGACAATTAGCAGCAGTCCCTTGATACTAAGGGTTGTCACTCACAGAAGTACAGAAATGTGTTGGCAGAGGTGAGGATGAGTGACAGCTGTTCCTCCCTTGTTTGTCTTTTTGTCAAGCATATAACCCTTTCTTTGCCATACTATGTTGTAATTACATTTTCTAAGGGGGTGACTTAAAATATGTGCAGAGGGAGAGAGTAATTTGTTGGGCCCATGGGCTGCACATTATTTTCAAAATGGTGACTTATTGGAGTTTTATACTGGGATTTACATACAGAACAAAAGGAGAGGGGAGCATTTGCTTTCTCTTGACACCCCTCTCCCCAGATGCCAAAGGTTGCAAGTATAGATTGATTCCAAGACAGTTCAAACTACTCTCCAGTGAAATAAAAATCCCCACTTTCTATGTTATCTAATGGAACAGATTCACAAAGTTCTGAAAGGATTCTCATGCTATAATAAGTCAGATCAACATGATAACACAGGGAACTGACAGCTTTTTAGACTTGATAATTCTTTGAACTATCAGTAAATATAGGCCAGTATGAGTTATCACACCAACTTAGCTCCAGAAGAGAAGGTGTTCTGTTTATCCTTCTGTGTTAACCCCCTAGGTATTATGGGGTTAGGAATTGTTTTTCCTTTCCACTTTCCCTACTGACAGGAGGTCCTTGGAGTGGGGGCTTTTACTTCCCTGCTGATACCTCATCCTGTTAGTGCCAGAGTGACTGATAGGCCCAGCCTGACTGGCTAACACTACACTGTGTTCACTTGTCTGGGGGCATTGGCATTAACAGTATCTATCATATGGATGATAAATATGCTTTCCTCCAATCGTTGGGTGCCCCACAAGCTGGACGCCAAAGGGGGCACACAACAATTGGATGAAGCCGGATTCGTCATCCATATGCTTAAGAAAGTAGGAGATGCGGGCGGAGGATCAGCGTTTTGTTTACCATAACGCAAAAGTAAGTATTTTAAAAAATAACGGCCAGATAACGAGTTTTTTATTTTGATCTGTGCGGTGCTATCGAGCAGTTTTCTCTCACCGCTCACTTACCTACAGCGCTGGTATTATGAGTTTTTACAAACCCGGCGTTAAAAGACAAGAAGTGAGCGTAGGGCAAAATGTTTCTCCTTAACGCACTCCAATACTAGCGCTGCTTAAGTCAGCGGTGAGCTGGTCGTATGTGCTCGTGTATGATTTCCCCATAGGAATCAACGGGGAGAGCTGGCTGAGAAAAAGTATAACACCTGCAAAAAAGCAGCGTAAAGCTCCCTAACGCAGCGCCATTGATTCTTACGGGGAAAGAAAATTTATGTCTACACCTAACACCCTAACATGAACCCGAGTCTAAACACCCCTAATCTTACACTTATTAACCTCTAATCTGCCGCCCCTCACATCGCCGCCACTTGCATTATATTTATTAACCCCTAACCTGCCACTCCGGACACCGCCACCACCTACATTATACTTATGAACCCCTAATCTGCTGCCCCCAACATCGCCGACACCTACATTATATTTATTAACCACTAATCTGCCACCCCCAATGTTGCTGCAACCTAACTACACTTATTAACCCCTATTCTGCCGCCCCCAACCTCGCTGCCACTATAATAAACATGTTAACCCCTAAACCGCTGCACTCCTGCCTCGCAAACATTAGTTAAATATTATTAATCCCTAATCTACCGTCCCTAACATCACCTCCACCTACCTACATTTATTAACCCCTAATCTGCCGCCCCCAACGTCGCCGCCACTATACTAAATTTATTAACCCCTACACCTAAGTCTAACCCTAACCCTAACACCCCCTAACTTAAATATAATTAAAATAAATCTAACTAAAAATTCCTATCATTACCTAAATAATTCCTATTTAAAACTAAATACTTACCTGTAAAATAAACCCTAAGATAGCTACAATATAACTAATAGTTACATTGTAGCTATCTTAGGGTTTATTTTTATTTTACAGGCAAGTTTGTATTTATTTTAACTAGGTAGAAAAGTTATTAAATAGTTATTAACTATTTAATAACTACCTAGCTAAAATAAATACAAAAGTACCTGTAAAATAAAACCTAACCTAAGTTACAATAACACCTAACACTACACTATAATTAAATAAATTTACTAAATTAGCAACAAATAAATAAATTAAATTAAATTAGTACAAGAAAAAAACACACTAAATTACAGAAAATAATAAACAAATTACAAGATATTTAAACTAATTACACCTAATCTAATAGTCCTATCAAAATAAAAAAGCCCCCCCCAAAATAAAAAAACCCTAGCCTAAACTAAACTATCAATAGCCCTTAAAAGGGCCTTTTGCGGGGTATAGCCCCAAAGTAATCATCTCTTTTACCTGTAAAAAAAAATACAAACACCCCCCCCAACAGTAAAACCCATCACCCACACAAACAACCCCCAAAATAAAATACTATCTAAAAAACCCTAAGCTCCCCATTGCCCTGAAAAGGGCATTTGGATGGGCATTGCCCTTAAAAGTGCAGTTAGCTCTTTTGCAGGCCCAAACCCTAACCTAAAAATAAAATCCACCCAATACACCCTTAAAAAAACCTAACACTAACCCCCTGAAGATTGACTTACAGTTCTGAAGACCAGACATTCATCCTCAAGGAAGTGACAGAAGTCTTCATCCAACCGGGCCAAAGTCCTTAACGAAGCCGAGAGAAGTTTTCATCCAAGCCGCGGCGAAGTGGTCCTCCAGACGGGCAGAAGTCTTCATCCAGATGGCATCTTCTATCTTCATCCATCCGACGTGGAGTGGGTCCATCTTCGAGAAGTCCGACGTGGAGCATCCTCCTCATCCGATGACTACCCAACGAATGAAGGTTCCTTTAAGTGACGTCATCCAAGATGGCGTCCCTTAGATTCCAATTGGCTTATAGAATTCTATTAGCCAATCGGAATTAAGGTAGAAAAAATACTATTGGCTGATGCAATTAGCCAATAGGATTGAAGTTCATTCCTATTGGCTGATCCAATCAGCCAATATGATTGAGCTCGCATTCTATTGGCTGTTCCAATTCTATCAGCCAAGCGGAATCTAAGGGACGCCATCTTGGATGACGTCACTTAAAGGAACCTTCATTCGTTGGGTAGTCGTCGGATGAAGAGGATGCTCCACGTCGGATGTCTTGAAGATGGACCCACTCCGCGTTGGATGGATGAACATAGAAGATGCCGTCTGGATGAAGACTTCTGCCCGTCTGGAGGACCAATTCGCCCGGCTTGGATGAAGACTTCTCCCGGCTTTGTTGAGGACTTCGGCCCGGTTGGATGAAGACTTCTGCCGCTTCCTTGAGGATGGATGTCCGGTCTTCAGAACTGTAAGTCGATCTTCAGGGGGTTAGTGTTTTTTTCAGTTTATTATACATTCCACATTCTCCGCCCACAACCCATAGTCTATTTCACTGTAAAATGTAGCCAATTGCAACGTGCCCCCTTTATTTTGAAAGCAAAAAAACACGTTCCTGTCCTGAAAATTTTTGGACATCTTTAAATGCTGCCCTTTCAAATTCCGTTATGGATAGAAATGCTAATCCCATGGATTGTGACAAAATTTTCTCTGACGACAAGGGCATATTAACCCTAAGTAGTCTGTTTGACTCTATGGAACACCTTTTACTTAAAGAAACAAGGGTCCAGTGGGACCTATGGACCTTTGATCAATACATTAAAGCAAGAATGATACCCAGAGGCCTGAAGGGTTTTTAAACTCCACACCTTTGAGGTGGATATGAACGATATTGAATTTATAGAGGCCTGGAACGAGGTTCTTTCTGAATGCTTGTCAAGCTTAATGTTAATGCTTGTTGAATATAAAAAGAAACAGTTGATTGAAATAAGGAGCGACATAGACAAAATGCAGTTAGAAATGAACAAAAGGAGAAATGATACTGATTTTATTAGATTTGATAGTTTACTTAGAGACACATTAGAGAAATAGTTTAGATATAAGGACCGCCTAAAATACAAGGCAAAGGACAGATACTTAAATAAAAGAGTGTTTACATTTATTTAACAACACATACATACTCTCGCCTACACTACTGAGGTCAGACAATACCAGGACATCCACATGGCTAACCAGCCTGGGTATGTACCAATGTGGCTACAGAATGTGCAGGCCATGCAAATATCTTGAGAAAACGAAAACTTTCACCTCGTACATAACTGGTAAAGAATTTAAGATAAAGTCATGCATGAATTGCATGTCAACAAAAGTAATATACATGCTAAGATGTCAAACTTGTGGAGTGCAATATATAGGCCTCACCTCAAGAGACATAAAGTCACGTATGAGGGAGAACTTTTCTATCATTTCCAGAGGAAGGTCTACCACACCATTAGTCAAGAGAGGTGGGGACTTAGATAAACTATTAGCTAAACGTGAGGCCTACTAGATGTTTTGGCTCCGAACTAGACATCCAGAGGGCCTCAATTCCAGGTATGATCTAATAAACTTTTGGGAATAGGCAGACAGTGGTTCTTAGGTGTATTCAGAACATAATTCTAAATAGACTGTCTTTGCTAACTTAATAGGAAGACAAACATTTTCTATTCTCCTTTGTATACACTATATACTTATGTTGTTACTATAACAAAATAATCTAGTCTTGTGACCTAATTTTTCAACATAACTACAGTCTTACAGGAACTGCCATTAATCTGCCTAGAGATTATTCCACACAGGTGGATTAGATATTGTCCTAAAACAAATCTCTCTCTATTTACCTCAATATACACCCACAACATAGGGTATTCATTACCTTCTAACCTTAGCCTCCACAGTGGTATATTGTCAGTTACAAAGTGCTTGGTATTTACTTTTTTAACTATAAATATTGTTAACTATTTTTTCCAGCCTTACTGTGGGTGTTTTTGTGTATTACTTACAACTAGAAACATATGTTTATTGGCATGTATGTGTATATTTTAGTACACACAGTAATGTGTCTTTGTATCATATACCCTTTTTTTTTTGATTATCCAATCATTTTACCTCTTAAAGCCTTTTTAAACACAGGGGTATTGCATCTAATCAGGCTATGACTACGGCATTCTGCCGAAACGCGTAAGCCCGTTTCCTACGCTCCTCTCGCTACATACGATTTCAGTGCTTGCTGTCGATAGATATTTTTTAACCTATTTGGAATAAAGTCTTTATTTTATTTAAAGAGCAATGGTATCTTTTTGTTTCTTTGCATTGATACTTTCAAATACAAGACATAACATTGTAATACAATGTGTCTATAACTGAATGCATAAATATGCTGTCAGATATTATAACTGGTTATTTGGGAAATATTTTCTTTTTTGGCCTATTTTTAGTTGATGGAGCATACTAATAAATACGTTACCTATTCCCAGCTGTGTGAGATAAGTGGGGAATCAATTCAAACTTTTTTTTCCCCCTCAGTAAAGCTAAAATGCTAAAGCGTTTCAACAGTTTTTGCAACTGTAATGAGATCACGATAACCTTTGGCCTTTAAACTGGTGGAGGTCAAAAACAGGCTGACCTTTGATCTGTCCATGTGACCTTGAGCCAGACTGCAATTCCAGATCAGGGAAGATCATTTTGATTAAATGTCAGACAAAACCTATAGTTTTGTGTTACATATATAATATGGTTGTTTAATTGGCATTCAAGTAAAAGTTAACTACTGCACAGTCAAACAGATAGTTGTAAACAGAGCATTGTTATTCCAAGCAGCTGTAGTGCATGATACTCACAATACCATGACACTTTCCATATTCCTCTAATTTATAGACTGTTGCATAATGGCTGTACAGTACTACAGTTATATTTTAAAGAAAACATAAGAGTATTTTTTTAATTTATACATTAGACATAATTCACCCCATCACATGTTTTAAAAGCATTTTTTTTTAACCTGCTATTTTGTTTCTACAAAAATACAATTTTTTTTCAGACACCCATTGTATGGTGCTTTATAACTTTGTAAAGCAATGCGTACGTAATCTGTTGATGCTTTATAAATAACTGATAATAATAATAATACACACCCCTTGAAAAGTCTCTTGAATATTGTTTGTTTTGCTTTCTTTACTTTGGCTAATTAGAGACAAGTATAAAAAAATGCCTGAATGTATCAACCAATCACATAGGAATGACATTTCACTGAATGCACTCCAGCCTTTAGGGGAGTGCAAACATTATTATTTTTAGAGTTAAATTACAGAAAAAGAATGCAAAAATAATAATTAAAGTGCATTGCAATTTTTTTTTAACTATGCATAATTAAACATTATGATGAAATAAAATTTTGAGTTTAATTCCTTTTTAAGGTCAGTTGAGAAGTTTATGCTGATTGAGTAAAGTCTTCTTAGTCATCCAAATCACCACAAATTGAAAATGTGAATTTATATTATTTTTTTTAATTCCTTCACTACCGTAAATTTCAGAGAAGAACTTGCCCAAAACACAGTAGAATTGTTAGCATTTTTGCTATAACTCCATTTAAAAAGAAATGGAGACTTGTTTTTGTTTGTTTTTTTATTTACCTGTCAAAACTATATATATAGACAATCCAAGGTATTGATCAAGGCCCATTTTGGTATTTTGCATGCACATATTCACCTCCAAATGCGATCATATGAAAAAAATTATTTACATTCTGCTTGTGCAATCATGATGACACAAATGATTGTAAAAGCTTCTCTGGGATCCCCTTCACTCATAAATTGCAGACATGCATGGCTTTGCCGCACTTCTTTTATTCCCGGCAGTGAAGGGGTTAATCAGGTATCCTGTAAGCTTAATTTTAGTTGTAGTATAGAGATAACCCTCCTACCTAGCACCTCCCACTCCTTGATCCCTCCCAAACAGCTCACCCCCCCCCCACCCCACCTACACTCATCCCCACCAGTTTAATTTCTCAATATTCCAAGCTTATCTGTTGCCTGAAGGAAATAGACAATTTTGTGTAGCCAGTCTTGCAATGTTTATGGCAGGTGAAATGTTCAAGTGGGCTTTCCTCGCTTTACAGATAACACACTATGGGCTTGATTTATCAAGCCATTCACCTCCCTTCGACTGCACATTCTCACAAGAGATCCTGCCATCAGGATTTATCAAGCTGCGGTCAATTTCAATCTCCCCGGTCCCGGTTAAATTCGGCCAGGGGATTACTGCCCATCAGATGAGAGCTTGCTTGAAAAATTGTGCCCTATAGAAAAGTATAGGCCTCGTTACCTTAGAACATTAAAGGGACAGTAAACACTAGAATTTTTGTTGTTTAAAAAGGTAGATAATCCCTTTATTACCCATTCCCCAATTTTGCATAACCAATACAGTTATAATAATATACTTTATACCTCTGTGATTACCTTGTATCTATGCCTCTGCAAACTGCCCCCTTATTTCAGTTCTTTTGACAGACTTGCATTTTTAGCCAATCAGTGCTGACTCCTAGGAGCTTCACGTGCCTGAAGTCTATGTTATCTATATGAAACACATGAACTAACGCCCTCTAGTGGTGAAAAACTGTCAAAATGCTTACAGATTAGAGGCAGTCTTCAAGGTCTAAGAAATTAGCACATGAACCTCCTAGATTTAGCTTTCAACTAAGAATACCAAGAGAACAAAGCAAAATTGGTAATAAAAGTAAATTCGAAAGTTGTTTAAAATTACATGCCCTTGAAAGATTTTTTTTAACTTTACTGTCCCTTTAAGAAAACTTTGCAAATGAATACAAATGTCAGCAGCATGGAGGGGATGTATTTTTAAAAGATGTTTATTTACAATTGAAAAATAAATCATGTTTTGCTATACAAATAATCTATATGCGAATTAAATTACAAAGTAACGTATATTTCTTAAAAATGCTAATCTCACGAATAAAAGAACAGCGAGACCTATATGTCTAAAGATGTTCAACTTTGCTGTTGTATTTTGTTTAGATCATACAAATATTTCTGCATGTTCCTCATTGTAATAACATACCGCTCAAAATTTGCAGCTAAGTATTAGGGACTCAGGAGGTTGAGGAGGGTCGCTGCCATTTTGTGTGTGGGACCATATCGGAAGGGGTGTGGTCACAGGTGGATAGGATAATGGGCGTGTCTGTTTGGTCAGTGGGCATGTCTATGCAGTTTATGGGCGGGGCTAAGGGAAATTCTGCAGATAAGGTCATATGGCTGTCTCAGAGGAACAGCGAGAGAGAACTCAGAATTAGGGACTGTCCCTCGTGAATAGGAACAGTTGGGAGCTCATAATAAATACAAAAGTCTCCAGAATATCACATTTGTATTCTCTCCAGTCCATCCAAATATCTTGCTTGTTATTGTGCTGACTGCAATTTAGTAGATTTGCTTTGCTTTTTATTTTTATTTATATATTTTAATAGTTGAAGGATACAGTTAAAACCTTTTTTTTTATTATTATAAATGCAAGTATTCAGTATTCCTAGCTCCTTAAAGGGACATTGTACACTAGATTTTTCTTTTCAGAAATGTTTTGTAGATGATCCATTACTATAGCCCATCTGGGGGTGTTTTTGTAAAAATGTATAGTTTTGCTTATTTTTAACAGACTCCTAACCAAGCCCCAAAGTTTAATATGTATGCTGATGTATACAGACTTAAAGGATTCCAAAACTTTAAAATTTTGCATATAAATAAATAATCACAAACGAATCTACATAATTCAAATATCAAAACTTACCCAGTTTGACTTTAAAACGAGCGTTATAATCGTTATAAAACTATATATATTATTTAGGCAAAAGCGTCATCGAAGCCAAACCCCCTTTTATGCTGCCTTCATAAGAAAATTATGTCTCCAATCACAATGCGTTTCATTATCGCATTGTTTCGTCACCCGGAGCATGCGCAATACAATACGTTGGTTTGCGCATGTGCAGATTGCCGCTTTGAAAACTCAGTTACCAGAATGAAGCTACTGGTAACGCATTCGCTCTACAAAATCCTATCGATTGAATAGGTATTCCTTGTCACAGAGGATACGGCTTGTTTGCGAATTAAGCAGGCTAATGGAATTCAAATTCTTATCTGCACTTCTAATTTATTGCTGTTATTTTGATGGATAGTTTCAACCCACAAACTCAATCAGTAGCTGATTTTACAGAAAGTTTTTATTAATTTCATTCACAACTTGCTGTATTGAGCTTGTGTGTTGAGCTAGACATCGTATAACAATGATTTTAATACTCTATTTTATGTCTTCGATGGCTTTATTAATGGCTTTATTAATATTGTCAATACTGTTATCAATGGTATTTTTTATTTAACTTATTGATGGAATTTTATTTTTAAAGCCCTAAATCGTGGTTGAATTCTATAATGCAAAATATAAATTCAAGGCTGACATCTAAAAAACACATAAAATCTAATTTATAATTATTTGGAAACGTTGTCTGTCACACATAAGAACCTATCCTACTAAATAAATATAATTATAAAAATCTCTATTTTTTTGTTGTTAGTATCTACTATGTTAGTATCTACTATATAAATAAAATGCCCCATAAATTTTAGAATAACTGTTGTAATGATGTTTTAAAGATCAAATACATCTTTATAATCTATAATGTTTTTGAACAATTACATTTGCAATGTTATATTGTATATAATTCCGAATATTGAATTTAAAGTATAATTAAACACATAACTATTGTATTAATACTATTGTTTATGCACATTATATTATAGATGTGCTGCTCATTTATTTTTGACCTTCTTTTGTTGAAATCTGTATATTGATATTAATTATAGTTGTTTTCGATTTCATTTATAACTATTTATGCCAAAATAGTATATTAAACATAAGCGCATTAAAAGATAACGGTATCTGTATTTTCCCATTTTTAGGCAAATGCATAGTTGTCATACTATACACTTAGTTCCGAAAAGTAATATATGTAGAAATAGTGGTTTCATTCATAATTAATGTGCAAGTCTAATAATTAATTAAATTTAATGCTCGTTATTGCAGCGCAGCGTTACGTTCCTACCTGGTCTAGACTGCTGTCACATCTGTTTGCTAGTATTGATTAAGACGGTCTGCTGGTTCAGAAGACGGTGACGTAGGGGATGACGTGTAAAAAAGATTGCACATGCGCAGTACGGACAAAGTCAGCCATCTTGATAACTCAGGTTATCGTGAATCATTCGTTATTCATAAGAAAGTTTATAACGATGGTTTTGAAATTCAATTTATTTTTGAAGATGAATATAGAGAGAACAGTAATAATATGACAAATAAAAGCCTATTACAAATATTAATATCAAAGCTGGATAGACAGTTTTAAGATAAGATTTTCGATCATTTAGTGTACTTTTAAGTCAGGTTTTATACTGGATTTTATATCAGTATCTGTACATATTATTTCTTATAGTAGTGTCCATTACAGTTAAATAAAAATGTATGTATACTGCCCCTTTAACATTTAAAGAATAATTCACTGAGGGATTATTGAGGGAAAGCTATTTCACACAAATAACCATAATGGGACATTACATTTAAAAATGTTGTATAATGGATAAGAACAAGCAGAAATTAGGCATTTTTTTTCTTTAGCTACAAAGAAGGTTGAAACAACTTTAAAATCAAATCTAATATGCACTGTGGTGCATTTAAAATTTGACTTGAAGTTTTTCTGCAGAAAATGTTTGCAAACATGCTTTAAGGGAAAGTTATCACGTGATCATTTTTCTCATACACGCAGCTCCACTAACATACGCGCAGGTAAGGCGCGTGTACATTTGTCTGATGTGTGTTGACAGTGTTATATATAAATATATATATTTATTTCTTTTTTCAGTATGTGGCAGAATATAAGGAGCGGGGCTTAATTTTTAAGGGGTGGGGTCTAGCGCCCCACCATTTTCAAAATTCACCAGGCGCCACTGGTTAACACTGGTATTCCGAGCATGTACAACAAGTATCAGATTCACAAACATATAGCTTACCTGCAAATATTAGTGCACTTTCATGCACAATAAAAATCTCTGATCTAGAAATAATTTATCTAAGAAACATTTTTGTCTTATGATCCTTTAATTTACAGGGATGTTACATTATAGAGATGCATATAAAAAAAAATATTTTGCTTGAAAAATAAGTTGTTAAAGATGTTTATTTTGAAATTTACAAAAAGTTCTTGTTTGTGCAATACTGGTTCATGAGAAAAAAACAACGGAAAAAACCCCCACTTTTTCAAAAGCCCTCTTTCATGTGCAAAATGGAAAAATAATTACTTTAATTTACCTTTAAAGGGACAGGAAACTCCATATATAATTTTTAGAAAGAGGATGTAGTTTTAAACACCTTTCCAATTTACTTCTATCATCTAATTTGCTTCATTCACTTGATATCCTTTGTTGAAAATCATATCTAAATAGGCTCAGCAGCTGCTGATTGGTAGCTGCACACAGATGCTTCTCATGATTGGCTCACCCATGTGCCTTTCTTCAACAAACAATATATCTGCAAAATGAAGCAAATTACAAAACAGAAGTAAATTGGAATGTTTTTTAGAATCGTATTCTCTATCTAAATCATGAAAGAAAAATGTTGTGTTTCATGTCTCTTTAAAGCTGTTTAGGTTAATACTTACAATAACAGGAAATGTGAGTAACTAACTGGATTGCACACTAGCCAGTAATTATTTCCTCAGGTCTGCTAATGTGCAGGGGATGCATCCACCTGAAAACAGAAAGCAGTTTTAATCAGGACAAGAAAAAAAGAAAAAAAAACTTTTAAAACAGTATCATTTAAATGATACATAGAAAATGTATTGGGGTTATTTATCCTTTATGGTATTGCTTCCACAAAAAGATTCATAGGACCTCTGTGCCCTCTGCTGCCAGGAGAGGATATTGCACTGGTATATTTAAAAGGGAAATTGGTGCCTAAAAAGGAAACCTTTACAACAAACCTAATTGTTCCAGTTAAAGGACCAGTCAACACATTAGATTTGCATAATCAACAAATGCAAGATAACAAGACAATGCAATAGCACTTAGTCTGAACTTCAAATGAGTAGTAGATTTTTTTTATAACAAATTTCAAAGTTATGTATATTTCCACTCCCCTTGTACCATGTGATAGCAATCAGCCAATCACAAATGCATATACATATAGTCTGTGAATTCTTGCACATGCTCAGTAGGACCTGGTGACTCAAAAAGTGTAAATATAAAAGACTGTGCACATTTTTTTTAATGGAAGTAAATTGGAAAGTTGTTTAAAATTACATGCTGTATCTGAATCATGTAAATTGAATTTAACCTGAGTGTCCCTTTAAGTCATTAGAGCAGCATTCACACACAACTAGTATTTACAGAGTTTAGAGCAGTTGACAAATCTGGATCACTTCTTGCACAATAGGAATAAAATAAATCAACTTGCAAGAAAAAAAAGAAAAAAAAATCAACTTTTTTTCTATGAAATTTTAAAAGGATATAAAACGGAATTCCCAAGTATGAATACCACACAATTGTGTTGTTTTTTTGTTTGTTTTATAGTTCATGTAAGATCTACATACTGCAAACTTTAGAAGATTAACTGCCTGCTTGGTCAGCACAGGAGCTCATATATGTCCCTTTTTGGCCACAGGGGAGATAAGATAGAGAACACTTAAAAGGTTTTTAAAAGGGTTTGTGTATGGTCTGCAATACAATGCAAAGTTTGCTAACAAAATAAATTGATATTTCATGCACATACTTTTGCAATGCAGTGATTAATTGCTGAACAAATGACTTAATAATATCAGGGTGGTTCTAGACCATAAAATTTGGGTGTGCAAAAAAAGTGACCACAAAGTTGAATATCAAGGGCGCGATCCGATATACGGCACAGGTTTCGGCGCAAGCGTGGAAACCTGCACCACCCATAGTTTCAGCTTGCAACTCGAGCTATCCCATATACGGCGCTGTCAGGTGCTAAAGTGCCGTAAGTCTGACAAACCAGCAACGTCCAGAAATCTGCGTAAATTTCTGGAGTTGCCAGTGACTTACGGCACTTTAGAAACTGCCGCCGCATAAAAAACCTGACTAAGTTATTAGATCACCCGTTACTGTCTAACACGCCTCCCAAACATAGCCCGACACGTATACCCCTCTATCGGCAATCCCCCTCTCACTTTTATAAATATTAACCTCTAAACCGCCGCTCCTGGACCCCACCGCCAGCTACATTATCTATATTACCCCCTAATGTGATCCCCCTACCCTGCCGCTACCTACATTAACTATGTTACCCCCTAATATGATCCCCCTACACCGCCGCCACCTATTTAAACTATATTAACCCCTAAAATGATCCCCCTACACCGCCGCCACCTATTTAAACTATATTAACCCCTAATATGATGCCCCTACACCGCCGCCACCTATTTAAACTACATTACCCCCTAATCTGACCCCCTTACACCGCCGCCACCTATATTAAAATTATTAGCCCCTAATCTAATCCCCCTTACACCGCCGCCACCTATATTAAATTTATTAACCCCTAAAATACTAACATTTCCCTACCACTAAACCTAAGTCTAACCCTACAAATAGCCCTGAAAAGGGCCTTTTGCGTGGCATTGCCCCAAAGTAACCAGCTCTATTACCAGCCCTTAAAAGGGCCTTTTGCGGGGCATTGCCCCAAAGTAATCAGCTCTTTTACCAGCCCTTAAAAGGGCTTTTTGTGGGGCATTGTCACAAAGTAATCAGCTCTTTTGCCTGTAATCTAAATCCCCCTACACCGCCGCCACCTATATTAAATATATTAACACCTAATCTAATCCCCCTACACCGCCGCCACCTATATTAACTATATTAACCCTTAATCTGACCCCCCTACACCGCCGCCACCTATATTAAATATACTAACCCCTAATCTAATCCCCCTACACTGCCGCCACCTATATCAACTATATTAACCCTAATTATATTAGGGTTAATATAGTTAATATAGTTATTATATTATATATATTAACTATATTAACCCTAATTATATTAGGGTTAATATAGTTAATATAGTTATTATATTATATTATATATGTTAACTATATTAACCCTATCTAACTCTAACACCACTAACTTAATTATTATTAAAATAAATCTAAATAATATTAATAATATTAACTAAATTATTCCTATTTAAAACTAAATACTTACCTATAAAATAAACCCTAAGATAGCTACAATATAATTAATAATTACATTGTAGCTATTTTAGGGTTTATATTTATTTTAAAGGTAACTTGGTATTTATTTTAACTAGGTACAATAGCTATTAAATAGTTAATAACTATTTAATAGCTACCTAGTTAAAATAATTACCAATTTACCTGTAAAATAAATCCTAACCTAAGTTAGAAATACACCTACACTATCAATAAATTAAATAAACTACAAATATCTAAACTAAAATACAATTAAATAATCTAAACTAAATTACAAATAAAAATAAAATAATAAATTACGAAAAATAAAAAAAGATTACAAGATTTTTAACCTAATTACACCTATTCTAAACCCCCTAATAAAATAACAAAGCCCCCCAAAATAAAAAAAAATCCCTACCCTAATCTAAATTACAAAAGTAATCAGCTCTATTACCAGCCCTTAAAAGGGCCTTTTGTGGGGCATTGCCCCAAAGTAATCAGCTCTTTTGCCTGTAAAAAAATCAACAACCACCCCCCATTACAACCCACCACCCACATACTCCTACTCTAACCCACCCAATCCCCCCTTAAAAAACCTAAGTCTAACCCCCAAGTGCTCCTTACCTGTCCTGAAGACCGGCGGAGAAGGTCCTGTTCCAGGCGGAGAAGTCTTCTTCCAGGTGGCGACCTCTTCTTCTTCCAGGATCCAGCCAGCGCGGAGGAGCTGAAGACCGTCCATCTGGAACTGAAGACCGGCGATGCTGGAACTGAAGATTGGCGACGCTGGAACTGAAGACCTCTGGAACTGAAGACCGGAGCGTGGAAGATCCTCTTCATACGATCGCCGCCGTACACTGAATAGGAATTCAAGGTACGCGATTAAAAATGGCGTCCCTTGAATTCCTATTGGCTGATTTGAGCCTTCAAATTCAAATCAGCCAATCGGATGCGAGCTACTTTAATTCTATTGGCTGATTTGAATAGCCAATAGAATAAGAGCTACTGTAATTATATTGGCTGATTAGAATAGCCAATAGAATTACAGTAGCTCTTATTCTATTGGCTATTCAAATCAGCCAATAGAATTAAAGTAGCTCCTCCAGGATCCTCCATGCTCCGGCTCCAGTCTTCAATTCCAGAGGTCTTCAGTTCCAGTGTCGCTGATCTTCAGTTCCAGCATCGCCGGTCTTCAGTTCCAGATGGACGGTCTTCAGCTCCGCGGTCATCGGTCTTCAACTCCTCTGCTCCGCGCCGGCTGGATCCAGGAAGAAGAAGAGGTCTCAGTCTGGAAGAAGACTTCTCCGCCTGGAACAGGACCTTCTCTGCCGGTCTTCAGGACAGGTAAGGAGCACTTGGGGGTTAGACTTAGGTTTTTTAAGGGGGGATTGGGTGGGTTAGAGTAGGGGTATGTGGGTGGTGGGTTGTAATGGGGGGGTTGTTGTTTTTTTTTATAGGCAAAAGAGCTGATTACTTTGGGGCAATGCCCCACAAAAGATCCTTTTAAGAGCTGGTAATAGAGCTGATTACTTTTGTAATTTAGATTAGGGTAGGGATTTTGTTTTATTTTGGGGGGCTTTGTTATTTTATTAGGGGGCTTAGAATAGGTGTAATTAGCTTAAACATCTTGTAATCTTTTTTTATTTTTTGTAATTTAGTGTTTATTTTTTTTGTAATTTAGTTTAGTTTATTTAATTGTATTTTAGTTTAGATATTTGTAGTTTATTTAATTAATTTATTGATAGTGTATGTGTATTTCTAACTTAGGTTAGGATTTATTTTACAGGTAAATTTGTAATTATTTTAACTAGGTAGCTATTAAATAGTTATTAACTATTTAATAGCTATTGTACCTAGTTAAAATAAATACCAAGTTACCTGTAAAATAAATATAAACCCTTAAATAACTACAATGTAATTATTAATTATAGTATTATAGTATTTAGTTTTAAATAGGAATAATTTAGTTAATATTATTAATATTATTTAGATTTATTTTAATAATAATTAAGTTAGGGGTGTTAGAGTTAGATAGGGTAAATATAGTTAATATATATAATATATTAACTATATTAACCCTAATATAATTAGTGTTAATATAGTTAATATAGGTGGCGGCGGTGTAGGGGGGTCAGATTAGGGTTTAATATATTTAATATAGGTGGCGGCGGGGTAGGGGGGTCAGATTAGGGGTTAATATATTTAGATTACATTACAGGCAAAAGAGCTGATTACTTTGTGACAATGCCCCACAAAAAGCCCTTTTAAGGGCTGGTAATAGAGCTGGTTACTTTGGGGCAATGCCCCGCAAAAGGCCCTTTTAAGGGCTGGTATTAGAGCTGGTTACTTTGGGGCAATGCCACGCAAAAGGCCCCTTTCAGGGCTATTTGTAGGGTTAGACTTAGGTTTAGTGGTAGGCTTTTTTTAGTATTTTAGGGGTTAATAAATTTAATATAGGTGGCGGCGGTATAGGGGGATTAGATTAGGGGTTAATAAATTTAATATAGGTAGCGGCAGTGTAAGGGGGATTAGATTAGGGGTAAATAAATTTAATATAGGTGGCGGCTGTGTAGGGGATTTAGATTACAGGCAAAAGAGCTGATTACTTTGTGACAATGCCCCGCAAAAAACCCTTTTAAGGGCTGGTAATAGAGCTGGTTACTTTGGGGCAATGCCACACAAAAAGCCCTTTTCAGGGCTATTTTTAATTTAGTTTAGGGTAGGGACATTTTAGGGGGTAATACATTTATTATAGGTGGCAGCGGTGTAGGGGGATTAGATTAGGGGTTAATACATTTATTATAGGTGGCGGCGGTGTAGGGGGATTAGATTAGGGGTTAATACATTTAATATAGGTGGCAGCGGGGTAGGGGGATTAGATTAGGGGGTAATATAGTTAAAATAGGTGGCAGCGGGGTAGGGGGCTCACATTAGGGGGTAATAATTTTAATATAGATGGCGGCGGTGTAGGGGGATTACATTAGGGGTTAATAATTTTAATGTAGGTGGCGACGGTGTAGGGGGCTCACATTAGGGGGTCAGACATTTAATGTAGGTGGCCGCGGGGTCCGGGAGCGGCGGTTTAGGGTTAAACACTTTATTAGGGATTGCGGTGGGGGATCGCGGTTGAGCTAGATAGACATTGCGCATGCGTTAGGTGTTAGCTTTTATTTTGCAGCTAGTTTAGGGAGTTACTGGGCTCCAATACACAGCGTAAGGCTTACTACGCCTGCAATTTGTGGCAAGGTGAAAATGGAGTAAGATTTCTCCATTTTCGCCACGTAAGTCCTTACGCTGTATATTGGGTGCCAAACTGCGCTGGTTTGGTATACCTGTCTATGGGCAAAAAAAATACGGCCAAAGGCAGATATATACGAGCGTAACTTCTATGTTACGCTGTATATGTGATACCAAACCAGCGCAAAATTTGGCGTCACCGGATTTTGCGGGCGACGATTTATATCGAATCGAGGCCGAAGAGTGCAGTGTGTATAAATGGGTGACGTGATCTTCTGCTATTTTTTCCCACATTTATAGCAAACCATTCCCTCCTATAAAACTGTGCTGGCCAATAAAATATATATAAGGGCAGACATATCTGATGTGCAGATATGACTTATAATGGCTAAAAGGCAAGGGATCAGGTCTGATTTGTGGGCATACCATGTGACAGGAAATGCAAGTCCAGTGGTCTGATCTGAGGTCTGATATGGGTATATAACTCACGGGCTACAAGCAATGGGTTCTGATGTGAAGTCCTATATGATTATATGGCTGATCCATCTCTTGCTTTACCCTTATAACCCATTTTTCCAGTATTTTTGTGGAGATTAGATGGCAGCTCAAAATGTCATAGGCCCAGTTCAATAAAACTAATTTATGAAACTAATATTTTACTGAAAAAACGTACCAGGTCAGAGCACCGAGTGGCAAGATCAGCTACATTTAAATCAATTTTGCACCCATTAACTGTCACATAGAACAAATGAAACTGTCAAGGATACTGTAATCACAAACAAATTTTAAAAACATTACAAAAGAAACAAAAACATGAAGAAAACAACACCCTGTAGAGAACAGTATAATTTAACATATGCAAAACAAGATACTTTAGTAGGGCAATCACATTTAAATTCTGCATGCTGAAGGTCCCCCTAGAGATTACCTTGGAACGCCCCAGAGCGCCGCAGTCAGCTAGTTTGGGCCTGTTAGACTGCTGAAACAGATTTCGTTCTATCTAGCGACTTTAACATAAAAGCATAGACGTGCATATATTTAACAATTACACCCAGAACAGAACTCTGTGCTAGTAATTATTGCTTTTCGCATTCATGCATTGGGCCATTTACAACAACTATATATTTGTTAACCCCCTTTTGGGGTTGTTCTTTATAGCATGGTCTCGCCGCCAGTAGTAAGACTGCGGGATTATAGGGGGAGTCTAATTTTATTTTCCCTTTAATAGCAGGAATACTGACTGGCAATCAGCTATAAAATACAGGTCAAGCGAGCCTCAATGAATTTTGAACATATTCTCATTTTAACGACAAAGCCCCTAACAAACGTCCATGAATCTAGTCCAAAGTGATTGCTTTAGTTAAGGGCTCATATGAGGACAAGATTTACTGATGTAGCTATGTGATTTGCATCTTCAGTAAAACATACTGGCCTCTGCTGTGCAACACTATAGACACGGAAACCTCCCCTGTACCTTGTTTCAGGGGATTTAGAATGCATCAAATTTCCTTAAATTTCTATTACTTTTCAAAACACTTAAAAAGAGAACCTGATAACACCGGTCACTATGTATATTTATTGTGTTACTCTTTTTTTGTCACTTCCTATATGACTTTTTTTCCCCACCTGTTGTCTTATTTTCCTAGAATGGATGAAAAGGTTATATCAGGCAAGTCAAGAAAGCGACATTAATTTTCCATGACTGAGTAGTGATCTAGGCCTTTATAATGAAAATATTATGTCAACCATGCTTAACAGACATCATAAACAAAATGTCACTTGCACAGAGTGAAAACAGTTCCAGATTTATCAATGATGAATAGATACCCAAATATCTTTTATATTTCAATGGACATTTAAGCATTTGTTTCTAGTTACACCTAAAATATGACATATAAATATGTAACAGTTTAGCAGTTTAAATGTTGCTCAATTATTTGAGTTAAAGGGACATGAAACCCAAAATTTTGCTTTCGTGATTTAGACAGAGCATACAATTTTAAACAACTTTCCAATTTACTTCTATTATTTAATTTGCTTCCTTCTCTTGTTATCCTTTGCTGAAAGGTTTTTCTTGGCAAGCTCAGGAGCAGCAAAGAACCTAGGTTCTAGCTGCTGATTGGTGGCTGCATATATATATATACACATACAGTATATATATATATATATATATATATATATATATATATATACATACACACACACCGATTGTCATTGGCTCACCATGTGTTCAGTTAGAAACCAGTAGTGCATTGATGCTCCTTCAACAAATAATACCAAGAGAATGAAACAAATTAGATGATAGAAGTAAATTAGAAAGTTTTTTAAAATTGTATTCTCAATCTCAGTGTTTCCCAACCGCGGTCCTCAAGTACCCATCTATCTGAATCATGAAAGAAAAAATTTGATGTCCCTTCAATGTCCCATTAATCTGATACTGCAATAAAAGCCTTTAATGTTATTGGCTTGGAAGGCCGCAACGATGTTCTTTTCTATTAAAATAAAAATGCTGCACTTTAATCAGATGTATTATGTATACAGATACAAACTATACAGTTTCTTGTGTCTTTGGGAATGGGTTTAGTCAGGTTGTGATAGTTAGAGACACGGGGTGTAAAGGACAGGACAGAGCTTAAGGCCAGCCAGAAACAAGGCCTATGAAGGAGCAATGGCTGAGCCCTGAGGGCCATTCTGTTTGTTCTGAGAGATTCAGGGATTATCTGATGACAAGTCCCTTAGTAAGTGTCCCTGTCACCAAAAGTTCAAATGATGTTTAAGCAAAGGTGAAAAGCGGACACACTATTTGAACTGTGATGAGCTGGCTGATAAAACAAGACAGAGACCTGATTGCAGCAAAGTGGGTAAAGAAAAGTTGGCGGAGCACAAGTTTGGAAAGGGAAGGGCCCTCTGTGTGATAAGAAACACAGAGACTTCCTCTTGCTGTCACAGTTTGATGTATTGACTGGGATCCTTTGAAAATATGCTCACAATTTGGAGTGGGAATATTATGTAAAAATCAGCATAATTATCAGCATGTCATCTAATTACTTGTGTTGGGTTCATGACCTGTATATGCCATTCCTGATGGCTTTGATTAAATAATTTTTATCATCTCTGTGGTAAGGTGGCTGTTCCTTGTATTAACTAGGTTTGTTTCCACAAATGTTATCCCATTATAACCCTCTTGTCTCACACTTCCCCACTATAGAAGTGATTAATAATATAGCATTGTCATGACATCCTGTGCAAAAGTAGCATTCAATCCATTAACTTTTGCCATATGAAAACTTTACATTTAACTTAGGCGGCGTTTTGCTTCCTTTTCATCACAATTTATGTATGAAATTCTAAAAAGAACATCTGCTGTGTCTATATAAAAAAACGTAACTATTAAAACGGTTTACTTTTGGTTACTAAGGAGAGAAAGACACCCTCCCTGATGCAAAATAATTGTTATCCATAATAAACAAACATTAAGAAGCTGGGAGTGCAAATATAGCCTTTAGGAGCTGTTTCAGCTACCCTTTAGCCTTGAGTAGAGCGTAATTTATCACTCCCACTTGTGCGTTAAATTCACTTGGAGTAAGCTTTTTGGATGTGTCGAGTAGCGCACATATTACAAGTTGAAAATAACAAAAACAAACAAACAATGGAGCGCAATAAAAGTGGAAAATAAACAACACCCTAAACCCAATCACGTTTACTTGAGTGCACTAACCCATCAGGAAGTATTAATATTTTACATTCCAATGTTTTCACATGGAAGAATATGTTCTATTTATTTTTAAATATATATATATATATATATATATATATATATATATATATAAATATTTCACTGCAATCAAGTGCAGCACCCATGATTAGGGTTATCACAAAAATATTGGACAAAATCTAGTTGACTGGGAATGATGGTAGATGAGGTTACACATTGCCCCCTTCAAAGGCCCCCGCACTTGATCCCACCATGTATATGTTTTAACAACTGAGCAGTCATTTAACTCCTTGGCTGCCAGTAACATACAAATCAATAATTTTACCGCTTTGGTTGCCAGTAACACACATAAACAGAAGTGATTTGACCCCCTTGACTACCTTTCACTTCTTTCTGCTCACTATTTGTAGTATATCGAGCCATATGAGATATTTTACATTTAGCTAAAACTCAGGAAAATTATTTTTAAAAAGTGACATTTTAGTGTCCACCTGGCAACCCTACCCATGATTAGAGTCAGTGTTCCCTCTAAGGCCAGATTTTATGAGCGGCAGTGAAACAGTTAATTAGCTAACCCCACCCTGCAGTTAGCAAAGCCTACACAGTGAACATAGCTAGGTATGGTTTCACTGCTGGGCTGCTCACAAAATCTGGAACACTGATTAAAGGGATGTGCATGAAATGTATTTATTGTTTAGTGTCCTTTGAAAGATACATGTTTGGTGTCCCTTTAACCCCTTAAAGACCGAGGACGTACCAGGTACGTCCTGCAAAAAATTGTAAGTTAATGACAATGGACGTACCTGGTACGTCCTCGGTGAAAATAAGCACTGGAAGTGATTTGCGATCGCTTCCAGCCGCTCTCAGGGTATTGCAGCTATGCCTCGTTATTGAGGCATCATGCAATACCCTCCGGTCAATTGCCGATGCAGAGAGAGACACTCTATGACCCTCTCTACATCGACCAGCTATGGTGCCGATCGTTGGTGGAGTGGGAGGGTTAGGAGGGAGGTAGGTGGGCGGCCCATCACTGGAGGGGGGGTGGGAGGGGGCGGGAGCGGGTGAAACCGCTACGCCACGCTACAGGCATACAAAAATAATAACATTGAGCCGCAGCAGCAGTGAGGGGGAAGGAGCGTGGGGGGAGGAAGGGCAATGAGGGTGATACTATGTGGGATCAGATAATGGAAAGGTAATGGAAAGCAAAAGTTTGTGAAAAAGTTAATCATTTTTTTATTTGATCGCATTTGGCGGTGAAATGGTGGCATGAAATATACCAAAATGGGCCTAGATCAATACTTTTGGTTGTCTACTAAAAAAATATATATATATTCATGTTATGGGTTATTCAGGGATTTTTGACAGATATCAGTGTTGCAATGTAACTTGCTAATTTTGAAATAGCAAAGTGCTACTTGTACTTATTGCCCTATAACTTGCAAAAAAAGCAAAGAACACGTAAATTACTAAACATTGGGTATTTTCAAACTCAGGACAAAATTTAGAATGGCTATTTAGCATGGGTGTTTTTTAGTGGTTGTAAATGCGTAAGAGATTTTGGGGGTCAAAGTTGAAAAAAAATAAAAAAACACACTTTTTCTATCATATTTTATAATTTTATTATAGTAAATTATATGATATGATGAAAAAATTGGTATCTTTAGAAAGTCCATTTAATGGTGAGAAAAACGGTATATAATATGTGTGGGTACAGAAATTGAGTAAGAGGAAAATTACAGCTTAATACAAATACCACAGAAATGTAAGAACAGCCCTGGTCCTTAATAAGAATATTAAAAAATGGTCTGGTCACTAAGGGGTTAAAGTGATTGTGAATTTAATACACAGTATATAAAATCATTCCTAAAAACAGGGGCACTTTCTTTCATTAAAGGGACAGTCAAGTAAAAAAAAAAACTTTCATGTTTCAAATAGGACATGTAATTTTAAATAACTTTCCAATTTACTTTTATCACCAATTTTGCTTTATTTCTTGGTATTCTTAGTTGAAAGCTAAACCTAGGCGGTTCATATGCTAATTTCTAAGCCATTGAAGTCCACCTCTTGTCACATGCTTTTTTATTTGCTTTTCACAACAGGGGAGAGCTAGTTCATGTAAACCATATAAATAACATTGTGATCAGGCCCATGGCTTGTGGCAGACACTGCACTAATTAGCTAAAATGAAAGTCAATAGATAATAAGTAAAATGTCATGTGATCAGAGGGCTGTGAGAAGATGCTTAGATACAAGGTAATCACAGAGGTAAATAGTATATTAACCCTTTGAGTGCTAACAACGGCTCTGAGCCTTCGCAGAGTTTCCCACTCTGGTGCTCACAGCCGTCGCTAGCACTCTCCCACCTTGAGGGAAATCTGGGGGCTCCCACCCGCTCCTACCCCAGCGATCGTGCCTGTATAGTGACAGGCATCACCGGGGGTTCACGTTTTGCGAGGTGACGTCAGTGCGCAACTTTATTAACAAAATGACAATGTTAAAGGGACAGTCTACACCAGAATTGTTATTGTTTTAAAAGATAGATAATCCCTTTTTTACCCATTCCCCAGTTTTGCATAACCAACACAGTTATATTTATATATTTTTTACCTCTGTGATTATCTTGTATCTGAGCCTCTGCAAACTGCCCCTTTTTTCAGTTCTTTTGACAGACTTGCAGTTTAGCCAATCAGTGATAGCTCCCAGGTAACTTCTCGTGCATGAGCACAGTGTTATCTATATGAAATTCATGAACTAACACCGTCTAGTGGTGAAAAACCTGTTAAAATGCATTCTTAAGAGGCGGCCTTCCAGGTCTAAGAAATTAGCATATGAACCTCCTAGGTTAAGCTTTCAACTAAGAATACCAAGAGAACAAAGCAAAATTGGTGATAAAAGTAAATTGGAAAATTGTTTACAATTGCATGCCCTATCTGAATCATGAAAGTTTATTTTGGACTAGACTGTCCCTTTAAGTATAGGAAAAGGGAGCATGCTGCTTAGAAGAAAGTCTTGAGGATCTGGGGAAAAATAAAAAAGTTAAATATATATATATATTTTAAAAAACAACAACCTTAAAACAGCTTAGCACCCAGGTGGTGCTTCTTAACACTCAAATGGTTAATATAACAGTGTTTGTTATGCAAAACTGGGGAATGTGTAATAAAGGGATTATCCATCTTTTTAAACAACAAAAATTCTAGTGTTGACTGTCCCTTTAAAATATTTAAAGACGCTTCCTTCGTAAAATAATTTCCATTTAGCAATAGTAAAGAATGATGACGAATCCAGCCATATCCAATTGTTGCGTGCCCCCTTTATGTTGCATGTATTATGACATGTAAATATTGCCTAAATGACATAAGATACTGTTGTTTACAATTGGTTCCAATCCCTCTCCAAACTGTCACATTTTAAAGGTGCAAATATACAAAATCCAAACCTTTTCCAGTTCTAAGCAGTTTGGATAAAGGGTTTTCTACCTGTATTGTATTTTCTATAAATATAAAAATGATATCATATACAAAGACAAATGTTTTAGATCACATAACCCCAGTTCATCTTAATATGCTCATATATGCTCAGTAGCATCTTAAAGGGACATGAAACCCAAAATATTTATTTCATGATTCAAATAGAGAATATAATTTTAAACAACATTCCAATTTACTTCTATTATCTAATTTGC
The DNA here is from genome assembly GCF_027579735.1 of Bombina bombina. Classification (NCBI taxonomy): domain Eukaryota; kingdom Metazoa; phylum Chordata; class Amphibia; order Anura; family Bombinatoridae; genus Bombina; species Bombina bombina. Next base: position 413,431,029 of record NC_069500.1, read on the forward strand.
TTCATTCTTTAGATACCCTTTGTTGAAGAAATAGTAATGCACATGGGTGAGTCAATCACAGGAGGCATCTACAGTTATGTGCAGCCACCAATCAGCAGCTACTGAGCCTATTTAGATATGCTTTTCAACAAAAGATATCAAGAGAATGAATCAAAATAGATATTAGAAGTAAATTGGAAAGTTGTTTAGAATTTCATGCTCTATCTGAATCATGAAAGAAAAAATGATTTTCGTGTCTCTTTAAGGGTTAAATTAAAGATGAATACAGACCAAAGCAAGCACATTTAAAGGGCCACTAAACACAAATTGTAAACTCCATGAATATAAACCTTCATATATAAGAACAATTTTGCGATGAAAACTGCAGCATTATGTTGTCAAATGTGTATATTGTTTTATGTTTATTCTTTTCACTGATTTCCCTGTCCCCCACAACAAAAGAACCCTTGCTAACCAATCACAAACTAATATTCAGATATAGCACAAACTCTGTTTGCACATGTGCAGACTGGGGTAGCTTGCACTCTTGTATTCTTGCACTCTTGTATTCTTGCACTCTTGTGTTCTTGCACTCTTGTATTCTTGCACTCTTGTGTTCTTGCACTCTTGTATTCTTGCACTCTTGTGTTCTTGCACTCTTGTGTTCTTGCACTCTTGTATTCTTGCACTCTTGTGTTCTTGCACTCTTGTGTTCTTGCACTCTTGTATTCTTGCACTCTTGTGTTCTTGCACTCTTGTATTCTTGCACTCTTGTATTCTTGCACTCTTGTGTTCTTGCACTCTTGTATTCTTGCACTCTTGTGTTCTTGCACTCTTGTATTCTTGCACTCTTGTATTCTTGCACTCTTGTGTTCTTGCACTCTTGTATTCTTGCACTCTTGTGTTCTTGCACTCTTGTGTTCTTGCACTCTTGTATTCTTGCACTCTTGTGTTCTTGCACTCTTGTGTTCTTGCACTCTTGTGTTCTTGCACTCTTGTATTCTTGCACTCTTGTGTTCTTGCACTCTTGTGTTCTTGCACTCTTGTAATCTTGCACTCTTGTGTTCTTGCACTCTTGTATTCTTGCACTCTTGTGTTCTTGCACTCTTGTGTTCTTGCACTCTTGTATTCTTGCACTCTTGTATTCTTGCACTCTTGTGTTCTTGCACTCTTGTGTTCTTGCACTCTTGTGTTCTTGCACTCTTGTAATCTTGCACTCTTGTGTTCTTGCACTCTTGTATTCTTGCACTCTTGTATACACCCATTTTTTATTTTATTTTTTTTTTTATATTTTTATTGAGGCTGTAAAATAGGCAGAACAGACAAGCAATGTCACAATCCCAGAAAAGAAAATAACATCAAAGTCACTTTGCTATACATACCGCTAGATTTAGAGTTTTGTCGGTAACGACCCGTGTAGCTAACGCTGGCTTTTTTCTGGCCGCACCTTTAAAATAACTCTTGGGGATCAGCTCACTTGCCTGATTGTTAGAGTCACTGCTGGCTCTGTATAGGACATCCTGGTTTTGTCCTTTTTAACGATTGGAATAAAGTTCTTCTTTTTACATACCCTGCCTGGAACTTGACATTATTTGCTCTTTGGAGTACAGTGCTTTTTTTAGCACTTTCAGCATCATATTCCTTTCTACTTGAGCGCCTTCTCTACTTTTGCATTCTGTTTGTTTTCGGCGTGTGTGGCTGTCACGCAAGAAGAGGCTGCCTATTTGATTGGATACATGTATACAGGGGTGTGTCCCCCGCCCACTCTCCATTGTGCCAGGCTCCGTTCACTTCACTGTATTGCGGGAGGAGCGCAGACCACACAGTGAAACATTTGTGTTTTAAAATAACTCTGGTATTGAGAGTCCACAGAATGGCTGCGTTAGGCTCCAAAAAAGGAGCGTAGAGCATATTTAACGCAACTTCAACTCTCGATACCAGAGTTGCTTACGGACGTGGCCAGCCTCAAAAACGTGCTCGTGCACGATTCCCCCATAGGAAACAATGGGGCTGTTTGAGCTGAAAAAAAACCTAACACCTGCAAAAAAGCCACGTTCAGCTCCTAACGCAGCCCCATTGTTTCCTATGGGGAAACACTTCCTACGTCTGCACCTAACACTCTAACATGTACCCCGAGTCTAAACACCCCTAACCTTACACTTATTAACCCCTATTCTGCCGCCCCCGCTATCGCTGACCCCTGTATATTATTTTTAACCCCTAATCTGCCGCTCCGTAAACCGCCGCTACTTACATTATCCCTATGTACCCCTAATCTGCTGCCCCTAACACCGCCGACCCCTATATTATATTTATTAACCCCTAATCTGCCCCCCACAACGTCGCCTCCACCTGCCTACACTTATTAACCCCTAATCTGCCGACCGGACCTGAGCGCTACTATAATAAAGTTATTAACCCCTAATCCGCCTCACTAACCCTATAATAAATAGTATTAACCCCTAATCTGCCCTCCCTAACATCGCCGACACCTAACTTCAATTATTAACCCCTAATCTGCCGACTGGAGCTCACCGCTATTCTAATAAATGTATTAACCCCTAAAGCTAAGTCTAACCCTAACACTAACACCCCCCCTAAATTAAATATAATTTTAATCTAACGAAATTAATTAACTCTTATTAAATAAATTATTCCTATTTAAAGCTAAATACTTACCTGTAAAATAAATCCTAATATAGCTACAATATAAATTATAATTATATTATAGCTATTTTAGGATTAATATTTATTTTACAGGTAACTTTGTAATTATTTTAACCAGGTGCAATAGCTATTAAATAGTTAAGAACTATTTAATAGCTAAAATAGTTAAAATAATTACAAATTTACCTGTAAAATAAATCCTAACCTAAGTTACAATTAAACCTAACACTACACTATCAATAAATTAATTAAATAAAATACCTATAATTATCTACAATTAAACCTAACACTACACTATCAATAAATAAATTAAATACAATTCCTACAAATAAATACAATGAAATAAACTAACTAAAGTACAAAAAATAAAAAAGAACTAAGTTACAAAAAATAAAAAAATATTTACAAACATTAGAAATATATTACAACAATTTAAAACTAATTACACCTACTCTAAGCCCCCTAATAAAATAACAAAGCCCCCCAAAATAAAAAAATGCCCTACCCTATTCTAAATTACTAAAGTTCAAAGCTCTTTTACCTTACCAGCCCTGAACAGGGCCCTTTGCGGGGCATGCCCCAAGAAGTTCATCTCTTTTGCCTGTAAAAAAAAACATACAACCCCCCCCCCAACATTACAACCCACCACCCACATAACCCTAATCTAACCCAAACCCCCCTTACATAAACCTAAGACTAAGCCCCTGAAGATCTCCCTACCTTGAGTCGTCTTCACCCAGCCGAGCCAAATTCTTCATCCAAGCGGAGCAAGAAGAGGTCCTCCATCCGGTAGAAGTCTTCATCCAAGCGGGGCAGAAGAGCTCTTCCATCCGATTGAAGTCTTCATCCAAGAGGCATCTTCTATCGTCATCCATCTGGAGCGGAGCGGAAGCATCCTGAAGACCTCCGACGCGGAACATCCATCCTGGCCGACGAATGAACGACGAATGACGGTTCCTTTAAATGACGTCATCCAAGATGGCGTCCCTCAAATTCCGATTGGCTGATAGGATTCTATCAGCCAATCGGAATTAAGGTAGGAAAAATCTGATTGGCTGATTGAATCAGCCAATCAGATTGAGCTTGCATTCTATTGGCTGATCGGAACAATCGGATTGAACTTGATTCTGATTGGCTGATTCCATCAGCCAATCAGAATATTCCTACCTTAATTCTGATTGGCTGATAGAATCCTATCAGCCAATCGGAATTCGAGGGATGCCATCTTGGATGACGTCATTTAAAGGAACCGTCATTCATCGTTCAGTCGTCGGCCAGGATGGATGTTCCGCGTCGGAGGTCTTCAGGATGCTGCCGCTCCGCTCCAGATGGATGACGATAGAAGATGCCTCTTGGATGAAGACTTCAATCGGATGGAAGACCTCTTCTGCCCCGCTTGGATGAAGACTTCTACCGGATGGAGGACCTCTTCTTGCTTCGCTTGGATGAAGAATTTGGCTCGGCTGGGTGAAGACGACTCAAGGTAGGGAGATCTTCAGGGGCTTAGTGTTAGGTTTATTTAAGGGGGGTTTGGGTTAGATTAGGGGTATGTGGGTGGTGGGTTGTAATGTTGGGGGGGGTATTGTATGTTTTTTTTTACAGGCAAAAGAGCTGAACTTCTTGGGGCATGCCCCGCAAAGGGCCCTGTTCAGGGCTGGTAAGGTAAAAGAGCTTTGAACTTTAGTAATTTAGAATAGGGTAGGGCATTTTTTTATTTTGGGGGGCTTTGTTATTTTATTAGGGGGCTTAGAGTAGGTGTAATTAGTTTAAAATTGTTGTAATATATTTCTAATGTTTGTAAATATTTTTTTATTTTTTGTAACTTAGTTCTTTTTTATTTTTTGTACTTTAGTTAGTTTATTTCATTGTATTTATTTGTAGGAATTGTATTTAATTTATTTATTGATAGTGTAGTGTTAGGTTTAATTGTAGATAATTATAGGTATTTTATTTAATTAATTTATTGATAGTGTAGTGTTAGGTTTAATTGTAACTTGGTTAGGATTTATTTTACAGGTAATTTTGTAATTATTTTAACTATTTTAGCTATTAAATAGTTCTTAACTATTTAATAGCTATTGTACCTGGTTAAAATAAATACAAAGTTACCTGTAAAATAAATATTAATCCTAAAATAGCTACAATATAATTATAATTTATATTGTAGCTATATTAGGATTTATTTTACAGGTAAGTATTTAGCTTTAAATAGGAATAATTTATTTAATAAGAGTTAATTAATTTCGTTAGATTAAAATTATATTTAATTTAAGGGGGTGTTAGTGTTAGGGTTAGACTTAGCTTTAGGGGTTAATACATTTATTACAATAGCGGTGAGCTCCAGTCGGCAGATTAGGGGTTAATAATTGAAGTTAGGTGTCGGCGATGTTAGGGAGGGCAGATTAGGGGTTAATACTATTTATTATAGGGTTAGTGAGGCGGGAGTGAGGCGGATTAGGGGTTAATAACTTTATTATAGTAGCGGTGAGATCCGCTCGGCAGATTAGGGTTAATAAGTGTAGGTAGCTGGCGGCGACATTGTGGGGGGCAGATTAGGGGTTAATAAATATAATATAGGGGTCGGCGGTGTTAGGGGCAGCAGATTAGGGGTACATAAGTATAACGTAGGTGGCGGTCGGCAGATTAGGGGTTATAAAAATTGAATCGAGTGTCGGCGATGTGGGGGGGCCTCGGTTTAGGGGTACATAGGTAGTTTATGGGTGTTAGTGTACTTTAGAGTACAGTAGTTAAGAGCTTTATGAACCGGCGTTAGCCCAGAAAGCTCTTAACTACTGACTTTTTTCTGCGGCTGGAGTTTTGTCGTTAGAATTCTAACGCTCACTTCAGCCACGACTCTAAATACCGGAGTTAGAAAGATCCCATTGAAAAGATAGGATACGCAATTGACGTAAGGGGATCTGCGGTATGGAAAAGTCGCGGCTGAAAAGTGAGCGTTAGACCCTTTTTTGACTGACTCCAAATACCGGCGGTAGCCTAAAACCAGCGTTAGGAGCCTCTAACGCTGGTTTTCACGGCTACCGCCAAACTCCAAATCTAGGCCATAGTGAGCAATAATTAATAATTTGAACTACCTCCTTGAAGGAGCTTCTACTACTGGGCATGCTGACTCCATATATAATTAATCTTTATAAGGAGAGGGTTAACTGGGGTTAATGGCAATTTAAGTATACACCCATTTTTATTTAATTTCATGTACAGTAAAAGACACTACTATAAAAAATAATATGCACTGATACTGATCTAAAAATCCAGTATAAAACCGTTTAAAAACTTACTTAGAAGCTCACAGTTTAGCACTATTTAAAACCTTTTAAAGGGACATAAAACCCAAAAGAATTCCTCCATGATTCAGAAAGAGAATACAATTTTAAACAACTTTCTAATTTACTTCTATTATTTAATTTGTTTTATTCTCTTGGTATCATTTGTTGAAGAAGCAGCAATGCACTACTGGTTTCTAACTAAACACATGGGTGAGCCAATGACAATGGGTATATATATGCAGCAACCAGTCAGCAGTTAGATCCTAGATTCTCTGCTGCTTCTGAGCTTTCATAGATAAACCTTTAAACAAAGAATAACTCTCTATCTGAATCATGAAAGAAAATATTTGGGTTTCATGTCCCTTTAACTGGAACACCCACTGCAAATTGGTTCTATAGCAAAAAAAGCAAACACTCCCGCCTTCCTCTGCATATGAAAAGAATCTTTACACAAACAGGAACAAGCTGGAGTAGGTATACATCAGTATTCTCTTAAAACTTTGGGGCTTGTAATAGTACTGGTTATCTCAGGTTTACAAATTATTTTAACTTTTAAGCTGCTGAGACATTTCTACCCCTGTGCTGAGCTGTTTTGGAGTTTTTACATGCTGCTTAAAGGGACATTATACACACAATTTTTTTTATCTGTTTTGGATTTAGTGTGTTGCGAACATGTAGTGTATAATTTATGAGCGTTTGATACATAATGTAAGTATTATTTTTTTGTAGATGAATGCTCAATTTTTTTTTACCCTTACCAAGCCCAAATCTTTTCTCAGAGTACGTTTGGCCGCTCTGTCTATGTGTGCTCCCGCGATCACTGAATGCAGAGCCCATGCGTTCTATTAGTGGTTACTTCAGCTCTCATCCAGAATGGGATCGCGGCGTTCCTATGTGCGCTGCCGCAATCACATTCTTGTCATTGGCGGTGATGTCAGCTCTATTGTGAGGAGCGCAGTATAAATGCATCTAAAGATGCATAATAGCAACTACAGTGTTAAAATCAGAGTCACATTGTTTTAAAAAAATACACAAAACATTATGCCAAACATCACAGACAAAATTGACCGAAATGCCAGAGTCCACTTTCTCCATGCACATAACCCCTGTCACACCAAAACTTAAACTAATTCACACATGTTCAGATTTTACAAATATAGCCGCATATTACTCCACAGGCATTTTTACAATATGAATATGAATTCAATATGCATGCGTGAAAGGATGCCGTGCACGGCTCGTTCGTGCACAGCATCCTTTCGCGCATGCGTGTTCAGAATAGGGAAAATTCAACTAATAATTTTAATATTCAACCTTATTCGTCGGTAGTTGCTGCGTAGGCGTAAACATACTCTTAGTTAGCTCTGCCGTTCTCTGAAGGCGTAGCATTACGCTGTGGGACAAACATTGTAATTGTAAATTTAAAATTTAACAAGAATTGAATAACATATTTATCTTACGTTGGGACATATATACTAAATAATAGTACATCTATACATTAACTGGTAAAAATGATTAGTGCATAATAGTCCTTTAAATTTAAATCGTTACAGCGATCAGAGCTTTTCCGAAAATAAAAAGTGTTACAAAACTCATCAAAAATACATTACAGAGTACATTTACAAAAAAAAAAAAAATGAAGACAAAAGTTATAAGGGCTCAAAGATATGAGATCTCAGGTATTAAAAAATAAAAGCTGCTAAAGGACTTTAACATAGAGATACATAAAGATACATTGCTAAGTGCATTGTAGCCCTTTACAGTTAGATAAAAACACGTTAAAGCATATTTATACAAAATTTATATTTTCATGTCGGGTAAGCACATATTACAGTATGCGATCATGTAAGCGCATTTTACAGTATGCGATCATGTAAGCGCATTTTCCTGTATGCGATCATGTAAGCGCATTTTACTGTATGCGATCATGTAAGCGCATTTTACTGTATGCGATCATGTAAGCGCATTTTCCTGTATGCGATCATGTAAGCGCATTTTCCTGTATGCGATCATGTAAGTGCATTTTCCTGTATGCGATCATGTAAGCGCATTTTACTGTATGCGATCATGTAAGCGCATTTTCCAGTATGCGATCATGTAAGCGCATTTTCCTGTATGCGATCATGTAAGCGCATTTTACAGTATGCGATCGGGTATGCGCATATTACAAACAAACATGTTAAAGAACATTGGAATATGAAATATTCAATTTTCATGTACGGTTAGTGCTAATGAGAATATGTGATGGTGTTGTGCGAGAGTGGGGTGTTTTTTTTCCATTGAATTCTATAGGGGAATATGTGAATGTGCACGCAATATTGTAAGTTCCAATTTTTGCGCTAGTCAGGTTATTGCTAGCGCAAAATACTTTTTTTTAACTTGTAATACCAGCGCAACCCGACTAGCACAAAAATGAAAATCCTAGCAGGGTTTCGCTATAGCAAAAACCCAAAATACCCCTCCACTTGTAATCTCGTCCTAAATGTGGAAACAAAATGCATATTTTATATATATAGGCAAGGTTGTAAAAAATTGTGTGTGTTTTTTCCCCAGTAAACCCTATAGTCAAAAGAAGAAAAAGAAGTGATATACTAATATAAATAAGGGCCATTAGGTATAGTAAATAAACTTTAAACTTCACATAGGGGCTTTCATGAGCCTCTACTCAAAGATATGCACATTTATTCACATCATGTGATCTACAGTGATCACCTGACAATAAAAACATACATAGAGGCTTTATGCTAAAGAGGGGCTTCTGGGTCTTAAAAAAGGGGTCTTGGGGTTCTCTAGGTCTTTTTTATGGTGAGTCTTGGAAGATTCTACAATGTAAGGGACCTGAGATCAAGAGGTTTTAGTATTTACTCCTTTATGATCCAGCTCCCTCCACTTCCGGTTTTCCAGGGCTTGATTCCTCCAATAATGCCCTCAGCCATCTCATTTGCTTAAAGTGATGGTAAATCCTGCCACTCTTGAACAGTAAGTGGCAAATGTAATAGCAGTAATAGCTAGATTACAAGTGGAGCGCACATTAGTCCGCTTGCGGACCCACAATAAATAACAGCCATTACAAGTAGCTGGTTATTGCTACTGCGAGCTTGTATTTAGAATTTTATAAATGTCCCCCAAATGCCCCCCAATGTTTTATATAATAGATGCAATAAGCAGTTATGAGGGGCTAAAGTTGGCGGTGTGGGGTGTTAGAAAACAAACAGCACTAAAAAGTTCCTTTACATTGCGGTCTATGGGAACTGTGTGTTCCCAGTAAATATATATGTATATGCTTATATACATATACTGTATATTTATGTGTTATTATGTATATATACACATATTAACACTTACATATATATGTATATAGTCATACAGTCATATAAATATATATGTATGTGCTTATATACATATACTGTATATTTATGTGTTATTGTGTGTATATATACACATATTAACACTTACATATATATGTATATAGTCATACAGTCATATAAATATATATGTATGTGCTTATATACATATACTGTATATTTATGTGTTATTGTGTGTATATATACACATATTAACACTTACATATATATGTATATAGTCATACAGTCATATAAATATATATGTATGTGCTTATATACATATACTGTACATTTATGTGTTATTATGTGTATATATACACATATTATCACATACATATATATGTATATAGTCATACAGTCATATAAATATATATGTATGTGCTTATATACATATACTGTACATTTATGTGTTATTATGTGTATATATACACATATTATCACATACATATATATGTATATAGTCATACAGTCATATAAATATATATTTACAATTTGCTGCACTTACCCCTTCACTGCGCTAAGTTCTCATGCCGTGTCTGATGGCATGAGAATGAGGCTCCCATTGGAGCCTATGAGAGCACGCTTTTGTGAGCACAATGCTTCCCAGCAACTTGTAATGCCAGTGCACATTAGTGTGCGCTAGTATTACTCAGTTGAGCGCAAATATCGCTTTCAGTAAGCAATATTTTGCGCCCCACTTGTAATCTAGCCCTAAGTATATTAACAAGCTTCCATCTTCTGGGGATAGGCAGGTTTGCTGAGTAAAAGGGACAGTCTAGTAAAAAAAAAAACTTTCATGATTTAGATGAAATTTTAAACAACTTTCCAATGTACTCTTATCATGAATTTTGCTTTGTTCTCTTGGTATTCTTAGTTGAAAGCTAAACCTAGGAGACTCGTATGCTAATTTTTTAGCCCTTGAAGACCGCCTCTTATCCGAGTGCATTTTGATTTTTTTCACAACTAGAGGGTGTTAGTTCATGTTTGCCATATAGATAACATTGTGCTCACACCTGTGGAGTTACCTATGAGTTAGAAATAATTGGCTAAAATGCAAGTCTGTCAAAAGAACTAAAATAAGGGGGCAGTCTGCAGAGGCTTAGATACAAGGTAATCACAGAGGTACAAAGTATATTAATATAACTGTGTTGGTTATGCAAAACTGGGGAATGGGTAATAAAGGGAGTATCTATCTTTTTAAATAATGCAAATTCTGGTGTAGACTGTCCCTTTAATCTAAATTTAGTAAGGATGTTGTTTATAGAGTTTACCATTAATATTTGAAGGTATGTTAAATAGGATATGTAGATAGTCCAATATAGCACATTTTAAGATTACATCTAAACACACATTTTAAAGTTTATATTTTATCTTGATATTTAGCTATTTCAAAATTCAGCGTTTTCTTTCCTTTCTATCTTCTAACAAGGACGCATTACAGCCAATGCTGCTCTGCTATTAAGGCGAAGGCCTTTTACAGTCAAATGCTCTTCACTTTAAAAGGACTTGAAACCCAAAAATATTTTATTTTTGCTAATGTCTCATGAATTCAAAACATAGTAGTTAATAGTGTAGGCTACTTTGCGATGTGGGGGCTGGCGGTTTAGGGGCTTAAAGTTTACATAGGTAGTTTGAGATGGGGGGCTGTCGACTTAGGGGTTACTAGTATAGTGCAGACTTTGCAGCAGGTTATGTGGCAGTTTAGGGGTTAATAAATGCAAGGGGCATCCTAGTGAAAAAAATAAACTGCAATAAATGTTTAATCCCATGATGCTACAGAGGAGGATACTCCCAGTGACTGAAGCATACACACATATGCTACTACTGTATCTTTAACAACTGTTACCTAAGTGTATGCTATGTATAGCTGCAATGAAAAATATTAATTAATTCCTGTAAATATTCTGAAGCTAATTACATTAATTCCAGGTATATTTTGGGAAAATGTAATGAATGATCATTGTCTGTGCACTATATATTTTAGTAAGTAACACTCTTTTTTATAGTATGTGCTAGTATGTGCTTATATGACTTTGAGATAGCTGCTAGTATGTGCTTATATGACTTTGAGATAGCTGCTAGTATGTGCTTATATGACTTTGAGATAGCTGCTAGTATGTGCTTATATGACTTTGAGATAGCTGCTAGTATGTGCTTATATGACTTTGAGATAGCTGCTAGTATGTGCTTATATGACTTTGAGATAGCTGCTAGTATGTGCTTATATGACTTTGAGATAGCTGCTAGTATGTGCTTATATGACTTTGAGATAGCTGCTAGTATGTGCTTATATGACTTTGTAATAGCTGCTAGTATGTGCTTATATGACTTTGAGATAGCTGCTAGTATGTGCTTATATGACTTTGAGATAGCTGCTAGTATGTGCTTATATGACTTTGAGATAGCTGCTAGTATGTGCTTATATGACTTTGAGATAGCTGCTAGTATGTGCTTATATGACTTTGTAATAGCTGCTAGTATGTGCTTATATGACTTTGAGATAGCTGCTAGTATGTGCTTATATGACTTTGAGATAGCTGCTAGTATGTGCTTATATGACTTTGAGATAGCTGCTAGTATGTGCTTATATGACTTTGAGATAGCTGCTAGTATGTGCTTATATGACTTTGAGATAGCTGCTAGTATGTGCTTATATGACTTTGAGATAGCTGCTAGTATGTGCTTATATGACTTTGAGATAGCTGCTAGTATGTGCTTATATGACTTTGAGATAGCTGCTAGTATGTGCTTATATGACTTTGAGATAGCTGCTAGTATGTGCTTATATGACTTTGAGATAGCACTTTGGGTGGTTTGTATATTTGAATCCCTCTTATGGAATAAGACTCTACCTGCATAGCAGCTCTGGCTCATTAGTGCAACCATGGCTGTCATTACTCAAATTCTTAACCCAAACTCTACTCCTCTTCACTTTTATGAACACCATTACAATGTGTCAGTAAATAATTCTCTTCATGGGAGCTGCTTGTACTATTAAAGGTAAAGGCCTTTGAAATGGGGTCCCCCAGTGCAGGATTCACCTTTCCCAGAGTCCCTCTCCTAATATGCCAATGACAGATTTGTGTCTCAGACAGGAACAAGAAGGCCATATTGCCTCCCATGACAATGACACATTGACAGACATGTTTCCATCTTCTTGTTCTCTCTTTGTGTGTTCCTCCACCCTGTGCATTTATGCAAATTGATGTTATTTGAAGTTGCTCCCCAGGTGCTGAAGTTAAAAGCTGCAGAAAACTAGGAACTGGGAACTGGCCCATCCTGGTGCTGAAAGCCTCTTGTGTCAGAAGTCAATGGCTGGCCGGAGTAGGTCTACATTAGATGAGGTGATGACAAGTCCAGGTATGGAGCTGCCACACAGGTGACTGGCTTTCAGCACAGTGACCAAATAGAATCTTTAATGTGTGGTATGCAGAGGAAAAGCAGCTTCCCTTTAATAGCCTCTGACCTTTCAGGCCGCTCACACGGAAATATCGCTTACCCCTTTATTACATTGCTAGCAGATTATGCAAGCATGGTTTAGTCTTCTCTGTTACATGAGCTAAATCAGAAAAAAGGAAATTATCTTGTACCACTGTCTTGTATTTTAACTTCCTTAGAAGTCATGTATAAAACACAGTGTATAAATCAAGGGCTGGTTCTGGGTTACAATACAGTTTCTAGGAGATCGTCTCATGCAGCTATTAGACAGCATTAATTTAAATATACAGCAGAACATTTAAATTACTAATACAAAATTTGAGCTCATATACAGCACCACTAGTGACAGGGAATGTACAAACCACTCACTGTGGCATTTCTGCTCTCAATTTGCAGGTGTATTTTTCATGGCTACTCCTCAATTAGCCTGCTGGCCTTAGGCTATAAATCAGAGCAATAAAAGAGTCCCTGTAAAATAAACACAAATTGTCCCTCCTCCTCCCATTCAGATGTAGTGAGCTGGGAAGGGCCCATTCTGTATAGTGGCTCAGGCATCTCCTGCTTCACTGCTCCTTGAAGAGGAAACCACTGCATAACTGGTATCAATGCAGGTGAACAGGTCACCGAGAAGGGACCAATGACTCTTAGCCCACTGTATGCAGAGGTCAGCTTAGGGACAAGGAATCTAGCTAACAACATAGGGGGGTGAGGGTTTTCATGCCCATTTAATTTCAAATATATTGATCTATAATCTATTTATCTATCTATCTATCGATTATCTATCTATTTATATCCACCCATCTATCTATTTATATCTATCTATGTCTATCTATCTAGTTATATCTATCTATTTATATCTCTCTATCTATATCTATCTATGTATTTATATCTATCTATCTGTATATCTATCTATCTATCTATCTGTATCTATTTCTATCTGTCTATCCCTCTATCTATCTATCTATCTATCTATCTATCTATCTATATATATCTACAGAGCTATTGTTAAACAATTTAATTGGTTTTACAACACACTTGTACAAATTCTGTGACATATGTTGAGATCTAACATATAATACACTGATGATAAATAATTCTGAGGTCAGTTTCTATGACACGTATCATTTGTGTTGTTTGTGACCTGTTCTTGGATACTATAATAGTCTATGACTTGGTGTTATAGTAAACGAGTATCTCTGTCTTTGTACTGCAGCTGGAAGCCATAACTGCTCAAGAATGTAGCCTGTTGGTGTCCACTAATGAGGGAATCTGACTCCATATTGTCATTATTGCATTCCCACAAGTAAAGCCGGCTTACAATAGTATGAGGTGAATCTATAATGACTGGAGCATGTTACTCTCTCAGGACAAGCAATTTCTAAATGATGTCAAGTTTTATTTAACAGGCTCAAGTTATACATGTCAGCCTGTCTGTAAGAGTCCTATGTAAAATATGTACAAAAATACTGTACAGAATAAACATGCGGCATAACCCTATTGCGTGCGCAAAATCTTGCAGAAAAGCAAACTGATATATTTAAATGCTGTTAACTTAGTAGGGTAAAATGTGTCAAGCATGTAAGAAACTGTCCTTTCCCAGCAAAATATGTCATTTAAACAGCCTCATAAATTGGCTCATATTGATAAGCGTAAAGCTGAGTTAATGATCGGATAACTTCTTTGTATATCAATAATCTATACTAAGAGGAATGCACATACTAGTGAATGCAACTTACTAATAAGAGCTGCTCTATAAACTGTAGCATAGGCCTCAGCTGGCATTGGATTTCCCATGCCATTTAAAGTGTTTAAATGCTTTCATTGGCAAGTATGTGCCACATGATGCATTTTGACGTCATGTGACTGTGAGGGAATGCTTTCACAAACGTAATATCTAAACGCTTGATTTATATTTCTGTTAATTTGCTGAGGATACAAAGGCAGTGCAATTACTCAAGTATATTTTATAAAGGCCACAGTGTAAGTAAATCTAACTATTCTGTGACTTCATTTTATGCATTTTAGTCCAGTTAAAATGTATTTGTACTATGTGACTGGGCAGATTTATATTTAGAGGCAAGCAAATGGGGCAGTAAATAAAGTTTTGATTCCTAAATCATGCTGCAGTATATTATACACACTCAGCTCTTGTGCTTTATGGTATGGAGCTTATTGAACTTATTAGTATGGGTGACCCCTAGTGCACTTCCGCTGTGTACAATAGACGGACAAACCCTATAAAAGAGGAGGAGGGAAGGAAGGAGAGCAGGATAAAGAGTCTGTCACTATTTGATTCTACATACATATGCAACAAGTGTAGTAATGCACTTATATTGTGTCCACTCAATGCTAAAACAATACATGGCCTTCTTTTGATGGATTGTTGATATACAAGATCAGAGCCTGATTAGAGGGAGAATAGAGAGATCTTTACATGGCACTTTGTGAATGGGCTCATGACTTTTCCTATTTGCTTAGAGATAAGGGCAGAATGCCACAGTTATCAGTAAACAGAACCAGCTCCTCCCTCTCAGGCCCAGGTATGAAGCACAGACTGGAGGACTCTGCAGGTAAAATGGACAGCCATTGCTGTTGAGGGAAGATAGAGATCTCTGAGTTGAGGGCCACAGGCAAGTGGACAATGAACAGAGCTGGACTGGGAAGCCATTCATCACTAAGGGACAAAGCATCTGTCAGAAGGGACAGGAGCATCCTGCAGGCATGTCAGTTCAGAGAGGCCAGGGTGACAGCATAGGCCGGATCACCAGGCCAAGGAGTGTGCAGGGGTGACAGGGAGATACCAGAAAGTAACAAATTAACACACAGATATATATCGTATGCAAACACTCACACACACCGATACAGAGAGACATATTGTAGGCAAACACTCACACACACAAACATATTGTATGTAAACATAGCTACACGTGCTGATACATCCAAACATATCATATGCAAATGATCACACACACTGATACAACTAGATTGTCTATTCTTTAGGCCACAACACAGCCCTTCTATACCTTCCTCTGACCCTCCACTCCAGATTGAGATAAATGTTTGGTTCTGAACCATGGGGATATTTAGCAATACTTGTATATTTCATTTGACTGCATGCCACCCCAATTGCTTATGTTCAGCATATGACTGTGTGATGCCATGATCCAACACTACAAGTCTTCTACCACTTCCAGTCTGCAACACACAGTGCAACAATGAAAGTGACTCATTCATGCAGCTGACAAGTAAAGATGACAAAAACATGCTTGTCTTCTCTGGAGATGTCTCCTTGCTATCTTGCCTACAGGATTAATTCTGTATGTTTCTATGTCTTTCTGTGTTTGTTACACTTGTGCAGTCTATAACTAAAATATATTTTCTAAAATGAGTCTGTTGGACAAAATTATATGTAGCCTCTGTTATAAAAAGTTTGGACATCCCTGATCACACATAAAAACTCACACACTCTCACAAGCAAATTGTCTACAGAGGTGCTAATATACACAGTCATATTGTACACAAATAAATCCTATGCATGTGTGCGCATTCACCTGTATTTATAAATATATCATTGTATGTTATTACAGCTATAGGTCAAGATCAGGTTTAAATGAAATAGCAGTGTTTAGTGCCGATTTTCAATTTTCCATAACTTCAAAATGAATTGTTGGCCCATGTTTAATAAATACATTCTAGAAATAATGACATAAAACAAAGATTAGTCTGAGAATAATATGCAGATGCATTTTTTCAAATTATATTAATTGTATAAATATTTAAGAAATAAGTACAGGTATACCTCACTTTACAGCGCTTTACTTTACAGCGCTTCGCTAATACAGCGCTTTGTGGAGCTGAAGTTCAACCTCCAAATATTTGAAACAGTGCTGTAATCTTCGTGAGATTGCGAGAAAAGTGACTGACACCATGTTGTTATGTGCAGTTCACTTTGTTTACAGCATTACAGTGCAATCTGTGTCTCAGTGTTATAGTCTGGCAAATTTTACTACAGTAATTGTCACTATTTTACAGGTACAGTATTTATTTAATACTGTGCTGAGCTAGTGTTAAACTAAACATAGCAATATTGCACCTCTAATATATGTTAGTTTAAACATGTTTTTAAACATACTGGCAAGTGAAAAGATAGCTAAAACTGCCTTGTTTCACTTTAAGGCGGTTTTCACTTTACAGCGGGGCTCCGGTCCCTAACCCGCTGTATGAGCGGGGTATACCTGTATAAATTTTAGTTTCTATAACATGTTATCTTTAGTGTTCATGTTGGAACCAAGGTTTCCCCTTATCTAATCTCTCCTGTGGAGAACAATTAGGGACAGATTAGGTGTGCAAATAATGACTGCATGGGATATGTCAGTGTAAAAATAATTGTATTTATCAGTGTTTAAAGGCAAAATTTATCATGGTTGCAAGCGGACAGATTCGCAAGTAGAGAACCATTCTGCCTGCAATTGCCACGCTGCATTGCAAAGTGAAATGTAACATTGCACAAGAGGTTTCTTGTGCAATGCAACCTATTGCGCTAGAGCAGGGTGTGTCAATGACCCTGAGCGGATTTCGGCAGAGCCTAAGTGTAATAACACTGAGGGTAATAACACAGCGTAAGTCTGTATAATCATCCTAGCATCCTCTCATATTCATATTGCTTTCTTTTACTGCTAGGAAGTTGAACTTCAAGACCATATATAACTGTAGACTTTTATGGCTGAATTTGAAAGTACAATGCAGGACGGATTTGACCGCCTTTAAGCAATTATACAGTCTACACACTAACCAGTGAAACTCTCAGAGGAGTTGCACAATAGGTATTTACTGACCTAATATAAAGGCGTATACTGGGCCTTATGACAGCTCTCTGCAGGAGGAATTGTCCACCATCACCAGATTTTATATCAGATATTTGCACATCCAGTTTCAGTTTTGTGTTATTGCACTATATATGTGTATGATATGTATACCGTCATATAGTCTGTCCCAGTATACTGACATTACTGGATATATAACAATGATACATTTTAATTTCCAACAACTGAAGTTGGTGTCCAGCTTCTAAATGAGTCATGGCCTGTGGCGACACACTGCAACTGCCATTAGTACCTTAAAGTGACAGTTTACTCAAAAAATGTCTCCCCTTTAATTTGTTCCTAATGAACCACTTTACCTGCTGGAGTGTATTAAATTGTTTACAAGTATTTCCATTACCCTTATATTGGCATTTGAAATAGTTTATTTAGCCTGTGGTATCCCCACCCATCCTGAAAGTTTTTGGCCTCAAGGCCAAGCTGTGTTAACACAGCCAGCAGAAGAATTTACATTCCCAGGTGGTTATAGAAGAGATAAGGTAATAAAATGTTAACTTTCCATTGTTCTCTCCAAGTATTGGTGATTGGTTTATGGACAGATATGAAATAAAGAAGCATGTATATGTACACAATGTGATAAAGTAATGAGATTTGATAATACCTACAAGCTCAACCCATTTTATTAGGTTGTGGCTTCAAACCACAAAATCAGCTAATTCATATACAGAAATAAGCCTTAAAAAAGCAAACGCCATACATTTAATATGCTGCAGCTGGTAAAAAAACCTAATTGGAAACACATTAAGGGAAAAACAATTTTATAGTATACTGTCCCTTTAATGGTCTAAGACACTGGTTTTCAAACCAGTCCTCCCAAACAGGTCAGATTTCTTCTATAAAGGTAAGACGGGTCCACGGATTCATCCTTTACTTGTGGGATATTATCCTTCCCTACAGGAAGTGGCAAAGAGCACCACAGCAGAGCTGTCTATATAGCTCCTCCCTTAGCTCCACCCCCCAGTCATTCTCTTTGCCTACTCTAAGTACTAGGAAGGGTAAAGTGAAAGAGGTGATAAAATATTAGTTTTTAATTCTTCAATCAAGAGTTTGTTATTTTTAAATGGTACCGGTTTGTACTATTTACTCTCAGGCAGCATATGGAATGTTTTGGGCCAAATTGAAGCTTTTACCCCACACTTTCTATCCCAGAGGGCAGGTAGGGCCACAGCAGGGCTGTGGCAAGGTGCTGAGGGGTCTTTTTCCGGATCTGGGCCTATTTTCGATCCGGTTTGGACATCAAGGGGTTAATTGTTAAAAAATGTTGTGGTGCAATCTTAACTACCTATAGTGGGTCTACATACAACATTTTGAAAAATTTGGTGCATGTTTAGACTGTTTTGCAGAACGTGTATGCTTTTTTCTCTTAAAGGCGCAGTATCGTTTTTTAAGATTGTTATTTTTTTCACTAAATAAAGTGTTTTCATGCTTGTTTGTAGTCATTACTAGCCTGTTCAACATGTCTGACATTGAGGAAAGTCAATGTTCAATATGTTTAGAAGCCATTGTGGAATCTCCACTTAGAATGTGTCCCTCATGCACTGAAAGGTCAATAAATTGTAAAGAACATATTTTAGCTACTAAAAGTATGTCGCAGGATGATTCTCAGTCAGAAGAGAAACAGGTTATGCCATCTAATTCTCCCCAAGTGTCACAACCGTTAACGCCCGCACAAACGACGCCAAGTACTTCTAGTGTGTCTAATTCTTTCACCCTGCAAGATATGGCCGCAGTTATGAATACTACCCTCACTGAGGTTTTATCTAAGCTGCCGGGGTTGCAGGGGAAGCGCAGTAGGTCTGGTGTAAGAACAAACACTGAGCCCTCTGAAGCTTTATTAGCTATATCTGATGTACCCTCACAATGTTCTGAAGTGAGGGATTTGCTGGCTGAGGGAGAGATTTCTGAAAATATGTTCCCTCAGACAGATTCAGATATGACGGCTTTTAAATTTAAACTAGAACACCTCCGCTTATTGCTCAGGGAGGTTTTAGCGACTCTGGATGATTGTGACCCTATTGTAGTTCCAGAGAAATTGTGTAAAATGGACAAATTCCTTGAGGTTCCTGCCTACACTGATGTTTTTCCGGTCCCTAAGAGGATTTCGGAAATTGTTACTAAGGAGTGGGATAGACCAGGTATTCCGTTCACTCCCCCTCCTACTTTTAAGAAAATGTTTTCCATATTAGACGCCGTGCGGGACTCGTGGCAGGCGGTCCCTAAGGTGGAGGGAGCTATTTCTACCCTGGCTAAGCGCACAACTATACCTATTGAGGACAGTTGTGCTTTCAAAGATCCTATGGATAAAAAATTAGAGGGTCTCCTGAAGAAAATATTTGTTCATCAAGGTTTTCTTCTCCAACCTATAGCGTGCATTGTTCCTGTAACTACTGCAGCGTCCTTTTGGTTCGAGGCTCTGGAAGAGGCTCTTCAGGTTTAGACTCCATTAGAAGATATTCTGGATAGAATTAGGGCTCTCAAGCTAGCTAATTCTTTCATTACAGATGCCGCTTTTCAATTGGCTAAATTAGCGGCGAAGAATTCAGGTTTTGCCATTTTAGCGCTCAGAGCGTTATGGCTTAAGTCCTGGTCTGCTGTTGTGTCATCAAAGGCTAAGCTTTTAGCCATCCCTTTCAAGGGTAAGACCCTATTCGGGCCTGAACTGAAAGAGATAATTTCAGACATCACTGGAGGGAAAGGCCATGCCCTTCCTCAGGATAAGACGAATAAGATGAGGACCAAACAAAATAATTTTCGTTCCTTTCAAAACTTCAAAGGTGGTCCCTCTTCCCCTGCTGCAAAGCAGGAGGGGAATCTTGCTCAATCCAAGTCAGTCTGGAGACCTAACCAGACTTGGAACAAGGGTAAACAGGCCAAGAAGCCTGCTGCTGCCACCAAGACAGCATGAAGGGGTATCCCCCGATCTGGGACCGGATCTAGTAGGGGGCAGACTTTCTCTCTTCGCTCAGGCTTGGGCAAGAGACGTTCAGGACTCCTGTGCTTTAGAAATAGTAACCCAGGGGTATCTTCTAGATTTCAAAGATTCTCCCCCAAAGGGGAGATTCCATCTTTCTCAATTGTCTGTAAACCAGACAAAAAGAGAGGCATTCTTACGCTGTGTAGAAGACCTATATTCCATGGGAGTGATCTGCCCAGTTCCAGAAACAGAACAGGGACAAGGGTTCTACTTCAATCTGTTTGTGGTTCCCAAAAAAGAGGGAACTTTCACACCAATTTTGGATCTCAAGATCCTAAACAAATTCCTCAGAGTCCCATCCTTCAAGTTGGAGACCATTCAGACTATTTTGCCAATGATCCAGGAGGGTCAATACATGAAAATTTTTCTGACGGAGGTCAGGAAATCAAAGATTTTATCCATCTGCCGAGCTCTTCATTCAATTCCTCGGCCATCAGTGGCTCAGTGTATGGAGGTAATCGGTCTAATGGTAGCGGCAATGGACATAGTTCCGTTTGCTCGCTTGCATCTCAGAACACTGCAACTTTGCATGCTCAAGCAGTGGAATGGGGATTATGCAGATTTATCTCCTCAGATAAATCTGGATCAAGAGACCAGAGACTCTCTTCTTTGGTGGTTGTCACAGGATCATCTGTCCAAAGGAATGTGTTTCCGCAGGCCAGCATGGGTCATAGTGACGACGGACGCCAGCCTATTGGGCTGGGGTGCAGTCTGGAATTCCCTGAAAGCACAGGGATTGTGGACTCAGGAGGAGGCTCTCCTCCCGATAAATATTCTAGAACTGAGTGCGATATTCAACTCGCTTCAGGCGTGGCCTCAGGTGACATCGGCCAGATTCATAAGATTCCAGTCAGACAATATCACGACTGTAGCATATATCAATCATCAGGGGGGAACAAAGAGTTCTCTAGCGATGATAGAGGTTACCAAAATAATTCAATGGGCAGAAACTCACTCTTGCCATCTATCATCAATCTATATCCCAGGAGTGGAGAACTGGGAAGCAGATTTTCTAAGTTGTCAGACTTTTCATCTGGGGGAGTTTGCACAATTGATTCAGCAATGGGGCACACCAGAATTGGATCTGATGGCATCTCGTCAGAATGCCAAACTTCCTTGTTACGGGTTCAGGTCAAAGGATCCTCAGGCAGTACTGATAGATGCCCTAGCAGTACCCTGGTCATTCAACCTGGCTTATGTATTTCCACCATTTCCTCTCCTTCCTCGTTTGATTGCCAGAATCAAACAGGAGAGAGCTTCGGTGATCTTGATAGCACCTGCGTGGCCACGCAGGACTTGGTATGCAGACCTGGTGGACATGTCATCTCTTCCACGATGGACTCTGCCTCTGAGACAGGACCTTCTGACTCAAGGTCCGTTCCAGCATCCAAATCTAGTTTCTCTGCGGCTGACTGCTTGGAGATTGAACGCTTGATTTTATCCAAGCGGGGTTTCTCTGAGTCGGTCATAGATACCTTGATTCAGGCTCGAAAGCCTGTCACTAGGAAAATGTATCATAAGATATGGCGTAAATATCTTTATTGGTGCAAATCCAAAGGCTACTCATGGAGTAAGATCAGGATTCCTAGGATTTTGTCCTTCCTCCAAGAAGGATTGGAGAAGGGGTTATCAGCTAGTTCCTTAAAGGGACAGATATCTGCTTTATCAATTCTACTGCACAAACGTCTGGCAGATGTTCCAGACGCTCAGTCGTTCTGTCAGGCTTTATTTAGAATCAAGCTTGTGTTTCAACCTGTTGCTCCGCCATGGAGTTTGAATTTAGTTCTTAACGTTCTTCAAGGGGTTCCGTTTGAACCTATACATTCCATAGATATTAAGCTTCTATCTTGGAAAGTTCTGTTTTTAGTTGCTATCTCTTCGGCTCAAAGAGTTTCTGAATTATCTGCATTGCAATGCGACTCGCCTTATCTTGTTTTCCATGCTGATAAGGTGGTTTTGCGTACCAAACCTGGATTCCTTCCTAAGGCCTAGATTTAGAGTTTGGCGGTAGCCGTCAAAACCAGCGTTAGAGGCTCCTAACGCTGGTTTTAGGCTACCGCCGGTATTTGGAGTCAGTCAGGAAAGGGTCTAACGCTCACTTTCCAGCCGCGACTTTTCCATACCGCAGATCCCCTTACGTCAATTGCGTATCCTATCTTTTCAATGGGATCTTTCTAACTCCGGTATTTAGAGTCGTGGCTGAAGTGAGCGTTAGAATTCTAACGCCAAAACTCCAGCCGCAGAAAAAAGTCAGTAGTTAAGAGCTTTCTGGGCTAACGCCGGTTTATAAAGCTCTTAACTACTGTGCTCTAAAGTACACTAACACCCATAAACTACCTATGTACCCCTAAACCGAGGCCCCCCACATCGCCGCCACTCGATTAAATTTTTTTAACCCCTAATCTGCCGACCGCCACCTACGTTATACTTATGTACCCCTAATCTGCTGCCCCTAACACCGCCGACCCCTATATTATATTTATTAACTCCTAACCTGCCCCCCACAATGTCGCCGCCAGCTACCTACAATAATTAACCCCTAATCTGCCGACCGCAAAGCGCCGCCAGCTACATTATAGCTATGTACCCCTAATCTGCTGCCCCTAACACCGCCGACCCCTATATTATATTTATTAACCCCTAATCTGCCCCCCTCAACGTCGCCTCCACCTGCCTACACTTATTAACCCCTAATCTGCCGAGCGGATCTCACCGCTACTATAATAAAGTTATTAACCCCTAATCCGCCTCACTCCCGCCTCAATAACCCTATAATAAATAGTATTAACCCCTAATCTGCCCTCCCTAACATCGCCGACACCTAACTTCAAGTATTAACCCCTAATCTGCCGATCGGAGCTCACTGCTACTCTAATAAATTTTTTAACCCCTAAAGCTATTTTAACCCTAACACCCCCCTAAGTTAAATATAATTTTATTCTAACAAAATAAATTAACTCTTATTAAATAAATTATTCAAATTTAAATCTAAATACTTACCTGTAAAATAAATCCTAATATAGCTACAATATAAATTATAATTATATTATAGCTATTTTAGGATTAATATTTATTTTACAGGCAACTTTGTATTTATTTTAACCAGGTACAATAGCTATTAAATAGTTAAGAACTATTTAATAGCTAAAATAGTTAAAATAATTACAAAATTACCTGTAAAATAAATCCTAACCTAAGTTACAATTAAACCTAACACTACACTATCAATAAATAAATTAAATAAAATACCTACAATTACCTACAATTAAACCTAACACTACACTATCAATAAATGAATTAAATACAATACCTACAATAAACTACAATGAAATAAACTAACTAAAGTACAAAAAATAAAAAAGAACTAAGTTACAAAAAATAAAAAAATATTTACAAACATTAGAAAAATATTACAACAATTTTAAACTAATTACACCTACTCTAAGCCCCCTAATAAAATAACAAAGCCCCCCAAAATAAAAAAATGCCCTACCCTATTCTAAATTTAAAAAGTTCAAAGCTCTTTTACCTTACCAGCCCTGAACAGGGCCCTTTGCGAGGCATGCCCCAAAGAATTCAGCTCTTTTGCCTGTAAAAAAAAACACATACAATACCCCACCCCAACATTACAACCCACCACCCACATACCCCTAATCTAACCCAAACCCCCCTTAAATAAACCTAACACTAAGCCCCTGAAGATCTTCCTACCTTATCTTCACCATACCAGGTTCACCGATCGGTCCTCGGAAGTGTTGATCCAAGCCCAAGCGGGGGCTGAAGAGTGACGTCCATCCTCGGCTGAAGTCTGGATCCAAGCGGCGGCTGAAGAAATCCATCATCGGGCGGAAGTCGGAAGTCCATCATCGGGATGAAGTCTTCTATCAAGCCGCATCTTCAATCTTCTTTCTTCTGGAGCGGAGCGGAGCCATCTTCTTCCAAGCCGACGCGGAACATCCTCTTCAACCGACGCCTACTAGCCGAATGACGGTTCCTTTAAATGACGTCATCCAAGATGGCGTCCCTTGAATTCCGATTGGCTGATAGGATTCTATCAGCCAATCGGAATTAAGGTAGGAATATTCTGATTGGCTGATGGAATCAGCCAATCAGATTCAAGTTCAATCCGATTGGCTGATCCGATCAGCCAATCAGATTGAGCTCGCATTCTATTGGCTGTTCCGATCAGCCAATAGAATGCAAGCTCAATCTGATTGGCTGATCGGATCGGCCAATCGGATTGAACTTGATTCTGATTGGCTGATTCCATCAGCCAATCAGAATATTCCTACCTTAATTCCGATTGGCTGATAGAATCCTATCAGCCAATCGGAATTCGAGGGACGCCATCTTGGATAATTTATATTGTAGCTATATTAGGATTTATTTTACAGGTAAGTATTTAGCTTTAAATAGGAATAATTTATTTAATAAGAGTTAATTTATTTTGTTAGATTTAAATTATATTTAATTTAGGGGGGTGTTAGTGTTAGGGTTAGACTTAGCTCTAGGGGTTAATACATTTATTAGAATAGCGGTGAGCTCCAGTCGGCAGATTAGGGGTTAATAATTGAAGTTAGGTGTCGGCGATGTTAGGGAGGGCAGATTAGGGGTTAATGCTATTTATTATAGAGTTATTGAGGCGGGAGTGAGGCGGATTAGGGGTTAATAACTTTATTATAATAGCGGTGCGGTCCGCTCGGCAGATTAGGGGTTAATAAGTGTAGGCAGGTGGAGGCGACGTTGTGGGGGGCAGATTAGGGGTTAATAAATATAATATAGGGGTCGGCGGTGTTAGGGGCAGCAGATTAGGGGTACACAGGGGTAATGTAAGTAGCAGCGGTTTACGGAGCGGCAGATTAGGGGTTAATAAAAATATGCAGGGGTCATCGATAGCGGGGGCGGCAGAATAGGGGTTAATAAGTGTAAGGTTAGGGGTGTTTAGACTCGGGGTACATGTTAGAGTGTTAGGTGCAGACGTAGGAAGTGTTTCCCCATAGCAAACAATGGGGCTGCGTTAGGAGCTGAACGCTGCTTTTTTGCAGGTGTTAGGTTTTTTTTCAGCTCAAACAGCCCCATTATTTCCTATGGGGGAATCGTGCACGAGCACGTTTTTGAAGCTGGCCGCGTCCGTAAGCACCGCTGGTATCGAGAGTTGAAGTTGCGTTAAATATGCTCTACGCTCCTTTTTTGGAGCCTAACGCAGCCATTCTGTGAACTCTCAATACCAGCGGTATTTAAAAGGTGAGGCCAGAAAAAAGCCAGCGTTAGCTACGCACCCCTTTGGCCGCAGAACTCTAAATCTAGGCGTAAGGTTGTTACTAATAGGAATATCAATCAGGAAATTGTTGTTCCTTCTCTGTGTCCTAATCCTTCCTCTAAGAAGGAGCGTCTGTTGCACAACTTCGACTTGGTTCGTGCTTTGAAGTTTTACTTGCAAGCAACCAAAGATTTCCGTCAAACGTCTTCTTTGTTTGTTGTCTATTCTAGAAAACGTAGAGGTCAAAAAGCTACGTCTACCTCTCTTTCTTTTTGGCTGAAAAGCATCATTCGTATGGCATACGAGACTGCTGGACAGCAGCCTCCTGATAGGATTACAGCTCACTCTACTAGAGCGGTGGCTTCCACATGGGCTTTTAAAAATGATGCTTCTGTTGAACAGATTTGTAAGGCTGTGACTTGGTCTTCGCTTCATACCTTTTCCAAATTTTACAAGTTTGATACTTTTGCTTCTTCGAAAGTTATTTTTGGGAGAAAAGTTCTTCAAGCAGTGGTGCCTTCTGTTTAATCATCCGTCTTGTCCCTCCCGTTCATCCGTGTCCTGTAGCTTTGGTATTGTATCCCACAAGTAAAGGATGAATCCATGGACTCGTCTTACCTTTATAGAAGAAAACTAAATTTATGCTTACCTGATAAATTGATTTCTTCTATGGTAAGATGAGTCCACGGCCCGCCCTGTCATTTTAAGACAGATTATATTTTTTGATTTAAACTCAGTCACCTCTGCACCTTGTAGTTTCTCCTTTTTCTTCCTGTACCTTCGGTCAAATGACTGGGGGGTGGAGCTAAGGGAGGAGCTATATAGACAGCTCTGCTGTGGTGCTTTTTGCCACTTCCTGTAGGGAAGGATAATATCCCACAAGTAAAGGATGAATCCGTGGACTCGTCTTACCATAGAAGAAATCAATTTATCAGGTAAGTATAAATTTAGTTTTTCAGGATTACTTTAGGTGAGAGAAGGTAAAATAACAATGTTTACTAATCAGCTGATTATTTCACCTGTGCTCCAGTTCATATATCCTCAAAATCTGTCCTGTTAGCGAGGCCTAAGTACAGGTTTGAAAACAGTGGTCTAAGAGATGCAACATTTGTCTTACACTTTAGCTACAAAATGTGCCTTAAAGATTGGCTATGTAGAACTATTTGGTACTTACATGGATCCAAAGGTGTCCCTCTATAATTTAAGTGGCAGACCTTTGATAATACATATGAGGTTATATATTAATAATTTATATACAGTATTTAGATCATGCATAATATGTAACTCACATGTTCATATTTTGAAAGAGAGGCATATATCTAAATTTGTGTGACAGTGCATTTTCTGAGTGTTTTAAGCTATACCAGTGTGCTGCCTTGGGGACTCAAAACTCTGCTGCCCTCCCCCGGCATTTTTTTTATGACATTTCCAAAATAAATGTTCACACACACACAGAGTCACAGACACATCCACACACACACAGAGTCATACACAGGCATACACACACAGGCACACAACTCAACCAGACATACACAGGCACACATATCCCACTCACAGACATACACAGGCATACACACACAGATACACCACTCACACAGACATACACAGGCACACATATCACACAAACAGACATACACAAGCACACAAACACAGACACACCTATCTATTGCTGCAATATATTTAAAAAATCCAAACACAGATTTCTTGAAACAATACTTCCCCAAACACAATACTAAGTGCTGAAAGTCAACAGAACTAAAGGCAATAGCTAGCTGAATAAAAGAAGGTTCAGAACTACCTCTAAACTGTAAGTCCCGTGGGCAGTCTCTTATTATACCCTGTAAAATGTAAGCCCTTTGGGCAAAATCTCCCATTACATACCTGTTTAATACTTATAAAATAACTGTACGCTTCTTACAAACCAACTTGTTACCCTAGGCAAATGCCTTGTTTGCCTAGGCCAAAATGCGCCCCTGAGCAAAAATTCTTTTTTATATATATATATATATATATATATATATATATATATATATATATATATATATATATATATATATATTAGTGCGAGCTGTTGTTTCTATTTTTCTTCTATATAGTTAAACTATTTGTTTTCTGATATGTATTTTTTTTATTTATTTATATATATATGGGTATACACATCAGAAAGATATTCCATGTCCTCATGCGCACAAGTCTGTCAGTAATAATTGGGAGATTGTCCGGTCCGATAATCACTGTCATTCCAACACATGGATGCACCTCGCCTGGTATTTCATAGAGCACCAAATCTACGGGACATGTTGGTCCATAAAGACCCTACACAGTGTTATCAACAGAGGACTTGGCTGACCAGTAGAAAGAAACTGAGATGTTACAAGTGTGGTGACTGTACCACTTGTAATAGTATGCTTTCTGGACCTGCATTTCACCATCCATTCAATGGACGAAGGTACAAAATTAGACATTGGCTAACCTGTACTAGCGAATTTGTTGTGTACATTCTATTTGGCCCATGCTCCCTGGTATACATTGGTAAAACGAGTACTACTTTCCGTGAAAGGATGGTCAACCATTGTTATGCGATCAGGGAGGCAATTGAAAAAGGCACTTCGGATCAGCCTGTAGCATGTCATTTTGCACAGGCTGGGCATACGGTCGCTTGTATAAGGACTATGCTTATTGATCAGGTACCATGATTGAATAAGGGAGGGGGGATAGACACAAGAAGCTTTTACAAGTTGAAACCAGGTGGATTTACCCTTTGGATACAGTATCCCCCAAAGGGCTCCATATACAACTGGATTACAATGTGTTCCTATTATCTGGGACTGATCTTGACAACAGAAGTGTTACATCACATCCCTCACTTTTAATCTTTTTTCATACTATTCAGAACTAGTGCTGTCCGTGTTATCACAACCATTCAAACCTACCATACTCTTTGAGACAGGGAGCACTCTCAGTATGTTATATACTGCTCAGTCTTATTATGGATGAATGTTAATTATGCCAGATAGTTGTTATGTGTTAGTTTCATTATATATAGGATATGTTTGTATATCAGTTTTGACACCTCTGACTCTGTTTACGTACGCTCCAATGCTGCGCCACCCACCCGCTTCTATGATGGTGATGGCCTCACTTGGTTTTGATTGGCTATTCAAATTAGCCATGCAGTGTGTTGTTGTCAGAACGCAGAAGTTGTAGCGCATATCGTCATCTGTCCCTACGTACTAGATCACGTGATTTGTAAATATTTACTTTAAATAGCCGTTGGGCATTGTGTATGTTACACCGCTGCCTTGATACATGCCATTGACAAAGGTATCATGTGAGACACCGAAACGTTTGGATAACAGGATGTTTTATAGTACCATAATAAAGGTGATGTTTTACTCTGGAAAAATACCGGTGAGTGCTGTGTCTATCACCTGATTAGATATCTACAATTATTGCACATATTTGCACTTCGGTGGATGTATTTAATGTTTGAATGAGTGCACTCTAATAGACTGCTCTCTCTCTCTCTCTCTCTCTCTCTCTATATATATATATATATATATATATATATATATATATTTTACGGGTAAAGTAAGAAATCCGGGTAATCCTAGGATTACCTGGGTAAAGTGGACATTAGACAAACAGCTGTGGGTAAAGCCCGATGTACTGTAATTCCCCCATTTACACTATTTCTTAGCCTCCGTCTGGGGGGTTCAAGGAAGTTTCCCCGCCGATCCTCTGGCATCCACCCCAAATGATCCTTGGGGAATGAGGTTTACAAGGGGGGCTTCACCCCCCTTGAAACCCCTAAACGGAGGCAAAAAAGATAGTGAAGATGGGGGAATTACAGTGCGTGCTATATATGTTTGATGTGGTGACTCTGAAGGGATTTAGGCTTTACCCACAGCCCCTTGGGTAATGTCCGTTTTACCCGGGTAATCCTAGGATTACCCAATATCTGACTTTACCTGCAACATATATATAATATTTTTTTTAAATAAAAATAACATTTTCTTCTGAGTTAAGAACAATGATTTTTCTACTTTAAGTATTTCTAGTTTAAAAAAAAAAAAGTATTCATATTATTTGAAAGGGATATGGTATATGTCAAGGTATTTGACAGTTTGACAGGGAAGGGCTCAAAGGTGTATGTATGTATGTATATATATATATATATATGTGTATTTATATATGTATATACTTGTGTATAAATGTATGCATGTGTGCACATACATATGTACACATTCATACACATATGACACATATATACAGTACATACAAATGCAAATAAACACACATATTTATACATGTTTGACCACTTCCCTGTCAAACATGTTGCTATATATTATATCGCTTTAAAACACTTTATATACAATTATTCAATTATTTCAATAATAAACATATATATATATATATATACACACATATACAATATATATATATATATATATATATATATATATATATATATATATATATATATATATATATATATATGTAATACTTTTATTTAATATGTTTTACATGTGTTTTGTATACTTTTGTTCTAGATTTAACACTTTATTTTAGGTCTTGAGTAGCACTAACTTGTTTAGCTTGAGTGTAACACATAACTCACAACTTGTAATTTTAGTGATGTTCAGTGTGGCTGAGCTTTCCATCAAAAGTATTGGGCACGCTGAAGAAATGTGGTCAAGGCTAAACATTCTCTAGTAATCTTAGCTTGGTCCCGCAATCTTTATAGCACCCCCTGAGCTATCACTAGTGCTTCACTTTTAATCTGGGCCATATATATAAAAAAAATTGCATATTATTCTCAGGCTGAACTTTCCATTGACGCCATTATGTTTAGCATTGTTTAGGGTTTAGTGTTCCTTTAAACATGTCTATTAGATATGTGCACAAACAAAAACATTGTTTTTGACGATTCAATTGTCATGAAAAAAAAAAAACTTTCATTTTGTCCAATATTAGTTTAGAGAGCTGTTCGGAATAGGTTTATTAATGAGAATCTATTTGTCTGCTTAATTTTTTTATTGTTTAGAACGATAGATAATGCCTTTACTACCATTTCTGCAGCTTTGCACAAACAACATTTTTATATTAATATACTTTATAACCTCTAAAATTGCCTGTAGCTAAGCCTCTGCAGGCCGCCCCTTATCTCAGTGCTTTTTACTAGCTTTTTTAACAGCCAGGCAGTGCTAGTTCATGTATGTCATATAGATATCATTGTGCTCACTCACGTGTAGAATGATAGTTATTGCAAGAACCAGCAGTGACTGGCCAATATGCAAAATAAAAAGCACTGAGATAAGGGACAGTCTGCATGGAGCTTTAATATGTAATCACAGAGGTAAAAAGTATAATAATGTAACAGTGTTGGTTATGAAAACCTGGCGAATGGGTAATAAAGGGATTATCTATTTTTTTTAAACAATATTTTTTTCAAGAAGACTGTCCCTTTAAATAAAGTTGTATTAGTACCTAGTGCCACTGCTACAAGACAGCAGCACATTTATACTTTTTTAATCGGGTCAGAACTGAAAAGTGAAGCTTTCATACTTATTTGCTGAAATAGGAATTAACAGCTAACAAAGATATTGCTTAATTGTTATTGAAAAGTGTGAATTTGAACTTTTGAAGCCTTTTCTGCTTGTAGAAAGGCCTTGCCTGCCTTAAAGGGCTATAATAGTCAGCAGCATTTTCCTCTCAGGGATAACAGTGCTCTGTGAGCCCCAAGCAGTTTTTCTACTGTGTGTTTATGCCCTTTGCGGTCGGTTAAACACATAGTAGTAAAGGGTCAATAGTCTTAAAATTACGTGATCTAGAGCATGTCATTTCTTGACAAATATTGCCCTTTACAGGAACATTAAACACTAAATAAATGCTATATAGAATGATGCATTACCCTGAGAATAGCATGTAGGTGTGTTTTTTAAAGTTTCATTAGTTGTTTAAATAGTGACAATGTACTGTAAGTGTAAAGATTTAGGGATAGATGTAGCGAGGCGCAAACTGTTTTGCGCAGCTATATCGTCTTCACAAACCTTTTTAATTGTGCTGATATTACATTTCTGAGCGAAATAGCGTTTGTGCTATGCTTCAATCCTTACCGCAATCTCAGAGCTGTGGTTTAACTGTTTCCCGAATCAAAAAAGTTGCACAAAACACTTCAAACATTATAATTCAAAAATACAATACAAAGTACTGTTACACTCATATTGAGATCTTGGGTGTTAGAAAAAAAAGCCGCCAAAGTACTTTAACATAGAGATACATACAGATACATTGCTAAATATATATTTGTATGCATATAGATATGTCTATATATGTGTAGATATATATTAATGTATTTCTATGTGTATATATGTATTTACAGTCATATATAAACACATTAATATATATCTACCCATATATAGACTTATATATAAGTGCATTAGAGCCCTTTGCCATTAAAGGGATACTAAACCCAATTTTTTTCTTTCATGATTCAGATAGAGCATGCACTTTTTTTTTATTTTATTTTTTTAAGTTTTTATTGAGGAATTGTACAATACAATTAATATTTTGTCATCAACAAAAACAACAATAAAGAAAGATACCAGCGGTGTCTTGGAGACATCATTGCATATATTAAGTTACATTCCTTCTTTTAGTCCCTATCATCAACATTTCGGACCTCTCTTGTGTCCTTGAATATTATATACATAAAGATAAAGGGATGTTATATTATTAGTACATAGCGATGCTGTATATGGTGTAGAATAGATAATAATGGAAGGGGCAAAACCAAACCTTTATGGCTGATGTGAATTTGTTATGTACAGAGCTCTGCTCACACATGTTTTATATGGGAAGAGGTGATAAGGGTAGCATGTTAAAGGGGTGTGTAAAGAAAATGTAAAGATAAATAAAGATGGAAATAGGTGCCAGTTTAGGAGAATGCTATGGGTAGTAAAAGCCGTGTTACGATTTTAGAGGCACACCTGACCAAGGATAAAGGATCCAGATGTTATAATAAGCATTATTGACTATAAGGCTGTGCGATTGCGTCTAAGGAGAGTTTACCTATACTAGGAATTTAAGTGTATGTGAGTTGCTTTTATTCATAAAGGCACCTGAGCCTAATGCTGCGTTTATGCTGTCCCCTTTCCCCCAACATGGATTTCTTGTGATTAGTGGTAATGAAGGGTTGTTTTTACTCAGATAAATTAACCCCATGCTTTCGCTCTCAGTCTAGGTTGTGTCCCATTAGTGTTGTACAAGATTTTTTGGGGTATATCACAGCAGCAGAGCGGCAGTGGCCGGCATCTCCAAGTAATCTTCTCTAGTGTCCCTTCATCGTTGGTTATGCAAAACTGGGGAATGGGTAATAAAGGAATTATCTATCTTTTAAAACAATAAAAATTATATTGTAGACTGTCCCTTTAAGTTTTATATTCCTGCTTTTTAAATAAAGATAGCAAGAGAACGAAGACAAATGTATAATAGGAGTAAATTAGAAAGTTCCTTAAAATTGGATACTCTATCTGAATCATTAGAGAAAAAATTGGGGTTTAGTGTCCCTTTAACCCCTTAAGGACCGGGCATTTCAGACAAAAAATTCACCAAAAGACCAGAGCATTTTTGCCATCACTACATTTAAACAGAAATAGAGCCTTTTTTAATATTAGCCTATCAAAACTATATATTTTTTTTTTAGTAGACAACCCAAGGTATTGATCTAGGTCCATATTGGTATATTTCATGCCACCATTTCACCACTAAATGCGATCAAATAAAAAAAAAGTTAACTTTTTAAAAATTTTAGGTTTCTCACTGAAATTATTTACAAACAGCTTGTGCAATCATGGCACAAATGGTTGAAAATGCTTCTCTGGGATCCCCTTTGTTCAGAAATAGCAGACAAATATGGCTTTGGCATTGCTTTTTGGTAATTAGAAGGCTGCTAAATGCCGCTGCGCACCACACTTGTATTATGCCCAGCAGTGAAGGGGTTAATTAGGTAGCTTCTAGGGTTAATTTTAGCTTTAGTGTAGAGATCAGCCTCCCACCTGACACATCCCACCCCCTAATCCCTCCCTGACCCCCCTCAAACAGCTCTCTTCCCTCCCCCACCTCACAATTGTCACCGCCATCTTAAGTACTGGCAGAAAGTCTGCCAGTATGAAAATAAAAGCCTTTTATAATATAATTTTTTTTAAAAATATATATTTGCTGCCGTGTAGGTTCCCCTCTAACCCCCAAAACTCCCTGATCCCCCCCCAAAAAAAAAACTCTCTAACCCTCCCTCTCTACCTATTTGCCGCCATATTAGGTACTGGCAGCTATCTACCAGTACTCAGTTTGGCTAATTTTTATAAAAAAAAAAAAGACCTATTTTTTTCTGTAGTGTAGCTGCCCCCCTTCAATACCATACCCCTCTCCAAGATCCCTTTCCGTTAACGGATCCCACATGGG
This sequence comes from Bombina bombina, assembly GCF_027579735.1. Lineage (NCBI taxonomy): Eukaryota > Metazoa > Chordata > Amphibia > Anura > Bombinatoridae > Bombina > Bombina bombina. The sequence continues at coordinate 413,465,321 of NC_069500.1, forward strand.
ATCCCCCTTATTACCCCTACTCCCTTCTCCCTCCTTCCCCCTCAATGACGCAGGTTGTTTTTTTTTCATTTTTTTATTCCCTGTAGCGTGGCCGAGCGTTCACGCCCACTCCTGCCCTCTTCCCGCCTCCTCCAGCGATGGGCCTCCCACCCGCCTCCCTCCTTAACCTCCCACCCACCAACGATTGGCACCACCACTCTGTAAATCTATTTCTGCAGTACCCCACTTGTGGGGCATGCAGAAATAGCGCAATCTCGCTATTTTGAGCGCGATCACGACTGAGAGAAGCCCAGGACTGCAGCAATGTGCAGGGTATGTCGCTGGTCCTTAAGGGCATAACGACCAGCGTCGTACAGGGTACGGTGCTGGTCGTTAAGGGGTTAAAGGGATACTAAACCCAAATGTTTTCTTGATTCTGATAGAGCATGCAATTTTAAGCAACTTTATAATTTACTCCTACTATCAATTTTTATTCATTCTCTTGCTATCTTTATTTAAAAAGTAGGAATTTAAAGCTTGGGAGCCAGCCCATTTTAGTTTCAGCACCATGGATAGTGCTTGCTTATTGGTGGCTACTTATAGCAAACCAATAAGCAAGCATTACCCAGGTTCTCGACCAAAAATGGACTGGCTCTTAAGCTTTACATTCCTGCTTTTTAAATAAAGATAGCAAGAGAATGAATAAAATGTGATAATCGGAGTAAATTAGAAAGTTAAAATTGCATGCTCTATCTGAATGATGAAAGAAAAAATTTGGGTTTAGTGTCCCTTTAAGTAGATGAAAACATGTCATGCATTATTCATATTTCATAAAGAGTGTTTGCACAATCTTGTTTGTTAGGTTTTTTTTTCTCCTTTTTTTCTCAATTGATTTCTATGGGGGGAATACATGCAAGCGCCTGTGAAAACTTTTTAAGTTAGGATTTTTGCGCTATTCAGGTTACCGCTTGCGCAAAATAATTTTTTTGGAACTTGTAATACGAGCGCAACCCAACTAGTGTAAAAAGCTTAACTCTTGCGGGAGAAAAAATACTGCGCCACTTGTACTCTAGCCCTCAATGTCTCTAAAACAAAGGGAACTGCCAGGTTGTAACTTAGGTTACTTTCTCTGCTGTGGCCAATCAGGGACAGTTACAAATAGGTCACTAGAGTGTGCAGCCAATAGCTGTGTGGAATAGAACAGTGTTCTACACTTCCATTTCTTACAGGAACTGAAATGCTCACAATTTCATAGTGGAATTACAGGCAAATGGGACAAAATATTATTTATTATTTTAAGTTTATTGCAGAAATATATATACAGTATATTTATATGTGATTTATTATTTTATATTACTATCTGAAAGTGGTTAATGTCCCTTTAGGAGTAACAGTTTTAACAGCACAAACATATCAACTACATGTTTGTTTTGCTTGCATTAATTCAGTCCCTTATTCTTTAAATAGGTATTTTAAGACGAATGCAAGGAATGTGGAAAAATTTGCCTTTTTTATTTTTTTACATTTGTCTGGAAACCAATTTTATGTCTATATACATTAGATTTGATCTGTTTAAACAGTCTGTTGTAATACTGCCATCTAGTGGACATTAACATTATTACATTATTTCACAGAATTAAAAACATTACGGACAAATTATAATTGGTGCTCAAATGATAGCACAAGATGTAGTATGCAATATTGCTGGACCGCACTAAAATTAGTGCACAACGATATTACAAGTCCATGGTAAAGCATTTTAACTTGAGAAAGGTTAGCGCCTCCGACATCGCTCTAGCGCAACCTATACTTTTAATGGATATCACGGACATGCTAACTTGCACTGGTATGACAAAATGAAAGTTATAGTTTGTGCTCGAGGAAAAGCTGAAAGTGCGCTAGAATATTTAGCGCGACTTGAGACCTGAAGTAAACTGTAAGGGTTAAAAAATAATAATCACAAAACACATCAAAAACACATTCAAATAAAGTATTACACTCATATATACACTTTTTAATAAAAAAATATATCCTTATTGTAATGCACGTCTGATACTCATCTATCAGACCGAACTCAGCCAGTAGTCTTGTTATCCAGGCTTCGAGCCGGAATGATAGGGAATATCCCAGAGGAGAGAAAGTTAGTAGGATGAGTAAGACACCACTCACCACAGGCAGGACAGTCCCCTAGCGGCAACTGCAAAGCAGTCCAAGGACAAACCACTAGAATGGTCAGGCAGGCAGGGATTGGCAGCAGCAAAGCAGTCCAAGGGCACACCACTAGAATGGTCAGGCAGGCAGGGATTGACAACAGTAGAGCAGTCCAAGGGCACACCACTAGAATGGTCAGGCAGGCAAGGTTAGGGGTTAATAATCAGCGCTGCGGAATCTGTTGGCGCTCTACAAATACCTGATAATAATAATAATAATAATAATAATAATAATAATAATAATAAAAATAAGCAGAAGTGTCAGACAGGCAGGGTTCAGCATCAGTATATCAATCCAGCAAATTAGGGGTTAAACAGGCAGAGTAGTTATTCAGGCAGGGTTCAGCAGCAGTATATCAGTCCAGCAATTTAGGGGTTAAACAGGCAGAGTAGTCAGACAGGTAGGGTTCAAACACATTAAGGCAATACAGTAGTAACGATCTATCACACCCAGGAGCACACAAAGGAACACCTATACTTGGGCAGTGATAGATCGTTATTGAGGGACTTACATAGGCGCAGGATTCTTGCCACAGGAATCCAGATTGGCATCTGAGAGAGAGGAGCGTGCGGCGATGACGTCAGTGCCTCTCGCATCTCGACACGACACAGCCCCTGGCAACGAGCAGGGAAGGAGACGCCGCGCCCCTAGCAACGGCTAGAGCGGTGCGGCGTGACACTTATAATATTAGTAAACTTTCCCCTTTGTATAAACAGATACAGAATGTTATCTATATTTTAGATGGAGGTTAATTCCTCAGTTGTAATGAAATTGCACTTGAACTTACTTTTTAATGTAACAATGAAATTCAAATACCGCCGTGATCCAGCCGCCCACTTCAAAAGTCGTTTTTTTTTTGTAAGATAACAGTTTAAACTGTTTTGCACTCGCTTGCACTCACTTGCAATCCAGCCCCCTTCCTGCGCACAGCCAATCACACGCGGGCTGGAGCTGTCAATCTCCCAGGTCGGACTAGACCATGGAGATTGAAATTCGCCACCTCTTAGGGGTAGGGTAGGGAAGCAGCGGTCTGATGACCGCTGCTTGTTAAATACGGCGTGCAGGTTCTATTGTGAGAACCTGCAGTCGTAGGCAGGTGAAAGCCTGCCGAAGAGCTTGATAAATCGCCCCCTAAGCATTGGCATGGGTGAAATTACATCATACACACAGTAGTACCTGAATGAGTAACTGATGGTTGACTGGCACCCTCATGTGGTTGTATTTGTGAAGTGATGTAATTTTTCCACGACATTCAAGAAATGGCTTTCTTTCAGATCTTAAAATGTATTTCTGATTTTTTTTCACATTTCAAGACCATTGCATAAGAAAAATCAAGGGCAAGATTAATATACGCGGCATAGTCAGGAAAAAGCCGTTGACGCCGGTTTTTACACGGGTTTGCTGTCACATATACGGTGCCGCATATAAATGCAGCACGTATATTTCATCTGTCGCCCGCAATTTTTGCTCCCATAAGCTAACATAGAACCGTGTCGCAAATCGGTATCACATATTCAGCGCAAGAACTTACATTCAGCGCAAGAACTTACGGGGCGAAAATTGAGAAATTTTACTCCATTTTCACCTTGCCACACATAGGCAGGCCGCAGCGCAGCAAGCCTTGAGATGAAAATGTGAGCACCGTAACTCCTGTGACTGGCTGAAAATATTAACAAACACCTAACGCATGCGTAATATCTATCTACCTGTCAACCGCCAACCCACACCGGGGGTAACTAATAAAACTTTTAACCCCTAATCCGCCATTAACCCACATCGCAATAAACCTAATAAATGTATCAACCCCAATCCACCATTCACCCACATCACAATTAACCCAATTAAACTAATAACCCCTAATCCACCATTCACCCACATCGCAATAAACCTAATTAATCTATTAACCCCACATCGCAATAAACTTAATTTAATTACTATGCCCCCTAACCTAACACCCCCTAAATTAACCCCAAATTACATAAAATAACAAAATACTAAATTACAATTAAAATAAAAAATCCTAACAGTACTTAAAAAAAAACTAATACTAAATTAAAATAATCTAAAATTACAACAAATAAAAAAGTCTAACATTACAGAAAATAATAAAAAAATTATCAAAAATATTTTTTTTAAACCTTATCCCTATGAAAATAAAAAGCCCCCCAAAATAAAAACACCCCCTAATCTAATACTAAACTACCAATAGCCTTTAAAAAAATACTGTCTTCCCTCTAACAGTAAAATGCCCCCACCCACCAAACCCCCCAAAATAAAAAAACCTAACACTAAAAAATCCTAAACTACCCATTGCCCATAAAGGGGCATTTGTATGGGCATTGCCTTTAAAAGGGCATTCAGCTCTTTAACTGCCCTTAAAAGGGCATTCAGCTCTTTTACAAGTGCCCATTAAATCCCTAATCCCAAATAGGTACTCACCGTTCCTGAAGTCTGGCGGAGAAGGTCCTCTTCCAGGTGGCAGTAAAGTCTTCTTGGAACCGGCGACATCTTCCATCTTCATCCAAGACCAAGCCGGCGCGGAGCGGAGATGACCTCGGAACTGAAGACTGGCGACTGCGGAGCCATGGAGCTTGGAGGATCCTCTTTGTACGATCAGCCCCGTACACTGACTATTGAATGCAAGTTATGTGTTCAAATATGGCGTCACTTGCATTCCTATTTGCTGATTTTAATCTTTAAATTCAAATCAGCTAAAAGGATGAGAGATACTGAAATCCTATTGGCTGATTTGAACAGAGGATCTTCTCCACTGGACTTCAGGAACGGTGAGTACCTATTTGGGGCTTAGAGTTAGGGGGGGGGTTTAGATTAGGGATTTTGCGCGCTGAAAAAGAGCTGAATGCATATACAAATGCCCCTTTAGGGGCAATGGGTAGTTTAGGATTTTATAGTGTTAGGTTTTTTTTTATTTTGGGGGGTTTGGTGGGTGGGGGGTTTTACTGTTAGAGGGGGGACTTAGTATTTTTTAAGGTAAAAGAGCTGTTTAACATAGGAAAATGCCCTACAAAAGGCCCTTTTAAGGGCTATTGGTAGTTTAGTTTAGATTAGGGGATTTTTATTTTGGGGGGCTTTTTTATTTTCATAGGGAAGAAATTGTTTTGTAATTTTAGATTAATTTCAATTTTTTTATTTTATTTTTAAAGTAGGTTTTTTATTTTAATTGTAACCTATGGCTAGATTACGAGTTTTGCGTTATGAGTAAAAAATCAGCGTTAAGGCTCATAACGCTTCCTTTTTACTACCGCTGCTATTACGAGTCTTGTAGGTACAGCTGTCCCGCACACTTTTTTTGCCGTACCGCAAATTAACTTACGCAATTTGCGTAAAGTCTTTTTTCAATTGGACTTCCATAGCGCCGGTATTACAAGCTTTTTTTTGTAGGCCAAAAAGTGAGCGGTACAGCCTATCCCACAAGATTTGTAACGCATTCTAAAGTCAGTAGTTATGAGTTTTATGCTACAAAGCCGTAGCATAAAACTCATAACTAAAGTGTTAAAAAGTACACTAACACCCATAAACTACCTATTAACCCCTAAACCGAGGCCCTCCTGCATCGCAAACACTAAAATAAAATTATTAACCCCTAATCTGCCACTCCCGACATCGCCGCCACTAGAATAAACATATTAACCCCTAAACCGAAGCACTCCCGCCCTCGCAAACACTAGTTAAATATTATTAACCCACAAGCTTTTTTTTGGAGGCCAAAAAGTGAGCGGTACAGCCTATCCCACAAGATTTGTAACGCATTCTAAAGTCAGTAGTTATGAGTTTTACGCTACAAAGCCGTAGCATAAAACTCATAACTAAAGTGTTAAAAAGTACACTAACACCCATAAACTACCTATTAACCCCTAAACCGAGGCCCTCCTGCATCGCAAACACTAAAATAAAATTATTAACCCCTAATCTGCCACTCCCGACATCGCCGCCACTAGACCCCTAAACCGAAGCACTCCCGCCTTTGCAAACACTAGTTAAATATTATTAACCCCTAAACCTAAGTCTAACCCTAACACCCCCTAACTTAAATATAATTAAAATAAATCTAAATAAAAATTGCTATCATTACCTAAATAATTCCTATTTAAAACTAAATACCTGTAAAATAAACCCTAAGCTAGCTTAGGGTTTATTTTTATTTTACAGGCAAGTTTGTATTTATTTTAACTAGGTAGAATAGTTACTAAATAGTTATTAACTATCTACTAGCTACCTAGCTAAAATAAATACAAATTTACCTGTAAAATAAAACCTATCCTGAGTTACACTAACACCTAACATTACACAACAATTAAATAAATTAAATACAATTATCTAAATTACACAAAATAAAAAACAAATTATCAGATAATCTAATAGCCCTATCAAAATAACCCCCCCCCCAATAAAAAAAAACCCTAGCCAAAACTAAACTACCAATAGCCCTTAAAAGGGCCTTTTGCGGCGCATTGCCCCAAAGAAATCAGCTCTTTTACCTGTAAAAAAAAATACAAACAACCCCCCCAACAGTAAAACCCACCACCCATACAACCAACCCCCCAAATAAAACCCTAACTAAAAAAGCCTAAGCTCCCCATTGCCCTGAAAAGGGCATTTTGATGGGCATTGCCCTTAAAAGGGCATTTAGCTCTATTGCTGCCCAAACCCTAAACTAAAACCCACCCAATAAACCCTTAAAAAACCTAATACTAACCCCTGAAGATCCACTTACAGTTTTGAAGAGCCGACATCCATCCTCAATGAAGCTGGGAGAAGTCCTCAGCGAAGCGGCAAGAAGTCCTCAACGAAGCCGGGAGAAGTCTTCATCCAAGCCAGCAGAAGTGGTCCTCCAGACGGGCAGAAGTCTTCATCCAGACGGCATCTTCTATCTTTATCCATCCAGTGCGGAGCCGCTCTATCTTCAAGACATCCGGTGCGAAGCATCCTCTTCTTTCGACGTCTTCTTCTCGAATGAATGTTCCTTTAAATGTAGGTGTCGGCGATGTTGGGTGCAGCAGATTAGGGGTTAATAAATTTAATGTAGGTGTCTGTGATGTCCGGAGCGGCAGATTAGGGGTTAATAAGTGTAAGATTAGGGGTGTTTAGACTCGGGGTTCATGTTAGGGTGTTAGGTGTAAACATAAATTTAGTTTCCCCATAGGAATCAATGGGGCTGCGTTACAGAGCTTTACGCTGCTTTTTTGCAGGTGTTAGGCTTTTTTTCATCCAGCTCTCCCCACTGATGTCTATGGGGAAATCGTGAACGAGCACGTACAACCAGCTCACCGCTGACTTAAGCAGCGCTGGTATTGGAGTGCGGTATGGAGCTCAATTTTGCTCTACGCTCACTTCTTGCCTAATTACGCAGGGTTTAGGAAAACCTGCAATACCAGCGCGGTAGGTAAGTGAGCAGTGACAATAACGTGCAAGTTAGCACCGCACCCCTCATAACGCAAGACTCGTAATCTAGCCGCTAGTATTTTTTAATTTAGGTAATTGGGGTTAATTTAGGGGGTGTTAGGTTAGGGGGCTTAGTAATTTAAATAGGTTAATTGTGTTGTGGTGGTTTGGCGGTTTAGGGGTTAATAGATTAAGTAGGTTAATTGCGATGTGGGTTAATGGCGGTTTAGGGGTTAATAGATTTATTAGGTTAATTGCGATGTGGGTTAATGGCGGATAATGGGTTAATAGTTTAATTAGGTTAATTGCAATGTGGGTGAATGGCGGGTTAGGGGTTAATAGTTTAATTAGGCATATTGCGTTGTTTAGGGGTTAATACTTTTATTATTATTTGCAATGTGGGGGGATTGCGGATATAGGGGTTTTTACGTGTCCTTATTTTTCGGAAGCGGGGTAGACTTTTACGGGAGATTTTTAAAATAATTATTTTCTTAGACGCCGGCAGTTTCTAACATGACGTAAGTCACTGGCGACTCTAGGAAAGTATATTTACGCACATTTCTGGACATCGCTAGTTTATCTGATTTACGGCACTTTATGAACTGCTGGCGCGGTTTATGGGTTTCCCTGATGTGCAAGGGGAAATTACGGGCAACGCAGATTTCAGCAGTTATGCTGAAGCCTGCGCTGCATATGTAATCTCGCCACAGTTTCCTAACAATTTCTGATAGTCTTGCATACTTTACATTGAGACCTCTTGCCAGAAGTATTCCAATCCATTAGAAAACATTTTTGTAACAGTGTTCATATAATTTTTGGATTGATATTGTTCAGAAGCATTACCTTCTTGAAAAATTATTTTGGTCTTTTTTTGTACCTAATGTTATTTCACAGGTTTTGGGCTTTAGTTTTGAGCATGCACCTTATGAATCACACTTTAACTAATAAATATGTAGATAGCTCCTCATGCTATTACAGACTGGGCTGCAGTTGCTCAGCTTAAATATGACAAAGGGGACTGTTGGTCCCCAAAATGTAAAAAATAAAAATAAAAAAGATAATGTGATAAAACAAAAATAAATAAATTGCGACAAGGATATATTGCCAGTGAGTCCCATTGTCAGGTAGATGGATGTATAACATCTCTAGATAATACAGAACCAGAAAGGAAAAAGAATGGCAGACTTGTTAAAAAAAAATCATCAGAGACTTAAGAATCAGTCAGGGCTTTGACACAACAACCTCACAGTCACTACATTGTCACTCTTATTGCACACACTGCACACTCGCTACATACAAAGCCCACTCACTGCACACGCAGCACCTCACAGCACGTGCACACAGAGCCATTTCTATCACTACAGTCGCCCACATTGCCACTGCACCTTACAACACAGTCATAACAACCTTACTGTCACTAAACACATAGCACCCTCACTGCACACACAGTATACTCACTGCACACACATCACCCTTATTTTCACTAAACATATAACATTCTGACTCACTGCACACACAGTATACTCACTGTCACTGCACACACAGTATACTCACTGCCACTGCACACACAGTATACTCACTGTCACTGCACACACAGTATACTCACTGCCACTGCACACACAGTATACTCACTGCCACTGCACACACAGTATACTCACTGTCACTGCACACACAGTATACTCACTGTCACTGCACAGACATCACCCTTACTGTCACTAAACATATAACATTCTGACTGCACACACAGTATACTCACTGTCACTGCACGCACAGTATACTCACTGTCACTGCATACATAGGCCTCAATCCGATATACAGCGTCGCAGAAGCCGGCGACACCAAAATTTGCGCGGGTTTGGTATCCTATATAAGGCGTAACCTAGAAGTTACGCTCGTATATTTCTGCCTTCGCCCGTAGTTTTTGGGCCATAGACAGGTATACCAAACACGCGCAGTTTGGTATCCAATATACAGCGTAAGGACTTATGTGGCGAAAATGGAGAAATCTTACTCCATTTTCACCTCGGCACAAAATGCAGCCGTAGTAAGCCTTATGCTGTGTATTGGAGCCCCGTAACTCCCTAAACTACCTGCCAAATAAAACCTAACACCTAACGCATGCGCAATGTCTATCTACCTGTCAACCGCGATCCCCCGCCGCAATCCCTAATAAAGTGTTTAACCCCTAAACCGCCACTCCCGGACCCTGCCGCCACCTACATTAAAAGTATAACCCCCTAATGTGATCCCCCTACACCGTCGCCAGCTACATTACATACCCCCTAATGTGAGCTCCTACCCCGCCGCCAGCTATATTAAATGTATTAACCCCTAATCTAATCCCCCTACACTGCCGCCAGCTATATTAAATTAATTAACCCCTAATCTAATCCCCCTACCCCGCCGCCAGCTATATTAAATTAATTAACCTCTAATCTAATCCCCCTACACCGCCGCCAGCTATATTAAATACATTAACCCCTAATCTAATCCCCCTAAAGTAATCACCTCTATTACCAGCCCTTAAAAGAGCCTTTTGTGTGACATTGCCCCAAAGTAACAGCTCTATTGCCAGCCCTTAAAAGGGCATTTTGCGGGGCATTTCCCCAAAGTAATCAGCTCTTTTACCAGCCAGCCCTTAAAAGGCTTTTTGCAGGGCATTGTCACAAAGTAATCAGCTCTTTTGCATCTAATCTAAATCCCCCTACACCGCCGCCACCTATAATAAATGTATTACCCCCTAATCTAATCCCCCTACACCGCCGCCACCTATATTAAATAGATTAACCCCTAATCTAATCCCCCTACACCGCCGCCAGCTATATTAACTATATTAACCCTAATTATATTAGGGTTAATATAGTTAATATAGTTATTATATTATATATATTAACTATATTAACCCTAATTATATTAGGGTTAATATAGTTAATATCGTTATTATATTATATATATATATTAAGTATAATAACCCTATCTAACTCTAACATCCCTAACTAAATTCTTATTAAAATAAATCTAATTAATATTAATATTATTAATTAAAATATTCCTATTTAAATCTAAATACTTACCTATAAAATAAACCCTAAGATAGCTACAATGTAATTAATAATTACATTGTAGCTATTTTAGGGTTTATATTTATTTTACAGGTAACTTGGCATTTATTTTAACTAGGTACAATAGCTATTAAATAGTTAATAACTATTTAATAGCTACCTAGTTAAAATAATTACCAATTTACCTGTAAAATAAATCCTAACCTAAGTTACAAATACACCTACACTATCAATAAATTAAATAAACTACAAATATCTAAACTAAAATACAATTAAATAAACTAAACTAAATTACAAAAAAACAAACACTAAATTACAAAAAATAAAAAAAGATTACAAGAATTTTAAGCTAATTACACCTATTCTAAGCCCCCTAATAAAATAACAAAGCCCCCCAAAATAAAAAAAAATACCCTACCCTAATCTAAATTAAAAAAGTTAACAGCTCTATTACCTTACAGCCCTTAAAAGGGCTTTTTGCGGGGCATGCCCCAAAAAATCAGCTCTTTTGCCTGTAAAAAAACCCCACAATACCACCCCCCAACATTACAACCCACCACCCACATACCCCTACTCTAACCCAAACCCCCTTTAAATAAACCTAACACTACCCCTGAAGATCTCCCTACCTTGTCTTCACCCAGCCGGGCCGAACTCTTCATCCGATCCGGGCGATGTCTTCAATCAAGCGGCAGAGAAGAAGTCTTCCATCCGGGCGATGTCTTCACTTAAGCGGCAAAGAAGAAGTCTTCCATCCGGGCGATGTCTTCAATCAAGCGGCAAAGAAGAAGTCTTCCATCCGGGCGATGTCTTCAATCAAGCGGCAGAGCAGAAGTCTTCCATTCGGGCTATGTTTTCAATCAAGCGGCATCTTCAATCTTCTTTCTTCGCTCCTCCGACGCGGAATATCCATCCGGCACGATGACTTCCTGACAAATGAGGTTCCTTTAAATGACGTCATCCAAGATGGCGTCCGTCAAATTCTGATTGGCTGATAGGATTCTATCAGCCAATCGGAATTAAGGTAGGAAAAATCTGATTGGCTGATTGAATCAGCCAATCAGATTCAAGTTCAATCCGATTGGCTGATTGAACCAAGAGTTCGGCCGCCTGGGTGAAGACAAGGTAGGGAGATCTTCAGGGGGGTAGTGTTAGGATTATTTAAGGGGGGTTTGGGTTAGAGTAGGGGTATGTGGGTGGTGGGTTGTAATGTTGGGGGGTGGTATTGTGTGTTTTTTTTACAGGCAAAAGAGCTGATTTCTTTCGGGCATGCCCCGCAAAAAGCCCTTTTAAGGGCTTGTAAGGTAATAGAGCTGTTAACTTTTTTGATTTAGATTAGAGTAGGGAAATTTTTTATTTTGGGGGGCTTTGTTATTTTATTAGGGGGCATAGAATAGGTGTAATTAGCTTTAAATTCTTGTAATCTTTTTTTATTTTTTGTAATTTAGTGTTTGTTTGTTTTTTGTAATTTAGTTTAGTTTATTTATTTGTATTTTAGTTTAGATATTTGTAGTTTATTTAATTTATTGATAGTGTAGGTGTATTTGTAACTTAGGTTAGGATTTATTATACAGGTAAATTGGTAATTATTTTAACTAGGTAGCTATTAAATAGTTATTAACTATTTAATAGCTATTGTACCTAGTTAAAATAAATACTAAGTTACCTGTAAAATAAATATAAACCCTAAAGTAGCTACAATGTAATTATTAATTACATTGTAGCTATCTTATTGTTTATTTTATAGGTAAGTATTTAGATTTAAATAGGAATATTTTAATTAATAATATTAATATTAATTAGATTTATTTTAATAAGAATTCAGTTAGGGATGTTAGAGTTAGATAGGGTTATTATACTTAATATATATATAATATAATAACGATATTAACTATATTAACCCTAATATAATTAGGGTTAATATAGTTAATATATATAATATAATAACTATATTAACTATATTAACCCTAATATAATTAGGGTTAATATAGTTAATATAGCTGGCGGCGGTGTAGGGGGATTAGATTAGGGGTTAATCTATTTAATATAGGTGGCGGCGGTGTAGGGGGATTAGATTAGGGGGTAATACATTTATTATAGGTGGCGGCGGTGTAGGGGCATTTAGATTAGATGCAAAAGAGCTGATTACTTTGTGACAATGCCCCGCAAAAAGCCCTTTTAAGGGCTGGTAAAGAGCTGATTACTTTGGGGAAATGCCCCGCAAAAAAGCCCTTTTAAGGGCTGGCAATAGAGCTGTTACTTTGGGGCAATGTCACGCAAAAGACCCTTTTAAGGGCTGGTAATAGAGGTGATTACTTTAGGGGGATTAGATTAGGGGTTAATGTATTTAATATAGCTGGCGGCGGTGTAGGGGGATTAGATTAGGGGTTAATTAATTTAATATAGCTGGCAGCGGGGTAGGGGGATTAGATTAGTGGTTAATAATTGTAATATAGCTGGCGGCGGTGTAGGGGGATTAGATTAGGGGTTAATAATTTTAATATAGCTGGCGGCGGGGTAGGGGGATTAGATTAGGGGTTAATAATTTTAATATAGCTGGCGGCAGGGTAGGAGCTCACATTAGGGGGTAGTTTAATGTAGCTGGCGGTGGGGTAGGAGCTCACATTAGGGGGTAGTTTAATGTAGCTGGCGGCGGGGTAGGAGCTCACATTAGGGGGTAGTTAATGTAGCTGGCGGCGGGGTAGGAGCTCACATTAGGGGGTAGTTTAATGTAGGTGGCGGTGGGGTCCCGGAGCGGCGGTTTAGGAGTTAATAACTTTATTAGGTGGCGGCGGGGTCCGGGAGCGGCGGTTTAGGGGTTAATACATTTTTTATTGTTAGGCGTGAGAGGGGGGATAGCGAATAGAGGGTTAGACGTGTCGGCTATGTTTGGGAGGCGTGTTAGACAGTACAGGAGATTTAAAGGGACACTCAATCAAAATTAAACTTTCCTTATTCAGATAGAGCATGCCATTTTAAGCAACTTTCCAATTTACTTCTGTTAACAAAATGTGCACAGTCTTTATATATTTAAACTTTTTGAGTCATCAGCTCCTACTGAGCATGTGCAAGAATAAGTGTGTATGCATTTGTGAATTGCTGAAGGCTGTCACATGGTACGTGTATGCATTTGTGATTTTGTTGATGGCTGTCACATGGTAAAGGGGGAGTAGTAAAAGACATAACTTTTAAAATTGTCAGAAAAAAAATCTACTACTCATTTGAAGTTCAGACTAAGTGCCATTGCATTGTCTTGTTATCTTGCATTTGTTAATTATGTAAATCTACTGTGTTGACTGGTCCTTTAATACTTTAGTCAGGTTTTGTAGGCGCCGGCAGTTTCTAAAGTGCCGTAAGTCACTGGCGACTCCAGAAATTTGTACTTACGCAGATTTCTGGACATCGCTGGTTTATCCGACTTACGGCACTTTAGCATCTGACGGCGGGGTATATTGGATAGCTCGAGTTGCGAGCTGAAACTACGGGCAGCGAGGGTTCCCTCGCTTGCGCTGCAAACTACGATCTATATCGGATCGCGCCCACAGTATACTCACTGTCACTGCACACACAGAGCCCTTACTGTCACCAAACATATAACATTCTGAGTGCACACACATAGTATACTCACTGTCTCTGCAAATATGTTCTATTTATTCATAATTAAATATTTAAATATATATATGATGTTTTTTTTTTTTACAAATATATATTTATAAATATATATATATATATATATATATATGTATACATATATACAGATATATATATATATAGGAATATCTATTTATAAATAAATAGAACATATTTTGCTATGTGCATAACATTGGCATGTGAAATATTTACAATAAATACATATTTAAACATATCTATATACACACAAATACATCTTTAGCAATGTATATGTATGTGTCTCTATGTTAAAGTACTTAGGCGACTTTTTTCTAACACTCTAATATTAACAGCCTAATACCTTTATTTGTGCAATATCTTTTTCGAATAATTTTCATTAGATGGTGTTATTATAAGTGTAACTGTACTTTGTAACAGTTAACCACAGCTCTGAGATTGCGGTAAGGATCAAAGCGTAAGTGCAATAGCGATTTCGCTCATCTTGTAATATCAACGCAATTAAAACTGCTTGCGAAAAGACAATATCACTAGCACAAAACCTTTTGCGCCTCACTTGTAATCTAGCCCATAATATTCTGACTACACACACAGTATACTCACTGTCACTGCACACACACCACCCTTAATGTCACAAACATATAACATTGTGACTGCACGCACAGTATACTCACTTTCACTGCACACACACCACCCTTAATGTCACCAAACATAAAATATTCTGACTGCACACACAGTATACTCACTGTCACTGCACACACAGTATACTCACTGTCACTGCACACACAACACCCTTAATGTCACTAAACATTTAACATTCTGACTGCAAACACAGTATACTCACTGTCACTGCACACAAAGTATACTCACTGTCACTACACACACAACACCCTTAATGTCACTAAACATTTAACATTCTGAATGCAAACACAGTATACTCACTGTCACTGCACACAAAGTATACTCACTGTCACTGCACACACACAATACCCTTAATGTCACTAAACATTTAACATTCTGAATGCAAACACAGTATACTCACTGTCACTGCACACAAAGTATACTCACTGTCACTGCACACACAACACCCTTAATGTCACTAAACATATAACATTCTGACTGCACACACACAAGTTCTTCCCCCATATCTCCAACGCCACCAGAATGGGGAAAAACTCCAGGAGGCACATGTTCCTGGTAAGCCCCTTATCGGTCCATTCAACCGGCCATGGCTCGGCGCTCCACCTACCATCTAGGTAAGCACCGTAGCCGAAAGCCCCTGCAGCGTCCGTAAAAAGGTGAATGGACTGCACGGACGTCTGAGGTTTTCTCCAAATGCAAACCCCATTGAAATCCCTAAGGAACTGATCCCAAACCTGGAGATCATCCTTCATGTCTTTGTTAACCTTTATTCTTGCCTTGGGAGAGGTCACCCCCGGCAACAGGCGCTCCATCCTTTTTAGAAAAATTCTCCCCATAGGGATGACTCGCCCTGCAAAGTTGAGCAGACCCAACAGGGATTCTTTTAACGTGCAAAAACTCACAGAAGCAAGTCTTCTCACTTCTTCCAGCATCTTCCGGACTGCATTCCTTGGCTACAGAGTCAATTTCAATCCCTAAGAATGTAAGACATGTACAGGGGCCCTCCGTTTTGTCCTCTGCCAAGGGAACACCAAATTTCGTCATTAATAGCCTCATGGTGTGCAGAAGTAACTCACATTCCCTGGAGCCCTGTCTGCCCACCAACAAAAAATCATCCAGATAGTGAGCAATTCTATCTTCCCCGTCACCTCGGCAACAGCCCATTGTAAGAAAGTGCTGAAAGCCTCAAAATAGGCGCAGGAAATTGAACACCCCATGGGTAAACAACGGTCGACATAGTACGATCCGTTGAAAAAACATCCCATTAGATAAAAGGAAGATGGGTGAATCGAACAAATGTGATGAAACACCGGAGGGCGCTAATATGTCTTAAAGTGGCCGTAAAACATATTAAACAAATAATACTGAATTATATAGTGCAAATGTGATAAAAAAGAAAAAGAAAAAGAATAGAAAGTGGCACCTTATTAAATGTTAAGTAACACAGTGGTAGAGTCCATTAGACGTGATACAAACAAATAGTCTGTTGAATCAATAGGAATCCACAGAAATTTCAGCCGATAACATCAGCCTACAAATGGCCGCAGGGATGTATCCTCTCTTCAGATGATGGCCAACATATCTGTGTGGATTACAAATAGAGAAGGACGACCATTGTGTGTATCCACAGCCCAAAGACCTCACACCTGCAGCACACTCTAAATCAGGGTACTAACACTTTGGCCGAGCACACCAATGTGCTTGTGGACACAGACTGGCTATCAGAGCAAACCAGCTTGCTCTCTCTCTGGCAGCGCTCTCCCCACAGCAGCTAAACAACAGCAGACTTCCTGGAGCTCCACAGCGGTTTTGGTAATGAGCACCTTACTTGTTAAGAAATAGCGGACAATGATTTAAAAATGAAACACTTCTTTAATCATTGATAAAACATAAAATCCTTCATATACAAGTAGGTGGAAAGTGTACATCAATTAAAAGATGGGTGAATCGGCAGCAGTCGGAAGGCAGACTCTACGAACCACCCTTAAGGCATCTTCGAAGGACTGATAATGAACTGTACTCAATTTCTGCAGGATGGCGTCATTGACTGATCTGCCTTTCGGGTAGGAAAGATGTTGAATCATCCTAAACTTCCCTGGGTCCTTCTTTGGCATGACCCCTAAAGGAGAGATAACCAATCCCGGCATAAGCTTTACCCTAAATGGTTTGGCCATCCTACCACAGGAAACTTCCTTACCCAATTTCTCCTTTAATGCCTCCAAAAACTGGTAAGCAAATTTCAGGTTCCTGCGGCCCGCAGCACCTTTAACCTTACCTTGTACCGGAATAATGAAACCTTCCTGGAGACCCAACTCCAGCAAGGCAGCCGCATCCCTCTCTGGGTAAAGTGCGAGCCAAGGTCTAATTGCGGCCACCCTCAGCGGGGTGCCCGCTCTTACTGACAACAGGGCCCCTTGATCCAGCCCTATCCTGTTTCTCACCTTTCCTGACGCAATCTGCGGCTGGGTGAGGTCCCCCACAGTTGCAGCACGCATGGCGAAAGGAACATGCAGTTCCCAGCACGCAGTGCTTATCTTGAAATTTCTCCCGGCCCCCGGCGGGGCGTCTGCGAAACCTACTTGCAGAGCAGACCTGCAGGCCCATTTATCAAGCTCCGTACAGAGCTTGAAGGGCCGTGTTTCTGGCGAGTCTTCAGACTCGCCAGAAACGCAACTTATGAAGCAGCGGTCTAAAGACCGCTGCTTCATAACCCTGTCCGCCTGCTCTGAGCTGCTGGTGCAATCTTAAATGCGGAGAGCGTATTGCTCTCCGCATTTAGCGAGGTCTTGCGGACCTGATCCGCAGTGTCGGATCAGGTCCGCAAACCCTTTGATAAATGTGCCCCCTGGTGTGATCCCGCTGGAGGAGCAGAAGTCCCCAGGACTTTCTCAGGACCCAACCGGGCCCAAAGCTGCATCTCCACACATCCAAAGTCCAGAAGAGGGTTACCTACCATCTTCCTGTGGAATTCCTCATAATAATCCCGCCAGGTTCCATCACAATATTTTTCCGCAATGATTTCCATATTCTCCATATATTTTAATATGGCTAAACACTGATCTGGCCATTTTTCTAAAAAATAAGAAGCGTAAATCCTGAAACAATGTCAGCATTTGTGGAACGTGTCAGGGCGCTGGTATTTCTTTGGCCCGGTCCCATCTTCGGCTCTCTCCTTCTGCCTCAAGGCTTTCACAGAGAGCTCAAAGATATTAACATACTTCCCCTCCTGAATGCGCCAAACCGTCTTAGTCTTAAGATGTTTGTGCAAATCGTAAGATGACAAAGATCGTGTATCGCCGTGGAGTGCCACCTTGCGGTTAGCAGGTCCATGTACCTCACTGACTCTAGATCTGGGTTGGGATGCCCTATCAGACTTCTCAGAGGTAACAGGTTCTGAAGATCTTTGCAACCCCTTCCTAGCAGATTTTCTTTCCTCTGTCAACCACCTGAGCATTTTGTACATGCGCTTATGACCCTTAGCATTTAAACCCAACTCTTTGTCATTCTCTGACCCAGAATCATCCGAGGATGACGTGAAACCCCTGAACCCCAAGGAAACGAAGGACTCACTGGTTTGCAACCCCGTCCTAGGAAGTATCGCCACCACTCCCAAAGTTGATGGACGCTCATCCTCCGACACCATGGAATCTGACCAACTCTCTGTTTCTCTCTCCATGCCACTTCTGGAATCACCAGTAGTCACCATGTCATTATCCTGAAAAACAGAATGCAAGAGAGGAGTACCACGCAGGGGAAGTTCAGCTCTCCCCTAACCCCTGCTCTCACAATGCTTATCCCCCCCATCAGGCACTCTGGGAACACATGGGCACTTACCAAGCCCCTCACCCACATGCACACTCTGCTCTTCCTCAATATCTTCAATATCCTCGCTAAAGTGTACTGACTCAGGGGCCTGGGCAAGGGCCTTCTGGCAATTTCTAGTTGGCGCTAATTCCATATCTAAACTATGACATTGTGATGGGGTACCCTGCCTAGCAGCCGACCTAGTAACTACCTTCTTAACAGCGGGTGGCGCTGCGGTCGCACCCTGTGGCCTACTATGGATATCAGCGCAGTTATACCATCCATTCTGCCAACGTTCATCAGAATCCACGTTACCACCACTCATTCCACACATATTGGGCCTATTAGGTGTCGCGGCACCTTTATGTTTGCCCGCTGAGGCCTTAGCCCCTAACCACACGTTAGCGGTTTTATTATCCCCTTTATCCTGATCATCTGAACTGACTTCCGCTCCATATGGCCTGTGATAACTCACAACTTGCCCCATTGCTGCTCCGTTGCCCCCTTTCTCTATTGCCTTATGCCCCCGAGCACCCAGAGCACTGATAGCTACCACCGCCCCTAAAGGCCTAACCCCCGGAGCCAAAGTTCCCCCCTGCGGCACTCCTTTCTTACCTGTGGAGCCGCGTGGGGAACTTGATACGCTCCTCTTCACGGCCGGGCGTCAAATGGAGTTACCGGAAGTGACGTCACCTGAAGTACCGCCGATGGAGGACCCGAGACCGGAAGTCGACGCGGAGAAGGCCGAAGCCACTGGAGGAGCCTGCGCAACACCCATCGGCGGACTATGGACCACGTGGAACCCACCCGGAGACATCGCCGCTGCAATGGACTCTTGGGACAAGGCAGCGGAAGGCCCAGGTAAGGCCAAGGCGCTCCCACTATACCCACCAACTATATGAGGGACATAATAGTGCCACAAGGGGCCTGGAGTGACCGGGGAAGGGCCTGCAAAATTCCGTGAGGAACCGAGAGGACCTTCAAAATTCAGGGAAGAAACGGGAGGGCTGGGATTGACCTTGGGAGGGCCCACAAAATTCCCTGGTACACCAGGAGGTACACTGGGGGGACTGGTGGCCAAACCGGAAGGGCCGGCCACTTCATCGCCGCACGGAGGCCTTACATAGGCCGCATGAACAACCGGCTCAAACACCACATCTGAGGGACTGGCAGCAACATCCCATCCACCCTCCTGAGAAATTGTCTCTAACAGGGCCTGATCAGAAATCTCAGGCACAGACATAGTACTACCACCCTCACTAGGATCACCCTGGGGAGGGACATGGGAAGGAGAAAATAAAGGGGTTTGACCCACCGTTTCAGGGGATGGTGCAATCCATTCAGCTTCATCACTTTCCTCCACGACTTCTCTCTCTGTAGGTTCCTCCTTAGCCTCCATGATTCGCTTTGGAGGCACTTTAGATCTCCTTGAACGCTTCATGTGAAAACTTTGAAGAAACCAGCATAAAGAGGACTTGTGCTTCCTGTACAGGGCTTAAAAAGGTAAGCTGGAACCCCTCCTCTCTATCTGCAACATTGTTTCACACACACAACAGAGCACTCCCACTCCTCCATCTTGGCCTTAACCCTTATGTGCATTCCAGGCAATTTCCTCTGTTACTGCACACACAACACCCTTACTGTCACTACCCATAACATTCTGACTGCACACACAGTATACTCAATGACACTGCACACACAGCACCCTTACTGTCACTACAAACACAGAACTGCACACAAACACACAGTGCCCTCAATGTCACAACACTCACATTGCCCTTATTGTAACTAAGCACTCCCACTGTACACAAACTAAACTAACTGCCACCAGACACATAGCACCATTAGTTTCACTGCATACACAGTGCCTTCAGTGTACACACAATACTCTCACTGTCACTGCACCCAACATTCTCACTATTAGAACAAAGAGATTAAACCCTCACTGAACATACACCCCCTCTCTACAGACACAACACTTTTACTGCACACATATTATACTGCATACAACACCTTTTACTGTTACTACACAGAACAAACACTGTATATACAGCACATTTACTGTTCCTACACACAACACACTCACTGCATATACAGCACCTTTACTGTTCCTGCAAAGAACACACTTACTGCATATACAGCACCTGTACTGTTCCTACACACAACACACTCAGTCACTGCATAAACAGCACCTTTACTGTTACTACACACAATACACTCACTGCATATACATCACCTTTACTGTTTCTACTCAGAACATACTCACTACATAAACAGCACCTTTACTGTTCCTACACAGAACACACTCACTACATATACAGCATCTTTACTGTTTCTACACAGAACACACTCACTGCACATACGGCACCTTTATTGTTAATACACACAACACACTCACTGCATATACAGCACCTTTACTGTTTCTACACAGAACATGCTCACTACATAAACAACACCTTTCCTGTTACTACACACAGCACACTCACTGCATATACAGCACCTTTACTGTTTCTACACACAGCACACTCACTGCATATACAGAACCTTTACTGTTCCTACACACAACCCACTCACTGCATATACAGCACCTTTACTGTTCCTACACACTGCACACTCACTGCATATACAGCACCTTTACTGTTCCTACACACAGCACACTCACTGCATATACATCACCTTTACTGCTCCTACACACAACACACTCCCTGCATATACAGCACCTGTACTGTTCCTACACACAGCACACTCACTGCATATACAGCACATTTACTGTTCCTACACACAACACACTCACTGCATATACAGCACCTTTACTGTTCCTACACACAGCACACTCGCTGCATATACAGCACCTTTACTGTTCCTACACACAACACACTCACTGCATATACAGCACCTTTACTGTTCCTACACACTGCACACTCACTGCATATACAGCACCTTTACTGTTCCTACACACAGCACACTCACTGCATATACATCACCTTTACTGCTCCTACACACAACACACTCCCTGCATATACAGCACCTGTACTGTTTCTACACACAGCACACTCACTGCATATACAGCACCTTTACTGTTCCTACACACAACCCACTCACTGCATATACAGCACCTTTACTGTTCCTACACACTGCACATTCACTGCATATACAGCACCTTTACTGTTCCTACACACAGCACACTCACTGCATATACATCACCTTTACTGCTCCTACACACAACACACTCCCTGCATATACAGCACCTGTACTGTTCCTACACACAGCACACTCACTGCATATACAGCACCTTTACTGTTCCTACACACAACACACTCACTGCATATACAGCACCTTTACTGTTCCTACACACAGCACACTCGCTGCATATACAGCACCTTTACTGTTCCTACACTCAAGACACTTACTACACATACAGCACCTTTACTGTTCCTACACAGAACACACTCAATACATATACCACACCTTTACTGTTCATAGACAGAACACATTCACTGAGTATAAAGCATCTTTACTGTTCCTACACACAACACACTCACTGCATATACAGCACCTTTACTGTTCCTACACACAACACACTCACTGCAGATACAGAACCTTTACTGTTCCTACACACACAACACACTCACTGCATATACAGAACATTTACTGTTCCTACACACAACACACTCACTGCATATACAGCACCTTTACTGTTCCTGCACAGAACACACTTACTGCATATACAGCACCTGTACTGTTCCTACACACAACACACTCAGTCACTGCATAAACAGCACCTTTACTGTTACTACACACAATACACTCACTGCATATACATCACCTTTACTGTTTCTACACAGAACATACTCACTACATAAACAGCACCTTTACTGTTCCTACACACAACATACTCACTACATATACAGCATCTTTACTGTTTCTACACAGAACACACTCACTGCACATACGGCACCTTTATTGTTAATACACACAACACACTCACTGCATATACAGCACCTTTACTGTTTCTACACAGAACATGCTCACTACATAAACAACACCTTTCCTGTTCCTACACACAGCACACTCACTGCATATACAGCACCTTTACTGTTTCTACACACAGCACACTCACTGCATATACAGCACCTTTACTGTTCCTACACACAACCCACTCACTGCATATACAGCACCTTTACTGTTCCTACACACTGCACACTCACTGCATATACAGCACCTTTACTGTTCCTACACACAGCACACTCACTGCATATACATCACCTTTACTGCTCCTACACACAACACACTCCCTGCATATACAGCACCTGTACTGTTCCTACACACAGCACACTCACTGCATATACAGCACCTTTACTGTTCCTACACACAACACACTCACTGCATATACAGCACCTTTACTGTTCCTACACACAGCACACTCACTGCATATACAGCACCTTTACTGTTCCTACACACAACACACTCACTGCATATACAGCACCTTTACTGTTCCTACACACTGCACACTCACTGCATATACAGCACCTTTACTGTTCCTACACACAGCACACTCACTGCATATACATCACCTTTACTGCTCCTACACACAACACACTCCCTGCATATACAGCACCTGTACTGTTTCTACACACAGCACACTCACTGCATATACAGCACCTTTACTGTTCCTACACACAACCCACTCACTGCATATACAGCACCTTTACTGTTCCTACACACTGCACACTCACTGCATATACAGCACCTGTACTGTTCCTACACACAGCACACTCACTGCATATACAGCACCTTTACTGTTCCTACACACAACACACTCACTGCATATACAGCACCTTTACTGTTCCTACACACAGCACACTCGCTGCATATACAGCACCTTTACTGTTCCTACACACAACACACTTACTACACATACAGCACCTTTACTGTTCCTGCACAGAACACACTCAATGCATATACCACACCTTTACTGTTCATAGACAGAACACATTCACTGAGTATAAAGCATCTTTACTGTTCCTACACACAACACACTCACTGCATATACAGCACCTTTACTGTTCCTACACACAACACACTCACTGCACATACAGAACCTTTACTGTTCCTACACACAACACACTCACTGCATATACAGCACCTTTACTGTTCCTACACACAACACACTCTCTGCACATAAAGCACCTCTACTGTTACTACACACAACACACTCACTGCATAAATAACACCTTTACTGTTCATACACACAACACACTCACTGTATATACAGCACCTTTACTGTTATTAAAGAGAACATACTCGCTGCATATACAGCACCTTTACTGTTCCTACACAGAACACACCCATTGCATAAACAGCACCTTTACTGTTCCTACACACAACACACTCCTGCACATACAGTACCTTTACTGTTCATACACAGAACACACTCCTGCATATACAGCACCTTTACCGTTACTACACACAACACACTCACTGCATATACAGTACCTTTACCGTTACTACACACAACACATTCACTGCACATACAGCACCTTTACTGTTCCTACACACAACACACTCACTGCATAAACAGCACCTTTACTGTTCCTACACAGAACTACACACCCACTGTATATACCGCACCTTTACTGTTCCTACACACAACACACTCACTGCACATACAGCACCTTTACTGTTCCTACACAGAACACACTCACTGCATATACAGCACCATAACTGTTCCTACACAGAACACATTTGCTGCATATACAGCACCTTTACTGTTATTAAATAGAACGTACTCGCTACATATACAGCACCTTTACTGTTCCTACACAGAACACACTCACTGCATATACAACACCTTTACTGTTACTACACACAAAACACTCACTGCATATACAGCATCTTTACTGTTATTAAAGAGAAAATACTTGCTACATATACAGCACCTTTACTGTTACTACACACAACATACTCACTGCACATACAGCACCTCTACTGTTACTACACACAACACACTCACTGCATATACCGCACCTTTACTGTTCCTACAAACAACACATTCACTGCATATACAGCACCTTTACTGTTCCTACACACAACACATTCACTGCACATACCGCCCCTTTACTGTTCCTACACACAACACACACTGGATATACAGCACCTTTACTGTTCTTTCACATAACTACACTCACACTCACTGAATATACATCAGCTTTCCTGTTTGTACACACAACACACTTACTGCACATACAGCACCTTTACTGTTCCTACACACAACACACTCTCTGCACATAAAGCACCTCTACTGTTACTACACACAACACACTCACTGCATATCAGTGATGTGCAGTCACTAGAGGCAGGTGAGGCAGTGCTTCACCTCTCATATGGGCAAAAATATATATTTTTTTTATTGACTTAAAAAAAAAAAAAAAAAAAATTGTATTTTTTTTCCCCAGCATTTTTTTTTTCACAGCTATATGTTGTGCAATGAAGAGGCACAAGCAGGTCTGCCCACCATTACACAACATGCTGCGCCATCTACTGGATGAAAGTGGTTAAGATCATTGCATGGCCCATTAACTGCTTATTTGAGGCAGTCCTATTTGGGCTGAACCAATCCAGTGAGAGGCATTAGTAAATGGAACTTAGGGTTGGGGCTGGATGTTAAATCATATAAAATAAAACAAAAACGGAAAAAACAACTTTCATTTATTTTGTTGCTGTCCTGTGAACCTGCTAGCTTTGCTAAAGTGAAAAAGAGAGTTCTGTTCTTCCCCTCTAAGTGCAGTGGAATGTGCCACTGTCACTTCCTGAATACTTACAGAGCAGGAAGAGAGAGAGGCACAGAGAGCACTGTTTCAGCCCCATCTTATTAAAGTAAGATTTTACTGAAAAGGATTCTGTTAGTGAAAATGATAATTCAATGAATGTGGTTTAGTTTTTTTTTTACTCTTTTACAGCAAAGGATCGTTTTTGTATTTTGTTTACTCAAACTTTACACCCACTAACTTAGCAGCTTGCCTCTGTACTGCACACTAATGTATGGTCTCATTTAGTTATAGTCTCACTTAGTCTCTGTAGCTTTGCTGTTTTATTACTTAAAAATGCAGTGGTCCCTCTCCCCCCCCTTGTATGTGTGTGTGTGTGTGTGTGTGTGTGTGTCTCTCTCTCTATCCATCTCTCTCCTTATGTGTTGTTCTCCCCCATGGTCTCTTTCTCTCTCTGTCTCTCTTCCTCCCCCTCAGACTCTCTCATCCCTTATGTGTCTCTCTAACCCTCTGTGTGTGATTGTGTCTCTCTCTAACCCTCTGTGTGTGATTGTCTCTCTCTCTATCTCTAACCCTCTGTGTGTGATTGTGTCTCTCTCTAACCCTCTGTGTGTGATTGTGTCTCTCTCTCTCTTTCTCTCTAACCCTCTGTGTGTGATTGTGTCTCTCTCTAACCCTCTGTGTGTACTTGTCTCTCTCTATCTCTAACCCTCTGTGTGTGATTGTGTCTCTCTCTCTCTCTCTCTCTCTCTCTCTCTCTCTCTTTCTCTCTCTCTCTATCTCTAACCCTCTGTGTGTGATTGTGTCTCTCTGTAACCCTCTGTGTGTGATTGTCTCTCTCTCTCTCTCTCTCTCTCTCTCTTTCTCTCTCTCTAACCCTCTGTGTGTGATTGTGTCTCTCTCTAACCCTCTGTGTGTGATTGTCTCTCTCTCTCTCTCTCTTTATCTCTCTCTCTATCTCTAACCCTCTGTGTGTGATTGTGTCTCTCTCTAACCCTCTGTGTGTGATTGTGTCTCTCTCTCTCTCTCTTTCTCTCTAACCCTCTGTGTGCGATTGTGTCTCTCTCTCTCTCTCTTTCTTTCTCTCTCTAACCCTCTGTGTGTGATTGTGTCTCTCTCTCTCTTTCTCTCTCTAACCCTCTGTGTGTGATTGTGTCTCTCTCTAACCCTCTGTGTGTGATTGTGTCTCTCTCTCTCTATCTCTAACCCTCTGTGTGTGATTGTGTCTCTCTCTAACCCTCTGTGTGTGATTGTGTCTCTCTCTCTCTTTCTCTCTAACCCTCTGTGTGTGATTGTGTGTCTCTCTCTCTCTCTTTCTTTCTCTCTCTAACCCTCTGTTTGTGATTGTGTCTCTCTCTCTCTCTTTCTCTCTCTCTAACCCTCTGTGTGCGATTGTGTCTCTCTCTAACCCTCTGTGTGTGATTGTGTCTCTCTCTTTCTCTCTCTCTCTCTAACCCTCTGTGTGTGATTGTGTCTCTCGCTCTCTCTCTAACCCTCTGTGTGTGATTGTGTCTCTCGCGCTCTCTCTAACCCTCTGTGTGTGATTGTGTCTCTCTCTAACCCTCTGTGTGTGATTGTGTCTCTCTCTCTTTCTCTCTAACCCTCTGTGTGTGATTGTGTCTCTCTCTCTCTCTTTCTTTCTTTCTTTCTTTCTCTCTAACCCTCTGTGTGTGATTGTGTCTCTCTCTCTAACCCTCTGTGTGTGATTGTGTCTCTCTCTAACCCTCTGTGTGTGATTGTGTCTCTCTCTTTCTCTCTCTCTCTCTAACCCTCTGTGTGTGATTGTGTCTCTCGCTCTCTCTCTAACCCTCTGTGTGTGATTGTGTCTCTAGCTCTCTCTCTAACCCTCTGTGTGTGATTGTGTCTCTAGCTCTCTCTCTAACCCTCTGTGTGTGATTGTGTCTCTTGCGCTCTCTCTAACCCTCTGTGTGCGATTGTGTCTCTCTCTTTCTCTCTCTAACCCTCTGTGTGTGATTGTGTCTCTCTTTCTCTCTCTCTCTAACCCTCTGAGTGTGATTGTGTCTCTTTCTTTCTCTCTCTCTCTCTAACCCTCTGTGTGTGATTGTGTCTCTCTCTAACCCTCTGTATGTGATTGAATCATTGTGTCTCTCTCTCTTTCTCTCTCTCTAACCCTCTGTGTGTGATTGTCTCTCTCTCTCTTTATTTCTCTCTATATAACCCTCTGTGTGTGATTGTGTGTCTCTCTCTCTTTCTCTCTCTAACCCTCTGTGTGTGATTGTGTCTCTCTCTTTCTCTCTCTCTAACCCTCTGTGTGTGATTGTGTGTCTCTCTCTCTCTAACCCCTCTGTGTGTGATTGTGTCTCTCTCTCTTTCTCTCTCTCTCTAACCCCTCTGTGTGTGATTGTGTATCTCTCTCTTTCTCTCTAACCCTCTGTGTCTCTCTCCCCCGTCTGTCTCTCCCTTTCCCCCCGAATGCTTCTCTGTGTTTCTGTCTACCTTTTATTTAATTAATGAATTGATAGTGCCACCTGATGGTGTGGCTTTATTTAAAGGGGTGAGGCCAAGCGCCCCACCATCTTTAGATTTCACCAGCCGCCACTGGATCAAGACATTTTTATATTTACTGCATAATGAAAGAATCTATAAGCATAATTTGCAGCATTAAAGTAAAAAGTATGTTTTAAACATATTTTAATGGGCATGGATTTCTAGATCTCATAATCAGAGCAAGCCTTGTGTTATCTGGCAAGAGTTTCTGTTACAATCCTTTTAGACTAAAATCAGATGTTTACTAAGTTGACCAGTTTTCCAAGACACCATTTAAAGGGACATGAAACCCATATCAATCCCATATGCAAATTTAAATAACTTTCCAATTTACATCTAATATCTATTTTTTTTCATTCTTTTGATATCCTTTGTTGAAAATCATATCTAAATATGCTCAGTAGCTGCTGATTGGTGGCTGCACATAGATACCACATGTGATTGGCTCACCCATGTGCATTGCTATTTCTTCAACAAAGGATATCTAAAGAATGAAGGTGTATCCTAGCCACTGCCTCACCAGCCTCTGACGTCACTGCACGTCACTGGCATAAATAGCACCTTTACTGTTCCTACACACAACACACTCACTGTATATACAGCACCTTTACTGTTATTAAAGAGAACATACTAGCTGTATATACAGCACTTTTACTGTTCCTACACAGAACACACCCACTGCATAAACAGCACCTTTACTGTTCCTACACACAACACACTCCTGCACATACAGTACCTTTACTGTTCATACACAGAACACACTCCTGCATATACAGCACCTTTACCGTTACTACACGCAACACACTCACTGCATATACAGCATCTTTACTGTTCATACACAGAACACACTCCTGCACATACAGCACCTTTCCTGTTCATACACGGAACACACTCCTGCATATACAGCACCTTTACCGTTACTACACACAACACACTCCTGCATATACAGCACCTTTACCGTTACTACACACAACACATTCACTGCACATACAGCACCTTTACTGTTCCTACACACAACACACTCACTGCATATACAGCATCTTTACTGTTCATACACAGAACACACTCCTGCACATACAGCACCTTTACTGTTCAGACACAGAATACACTCCGTCATATACAGCACCTTTACCGTTACTACACACAACACACTCCTGCATATACAGCACCTTTACTGTTCCTACACAGAACACACTCACTGCATATACAACACCTTTACTGTTACTACACACAACACACTCACTGCATAAATAGCACCTTTACTGTTCCTACACACAACGCACTCACTGTATATACAGCACCTTTACTGTTGTTAAAGAGAACATACTAGCTGCATATACAGCACCTTTACTGTTCCTACACAGAACACACCCATTGCATAAACAGCACCTTTACTGTTACTACACACAACACACTCCTGCACATACAGTACCTTTACTGTTCATACACAGAACACACTCCTGCATATACAGCACCTTTACCGTTACTACACACAACACACTCACTGCATAAACAGCACCTTTTTTGTTCCTACACAGAACTACACACCCACTGTATATACCGCACTTTTACTGTTCCTACACACAACACACTCACTGCACATACAGCACCTTTACTGTTCCTACACAGAACACACTCACTGCATATACAGCACCATAACTGTTCCTACACAGAACACATTTGCTGCATATACAGCAGCACCTTTACTGTTATTAAATAGAACATACTCGCTACATATACAGCACCTTTACTGTTCCTACACAGAACACACTCACTGCATATACAACACCTTTACTGTTACTACACACAAACACACTCACTGCATATACAGCATCTTTACTGTTATTAAAGAGAACATACTCACTACATATACAGCACCTTTACTGTTATTACACACAACATACTCACTGCACATACAGCACCTCTACTGTTACTACACAACACACTCACTGCATATACCGCACCTTTACTGTTCCTACGCACAACACATTCACTGCATATACAGCACCTTTACTGTTCCTACACACAACACATTCACTGCATATACTGCACCTTTACTGTTCCTACACACAACACACACTGCATATACAGCACCTTTACTGTTCTTTCACATAACTACACTCACACTCACTGAATATACATCACCTTTCCTGTTTCTACACACAATACACTCTCTGCACATAAAGCACCTCTACTGTTACTACACGCAACACACTCACTGCATAAATAGCACCTTTACTGTTCCTACACAGAACACACTCATTGCATAAACAGCACCTTTACTGTTACTACACACAACACACTCACTGCATATATAGCGTCTTTACTGTTCCTATACATAACACACTCACTGCACATACAGCACCTTTACTGTTCATACACAGAACACATTCACTGCACATACAGCATCTTTACTGTTACTACACAGAACACACTCCTGCACATACAGCACCTTTACTGTTCATACACAGAACACACCCGCTGCACATACAGCACCTTTACTGTTCATACACAGAACACATTCACTGCACATACAGCATCTTTACTGTTCCTACACAGAACACACTCCTGCACATACAGCACCTTTACTGTTCATACACAGAACACACCCGCTGCATATACTGCACCTTTACTGTTCTTACACACAACACACTCTCTGCACATAAAGCACCTCTACTGTTACTACACACAACGTACTCACTGCATAAATAGCACCTTTACTGTTCCTACACACAGAACACACTCTCTGCACATAAAGAACCTCTACTGTTACTACACACAACACACTCACTGCATAAATAGCACCTTTACTGTTCCTACACACAACGCACTCACTGTATATACAGCACCTTTACTGTTGTTAAAGAGAACATACTAGCTGCATATACAGCACCTTTACTGTTCCTACACAGAACACACCCATTGCATAAACAGCACCTTTACTGTTACTACACACAACACACTCCTGCACATACAGTACCTTTACTGTTCATACACAGAACACACTCCTGCATATACAGCACCTTTACCGTTACTACACACAACACACTCACTGCATAATTAATTAAATGCCCTATCCTCCTGGCTTGCTGGAAAACTTTAATAACTGGAGCCATAAAACTGACTCAACAACATAACTATGTACAAATATAACTCTTAAATAACTTTACATAAAACTGTAATACTTGAATAACCACGCAGACACAGATATATGGGAAAAGACCCGAAGGTCGCATTTATTGTAGAACGTGAGAACCGGCTGGACTCAACGGGGCCAGCTAAAACATGTGGCGGCAATCTAGTTAGGAGTAGGAACCCCCTGCTAGGAAGAATGGACCGCGCCCGTGAATGCCCACACAAGCGGAGCTCAGCTGCCGCAGAAGCTTAGGGAGTTCTTGGCATCTTAGAATGGGAGGGACCCCAGGCGCGCGCCTGCAGAGATCACCCTCCCCTGGGCAGCCGTCACTCTACCTCTGATGGCAAACCGGGGCGCGGACCAACCGCCTAACCAGGGTGTAAAGTAACGATCTCCGAACCAGTAGGACCAGGTGTGACTAGACGCGTATCCATGCCACTACCTGGGGAGTCAAAAACTACCGTCCTTGGACTTAAGGAAACAAGCCGCGTAGCTCTCATCCAGCCTCAGACACCTAGCTGAAACACCCTGGTGATGTAGCAGCCAAAAGATTGCCGTATGAACCAATGCAGGGAGGGAGGGAGGGACGCTGTGAAGACGAGCTGGAAAAGAGGGTTTGGGCCTTGGGAGCTGACTACTTAAAGGTAAGCTAAACCCCACCCTCACTAATGCAACATTGTTGCAACTTCACAGCAGCACACTCCTAAGGGCCTTAATTATTATGGTCGTTCTGGGCTATGCTGCCCTCCACTGTCTTAATTAATTAAATGCCCTATCCTCCTGGCTTGCTGGAAAACTTTAATAACTGGAGCCATAAAACTGACTCAACAACATAACTATGTACAAATATAACTCTTAAATAACTTTACATAAAACTGTAATACTTGAATAACCACGCAGACACAGATATATGGGAAAAGACCCGAAGGTCGCATTTATTGTAGAACGTGAGAACCGGCTGGACTCAACGGGGCCAGCTAAAACATGTGGCGGCAATCTAGTTAGGAGTAGGAACCCCCTGCTAGGAAGAATGGACCGCGCCCGTGAATGCCCACACAAGCGGAGCTCAGCTGCCGCAGAAGCTTAGGGAGTTCTCGGCATCTTAGAATGGGAGGGACCCCAGGCGCGCGCCTGCAGAGATCACCCTCCCCTGGGCAGCCGTCACTCTACCTCTGATGGCAAACCGGGGCGCGGACCAACCGCCACAAGAGATAGCCCAACAGGCTCACCTCTTGCCGCCACACCTATAGATGATTAAGTATAGCACGCCTCAAATTACAGAGGAACAGGTCAATGCCCCTCTCAGAGAGGTGCACCCCGTCCCTTCTGTAGAGGCACCTCTCAGCCGTTGATATGTTCCCATGTTCCACAACAAACCCTCCTGACTGCCCTAAGAAAATCCTCACTTCACCATCCTATCCTGACTTGGGGAATCCACGCCTGAATCGTGCGCAGATCCGACTGAATAACCGCACTGAGCTGCTTGCACGGTAGGAGCCCCATATCATTTCCACCTGCATGGATGATAAGTACATGGGGTTTCTCCCACCTGCGCAGAGCCTGCCACGTAAGCCCCCTGCGCCCTAACCACCTAACAGTGACTCAGGAAGAGGGAAACCCCAGCTGACGCCCATCTGGTCTCGCAATCGCCCGAAGCTTCGCCCAGTGGATGTACGAATGCCCCGTAATCCATACTCTCAGTGGACCGCTCCTTGGTCCTAAGAAAAGAAACAGAGGTTAACCATTGCATCTGCAAAACATAATCACTTCTAAACAGTCAAAGGCCTAACATATAAAAGATACCTTTGCGACCTCCATCTCCCCAGAGCTCTAATATGGTCAGCCGACCATCCTAAACTAGCGGCAGTGGTGGCCGCGCCCACCCTAAAGGAATGGGGAGCAATGACCCTTGGGTCAAGACCTGCCCTTGATGCTGCCCAGGCCAACACCTTTCTAAACTGTAACCTAGTCAACGGGGAACCGTCCTTGTGAACTAGAAATTGTGAAAAACCCTCAGGACGCACGTCCATATAGGCTTTAATCAGTCTGACCGGGCAGCAAACAGATTCATCATGGGCCGGCAAAGCTAACCAGGCACCTCTCCCTTCTTGGTCAGTTTTGGATCTGGGAAGAAAGACCAAGATAGACGACCCATCGTCTCTGACATGGGGCAGAAAAAGGCCGCCCATCTTTTTCTTAGAGGGCGGGACAATTTCCCCTACCCTAAGAGCCCCGTGAAAAGCCAGCCCAAAGGCGGCTGAGAACAGGGTAGCTTCGTAGGCGGATGAACAGACCGCCGGCAAAACTCGGCACAACGTTACCAGACGCTCAATGGTAACTGGTTCCCTGAAATCCCTGACCCTAGGCGCAATACGCCCCCAGCCCCGAAGTACCTGCCTAACCAGGAAGGTCTTCGAGGAGTCAGCAAGCCCATACAACTTGCAGAAAAAGGACACTGCCGCCAGGCGTGATCCCACAGCAGTCTTCGAAACACCATTACCTTTAAGTTCGGTAATCCATTCTAATAAGCCCCACTGGTCCCCGTCACAGGAGGGACGGCACCTGAAGTCACAAAAAGCGATCCACTCCGTCCAGTATTTCACATAAGTAGCCCAGGTAGACGGAGCGAGGGAAGCACGAACCATCGCAATCAAGGGGCCCCATCCAGCGCCACCTGCCATAAGTAAGTGGGACAGGACAATCCATTAGTGTCCGCATCGGGCACCAGTGCATAAAATGCTTCCCATTGAAAACGGGAGAGCGCATCAGCAATCCTATTCTGGATGCCCGGGACATGCTTAGCACGGAACACAATATTCAGGTGCAGACACCTCAGCACCAACAGTCTCAAATACCGCACAACCGGAGGGGAACTAGATGAGAGTCTGTTAACAGCATAAACAACGCTCATGTTATCCGTCCAGAAAATCACCTCACGGTCGCGAAGCCTCTTTCTATCCACGCGGCGGGCCATGGGCCAGCGCTCCATTGCCCAGCCAAGAAAGCCCCATACCCGTGGGACCCAGCCGCGTCAGTGAACAACTGGATCGCTGCGTTAGAAGGAACAACCTCCCGCCACAGACAGATCCCATTAAAGTGGAGAAGAAATTCTTCCCAGACCTTAAGATCTTCCACCATCTCAGCAGACACCCGGAACCTCCGGGTCTGCGATCTTTCTCCGCACAGCTGCCTCTCGAGCCTACGGAGGAATATTCTACCCATAGGAATAATCCTGCCGGAAAAGTTCAGCAAACCCAATAGGATTTGAAGGTCTTTTACGGAGCTATACAGCTCTGTTCTCATAGCGCGTACTGACTCCAACATGCGCTGAATTTTTTTCTTGTGGCAGATGGCACTGCCCTGCCACCGAATCAACTTCGATGCCCAAGAAAGTAAGGCACGTGCAAGGACCCTGGGACTTGTCATCCGCCAGAGGAACTCCCATTCTATCCATCAGAACCCTGGTGACTTTCATCAGGAAAGCACACTCGGATGATCCTGTCCGCCCAACCAGCAGAAAATCATCCAAGTAGTGTGCCAGGCCGTCGAATCCTGCCACCTCCGCGATGGCCCAGTGCAAGAAGCAGCTGAAAGCCTCGAAGTAAGCACACGAAATTGAGCACCCCATGGGCAAGCATTTGTCCACGTAGTACTGCCCCTCAAAATAGCACCCCATAAGCCTAAAAGAGGAGGGGTGAATAGGCAGGAGCCGGAAAGCAGATTCTACATCCAGCTTTGCCATCAGAGCTCCGCCCCCCGCCCTGCGAACTAGCACCAATGCTTCATCAAATGATTGGTAAAAAACTGAGCTAAGTTCAGGGGGGATGGCGTCATTCACTGAACGACCCTTCGGGAAGGACAGATGTTGGATGAGCCGGAATTTACCCGGCTCCTTTTTTGGGACTACCCCCAAAGGTGATACAACCAGCCCTGGGAGGGGAATCTCCTCAAATGGACCTGCCATACGACCCAGCCCAATTTCTTTATTCAGTTTATCCCGCAAAACCCCAGGAAACTGATATGCGGATTTTTGGTTCCTGCGTGACAAGGAACCCTCCACGTGCGATCCGACTGGGATAACAAATCCCGACCGCAGACCGCCTCCAAGCAGCAAGGCGGCCTCCTTAAATGGGTATAGCAGCAGCCATTTCTCAATTACGGCCACCTTCAGAGGTGTGGCCGCCCTTTCCAACAGGGAAAGGTTTGGAGCCGGCTACTGGTCTCTCCTAGGAACGACCCACGTCCTGGGTTCTGGTACACTCGGACCCCGAGTGGCCGCCACCGCAGGTTTTGCACGCGCGCCGAAATGCGCATGCCACTCCCCTGGTACACGATTTGTCCTTGAAGCGCCAGCACACCCCTGTGGGCCGCCGTCGAGAGCGCTGCGAGGCCTTAACGCCCCCCGATGCTCCGACCGCTATAACAGGTGCCGCCTGTTTTTCAGGACCCAATTGCGCCCACAAACGCGAATCAACGTCACCGAAAGTAAGAAGAGGGTTCCCAACCATCTTCCTACAGAAGGCAGCGTCGTAGTCCCGCCAAGCTCCATCCCTGTACTTCTCGTACACTGTTTCAATGGAATCCTGATATTTCAGGATGTTCAAAGCTTGATCGGGAAATTTAGATATATAACAGGACGCATAAACCCTAAAGCACTTGCGCCATTCCTCATAGGAATCAGGACGTTTAAATTTTTTCGGGCCATCATCCGCCATTTCTTTCTGGCGATAAGCCTCCGCAGAAAGCTCAAACATGTGCACATACCTCCCACCCTGAATGCGCCGAACCATCTTAGATTTGAGATGTTCATTTAGACTAAACGCAGGCCATGTGTCAGTGTCCCCATGTACAGCTGCCCTGCGCCTGTTCCCCATAACCGGGCTAACTAAGTCTGTTGACGCAGGAGGTGTCAGCATAGGAACAGTGGGTTCCATGCGGGATGAACCAGGGGGGAGGGGGAGACCCATAGCCTTCCTTTCTTCCACTAACCATTTCACCATCCTATACATTCTTTTTTGCCCTTTCGCTTCCAACCCCAGGGATCTATCACTTTCAGAACCTGAATCATCCGAGGATGAGCTTAAAACACTACGTTCAAAAGTAATAGTGTGCTTACCAGCTCCCAAGAGGCGTTGCCCCGGGACAGGACCAGAAGAAGTGGATGGCTGTTCCTGAGACTGTGGCTCCCTCTCAACGGCACTGGGGGTGGCCTGGAGTGGCAGTAATGCAGTTCTGGGTTCCATAATGATCTGTGGAGAAAAATGCGAAAGAGGAGTACCCAGGGAAGGGTACGAAGGCCCACTAACCACATTACCACGGGACCCTAAGGGACTGGGGCTCCTGTCATCACTGCCACACTCCACAATACCATCATCAACCATATCAGCCATACGCACATTCATCACTGCATTAGCAAACTGCACTTGTCTACTCTGTTCAGTCACAGCCTGCGTGCCCTGACATAGACTGGGCGTGATAACTGGGCCTTTCTTTGCTGAAGCCCTAGTAACAACGCCTGGGGGAGCCCCGCTGAGGGCCACACGCGCGGGCGCCGCCCGCGCACCCTGTTGGGCGCTACGTTTGCTGCGTGACGCAGTACTACGGTGTCTGCTAGGCCGCGATGTATTCGCGGGCCGACGCTTGCCCCCAGCCTGCGTGATTGCGGCCTGAGGCCCTGCGACTTGTTGCGCAGTAGGCATATTCCCCGTCAGGCCTGCGGCCTGCTCATTAATGCCTGTTTCCCCAATCTGGGCCCTACCGGGCGAATGTGCCCTTGCTACTTGCTCCTCAGAAACCACAGGAGGGACGGCACCTGAAGTCACAAAAAGCGATCCACTCCGTCCAGTATTTCACATAAGTAGCCCAGGTAGACGGAGCGAGGGAAGCACGAACCATCGCAATCAAGGGGCCCCATCCAGCGCCACCTGCCATAAGTAAGTGGGACAGGACAATCCATTAGTGTCCGCATCGGGCACCAGTGCATAAAATGCTTCCCATTGAAAACGGGAGAGCGCATCAGCAATCCTATTCTGGATGCCCGGGACATGCTTAGCACGGAACACAATATTCAGGTGCAGACACCTCAGCACCAACAGTCTCAAATACCGCACAACCGGAGGGGAACTTGATGAGAGTCTGTTAACAGCATAAACAACGCTCATGTTATCCGTCCAGAAAATCACCTCACGGTCGCGAAGCCTCTTTCTATCCACGCGGCGGGCCATGGGCCAGCGCTCCATTGCCCGGCCAAGAAAGCCCCATACCCGTGGGACCCAGCCGCGTCAGTGAACAACTGGATCGCTGCGTTAGAAGGAACAACCTCCCGCCACAGACAGATCCCATTAAAGTGGAGAAGAAATTCTTCCCAGACCTTAAGATCTTCCACCATCTCAGCAGACACCCGGAACCTCCGGGTCTGCGATCTTTCTCCGCACAGCTGCCTCTCGAGCCTGCGGAGGAATATTCTACCCATAGGAATAATCCTGCCGGAAAAGTTCAGCAAACCCAATAGGATTTGAAGGTCTTTTACGGAGCTATACAGCTCTGTTCTCATAGCGCGTACTGACTCCAACATGTGCTGAATTTTTTTCTTGTGGCAGATGGCACTGCCCTGCCACCGAATCAACTTCGATGCCCAAGAAAGTAAGGCACGTGCAAGGACCCTGGGACTTGTCATCCGCCAGAGGAACTCCCATTCTATCCATCAGAACCCTGGTGACTTTCATCAGGAAAGCACACTCGGATGATCCTGTCCGCCCAACCAGCAGAAAATCATCCAAGTAGTGTGCCAGGCCGTCGAATCCTGCCACCTCCGCGATGGCCCAGTGCAAGAAGCAGCTGAAAGCCTCGAAGTAAGCACACGAAATTGAGCACCCCATGGGCAAGCATTTGTCCACGTAGTACTGCCCCTCAAAATAGCACCCCATAAGCCTAAAAGAGGAGGGGTGAATAGGCAGGAGCCGGAAAGCAGATTCTACATCCAGCTTTGCCATCAGAGCTCCGCCCCCCGCCCTGCGAACTAGCACCAATGCTTCATCAAATGATTGGTAAAAAACTGAGCTAAGTTCAGGGGGGATGGCGTCATTCACTGAACGACCCTTCGGGAAGGACAGATGTTGGATGAGCCGGAATTTACCCGGCTCCTTTTTTGGGACTACCCCCAAAGGTGATACAACCAGCCCTGGGAGGGGAATCTCCTCAAATGGACCTGCCATACGACCCAGCCCAATTTCTTTATTCAGTTTATCCCGCAAAACCCCAGGAAACTGATATGCGGATTTTTGGTTCCTGCGTGACAAGGAACCCTCCACGTGCGATCCGACTGGGATAACAAATCCCGACCGCAGACCGCCTCCAAGCAGCAAGGCGGCCTCCTTAAATGGGTATAGCAGCAGCCATTTCTCAATTACGGCCACCTTCAGAGGTGTGGCCGCCCTTTCCAACAGGGAAAGGTTTGGAGCCGGCTGCTGGTCTCTCCTGGGAACGACCCGCGTCCTGGGTTCTGGTACACTCGGACCCCGAGTGACCGCCACCGCAGGTTTTGCACGCGTGCCGAAATGCGCATGCCGCTCCCCTGGTACACGATTTGTCCTTGAAGCGCCAGCACACCCCTGTGGGCCGCCGTCGAGAGCGCTGCGAGGCCTTAACGCCCCCCGATGCTCCGACCGCTATAACAGGTGCCGCCTGTTTTTCAGGACCCAATTGCGCCCACAAACGCGAATCAACGTCACCGAAAGTAAGAAGAGGGTTCCCAACCATCTTCCTACAGAAGGCAGCGTCGTAGTCCCGCCAAGCTCCATCCCTGTACTTCTCGTACACTGTTTCAATGGAATCCTGATATTTCAGGATGTTCAAAGCTTGATCGGGAAATTTAGATATATAACAGGACACATAAACCCTAAAGCACTTGCGCCATTCCTCATAGGAATCAGGACGTTTAAATTTTTTCGGGCCATCATCCGCCATTTCTTTCTGGCGATAAGCCTCCGCAGAAAGCTCAAACATGTGCACATACCTCCCACCCTGAATGCGCCGAACCATCTTAGATTTGAGATGTTCATGTAGACTAAACGCAGGCCATGTGTCAGTGTCCCCATGTACAGCTGCCCTGCGCCTGTTCCCCATAACCGGGCTAACTAAGTCTGTTGACGCAGGAGGTGTCAGCATAGGAACAGTGGGTTCCATGCGGGATGAACCAGGGGGGAGGGGGAGACCCAAAGCCTTCCTTTCTTCCACTAACCATTTCACCATCCTATACATTCTTTTTTGCCCTTTCGCTTCCAACCCCAGGGATCTATCACTTTCAGAACCTGAATCATCCGAGGATGAGCTTAAAACACTACGTTCAAAAGTAATAGTGTGCTTACCAGCTCCCAAGAGGCGTTGCACCGGGACAGGACCAGAAGAAGTGGATGGCTCTTCCTGAGACTGTGGCTCCCTCTCAACGGCA
The DNA here is from genome assembly GCF_027579735.1 of Bombina bombina. NCBI lineage: Eukaryota > Metazoa > Chordata > Amphibia > Anura > Bombinatoridae > Bombina > Bombina bombina. The sequence continues at coordinate 413,504,909 of NC_069500.1, forward strand.
CTGGGGGTGGCCTGGAGTGGCAGTAATGCAGTTCTGGGTTCCATAATGATCTGTGGAGAAAAATGCGAAAGAGGAGTACCCAGGGAAGGGTACGAAGGCCCACTAACCACATTACCACGGGACCCTAAGGGACTGGGGCTCCTGTCATCACTGCCACACTCCACAATACCATCATCAACCATATCAGCCATACGCACATTCATCACTGCATTAGCAAACTGCACTTGTCTACTCTGTTCAGTCACAGCCTGCGTGCCCTGACATAGACTGGGCGTGATAACTGGGCCTTTCTTTGCTGAAGCCCTAGTAACAACGCCTGGGGGAGCCCCGCTGAGGGCCACACCCGCGGGCGCCGCCCGCGCACCCTGTCGGGCGCTACGTTTGCTGCGTGACGCAGTACTACGGTGTCTGCTAGGCCGCGATGTATTCGCAGGCCGACGCTTGCCCCCAGCCTGCGTGATTGCGGCCTGAGGCCCTGCGACTTGTTGCGCAGTAGGCATATTCCCCGTCAGGCCTGCGGCCTGCTCATTAATGCCTGTTTCCCCAATCTGGGCCCTACCGGGCAAATGTGCCCTTGCTACTTGCTCCTCAGAAACCACTTGCCCCTCAGACACACCATTTGCCCTGATCGGAGCACCATCAAGTGCTAACATACCCCCGGTCAGGCTTGCGGCCTGCTCATGAGATCCCTCATGCAACCTTCTACCCCTTTCAATGGCCGCCAAATCAGTGTCCCCTCGCGGGCGCTGAGTAATTGAGCCTCGCTGCGCACCCCCCGCGGGCGTGGCCCCCCCCGGGGTACCCCTCTCTTACCTGTGTACCCCGGCGGAGACGACGATGCTGCCACTTGCCTCTGGATTCCGGAATGGCATTCCCGGACGTGACGTCACCGGAAGTGACTTCACCGGAAACGGCCAAACCAGAAGAGACGGGCCCTGACGCGGCCATGGATACCGAAGCTGGAGGACCTCCCTGGGATGCCGACCCCCCGCCGGAAAGCACCGCTGCCAAAGATTGGAGCAGCGCCACCGCCGTGGAGACCGCCTCACCGGTAAGAGTGACCGGTTCAGGTAAGGCCTCCCCCCGCCACAACTCACACTGGGAACAGAGCCCTGCTCACCTACTACAACCCCCTCTGCTACCTGGGGACCCACTTCTACCACTGGAGGGGGAATTAAAGGAGGGGAGGGAGAGGGGGAGACAACCATAACCTCAGGGTACAGGCCAGACCCCGGGGGACGACTCACCGGGCGAGGGGGGGAAGGCTGCACCACATCTTCTCCTGAGTCAAACTCATCGATCATCAGCTCATCTAATTACGACATCTTCTTCCACAGGACTCCTGACAGATGATCCTGATGCTGTGAAGACGAGCTGGAAAAGAGGGGTTGGGCCTTGGGAGCTGACTACTTAAAGGTAAGCTAAACCCCACCCTCACTAATGCAACATTGTTGCAACTTCACAGCAGCACACTCCTAAGGGCCTTAATTATTATGGTCGTTCTGGGCTATGCTGCCCTCCACTGTCTTAAACAGCACCTTTTTTGTTCCTACACAGAACTACACACCCACTGTATATACTGCACCTTTACTGTTCCTACACACAACACACTCACTGCACATACAGCACCTTTACTGTTCCTACACAGAACACACTCACTGCATATACAGCACCATAACTGTTCCTACACAGAACACATTTGCTGCATATACAGCACCTTTACTGTTATTAAATAGAACATACTCGCTACATATACAGCACCTTTACTGTTCCTACACAGAACATACTCACTGCATATACAACACCTTTACTGTTACTACACACAACACACTCACTGCACATACAGCATCTTTACTGTTATTAAAGAGAACATACTCACTACATATACAGCACCTTTACTGTTATTACACACAACATACTCACTGCACATACAGCACCTCTACTGTTACTACACACAACACACTCACTGCATATACCGCACCTTTACTGTTCCTATGCACAACACATTCACTGCATATACAGCACCTTTACTGTTCCTACACACAACACATTCACTGCATATACCGCACCTTTACTGTTCCTACACACAACACACACTGCATATACAGCACCTTTACTGTTCTTTCACATAACTACACTCACTGAATATACATCACCTTTCCTGTTTCTACACACAACACACTTACTGCACATACAGCACCTTTACTGTTCCTACACACAACACACTCTCTGCACATAAAGCACCTCTACTGTTACTACACGCAACACACTCACTGCATAAATAGCACCTTTACTGTTCCTACACAGAACACACTCATTGCATAAACAGCACCTTTACTGTTACTACACACAACACACTCACTGCATATACAGCGTCTTTACTGTTCCTATACATAACACACTCACTGCACATACAACACCTTTACTGTTCATACACAGAACACATTCACTGCACATACAGCATCTTTACTGTTCCTACACAGAACACACTCCTGCACATACAGCACCTTTAAGGCTGTGACACACTGCAAGCAGAGCGACGCGCAGCGTGTAGATGCAGCTGTGCGCGCTCAGTGTGTCTTGCCTTTTCATCTCTGAGCACTCTGCTGCGTCAGGTCGCGTAGCTAAGCGCTCAGAGATGAAATATTTGAACTTCAGAAGCGATGCGACGCATCGCTTGCAGTGTGTCACGGGCTTTACTGTTCATACACAGAAAACACTCGCTGCATATACTGCACCTTTACTGTTCCTACACACAGAACACACTCTCTGCACATAAAGCACCTCTACTGTTACTACACACAACACACTCACTGCATAAATAGCACCTTTACTGTTCCTACACACAACGCACTCACTGTATATACAGCACCTTTACTGTTGTTAAAGAGAACATACTAGCTGCATATACAGCACCTTTACTGTTCCTACACAGAACACACCCATTGCATAAACAGCACCTTTACTGTTACTACACACAACACACTCCTGCACATACAGTACCTTTACTGTTCATACACAGAACACACTCCTGCATATACAGCACCTTTACCGTTACTACACACAACACACTCACTGCATAAACAGCACCTTTTTTGTTCCTACACAGAACACACTCACTGCATAAACAGCATCTTTACTGTTCCTACACACAACAAATCCACTGCATAAACAGCACCTTTTTTGTTCCTACACACAACACATTCACTGCATAAACAGCACCTTTTTTGTTCCTACACAGAACACACTCACTGCATAAACAGCACCTTTTTTGCTCCTACACAGAACACATTCACTGCATAAACAGCACCTTTTTTGTTCCTACACAGAACACACTCACTGCATAAACAGCACCTTTTTTGTTCCTACACAGAACTACACACCCACTGTATATACCGCACCTTTACTGTTCCTACACACAACACACTCACTGCATATACAGCACCATAACTGTTCCTACACACAGCACACTCACTGCATATACAGCACCATATCTGTTCCTACACACAGCACACTCACTGCATATACAGCACCATAACTGTTCCTACACACAGCACACTCACTGCATATACAGCACCATAACTGTTCCTACACAGAACACATTTGCTGCATATACAGCACCTTTACTGTTATTAAATAGAACATACTCGCTACATATACAGCACCTTTACTGTTCCTACTCAGAAAACACTCACTGCATATACAACACCTTTACTGTTCCTACACACAACACACTCACTGCACATACAGCACCTTTACTGTTCCTACACAGAACACACTCACTGCATATACAGCACCATAACTGTTCCTACACAGAACACATTTGCTGCATATACAGCACCTTTACGGTTAATAAATAGAACGTACTCGCTACATATACAGCACCTTTAATGTTCCTACACAGAACACACTCACTGCATATACAACACCTTTACTGTTACTTCACACAACACACTCACTGCATATACAGCATCTTTACTGTTATTAAAGAGAACATACTCGCTACATATACAGCACGTTTACTGTTACTACACACAACATACTCACTGCACATACAGCACCTCTACTGTTACTACACACTCACTGCATATACCGCACCTTTACTGTTCCTACACAGAACATACTCACTACACATACAGCACCTTTACTGTTACTACACATACACAGAACATACTCGCTACAAATACAGCACCTTTACTGTTACTACACATACAGTGACAGAACATACTCGCTACACATACAGCACCTTCACATGGAATTTATATACAATTTTTAATGTAATGTGCATTAAAGAAATACAACATGTAGCTTGTAATACACATGTTTAATATGCATAGTAACATACTTCCAATATTTATTCTGCCCCTTTCTTGTAATTTAACTCTGAACATACAATTTGTTAACCAGCTGGAGATTCAGTAAAACAAAAGTATGGTTCTGAAATTTCTTCTATTATGAGTTTAGTTCTGTGTTCCACCTGTCTTTTTGTCTTTCTATTCCGATGTCACTTTCACTGTGTCCCAGTCTCTCTTTTCACGGCCTGTTGCTGGTTGCTATAGCTGAGGTAATTCCTTAGTAACACAGTGACATTTGTTGCAGGATGGATAAATTATTCCTGAAAGAACATTCAGCCAAAATAAGGAAAGGCGTTGAAGGGGAATCTCCAGTGGTGGTTCTAGAACCTAATATTTAGGGCCGGGGCTAAATGGGGTGGTGAAAAAGTTGAAAGACAGAGTATACATAATATATAGAGACATTCAAAGTTCAACGGGGGGGGGGGGCTGCAGTGCTACATAGGTGTTTGGATGTGTATAGCACCACCATAGAACCGCCACTGAGAATCGTTATACTATTATTGTTTATTTTATTTCTTTATTTTAAAGTAAATAAGTAAATTAATAGATTGAAACAAAAATAATGCAATATTTTCTAGTAAAAAAAAAGCAACGTTAGTGATTAGCGATATACTAGCAGTACCATTTATATATGTTATTATATTTTTAAGAATTTGTTCATAACTATACATTTCAGATTGCAGAGGTTTCTTTGTTCAGTGTCACATATATTGCAATGACCTCTGTAGTCTCAACACCTGCTCATCAGGATACCAACTAGGACTTGGTGCCATGTAATGTAATTTATTAAGGGATCTTTTGCTTTAAACTGACAAGCGCACACTATGTCCTATCATAGTTAAATAACGGTATGTTGTCATAGGCATAGGATTCCGAGTTCTGCTTTAGCTCCTTAGCAGTGCGCTGAGCTTCCCTGGCAATCTTCTGGAAGCGCCTGAGAGAGAGGATGATGAAGATGAGCAGGATGCCCTGTATACAAATAAAGACAAAGAGGCCCAGTTGCGAGAGCAGCGCCATGTTACAGTACCAGTACTGGCAAGTGGCCATTAACTCATCCTCTGTCAGGTACATTATGACTCTGCCTCTCAGTGTCTCTGGGGACATGCAGGTGATGTTGCGATATAGTCCCCTCTGCTGCTGCCCTTGTAGCCAGGTGCGCAGGTACAAAATGTCACAGTCACAATGCCACGGGTTCTGCTGCAAGTAAACCTCTGTCAGCTGGGGCATCCGGTCCAGGAGACCATTGGGAATGGACACTAGATTATTCTGACTAAGCCAGATAGTCTTTGTGGTTGAGGGGAAGGAATTTGGCAGGGACTTGGTGCTGAGGTCACTGCGGCTACAATCCACAATACCAGTGCTAGTGCTACAACGGCATGGAGAGGGGCAATATGAGGCTGCACTTGGCAAGAGGAGGAGCATCAGCAACGGCTGAAACCAGGAACAAAGCCACAGCTTCTGATCTGAAATGTATATTTAATATTAGTATTATATAGCAGAAGTATTTAATTACTGAACAGAAAACTCCAGCAAAGGAGCAGAAAGTAAAGGAATTTTTACGTTGAACTTTTAAAGTGTTTGTTTGTTTTTCTAATTCAAACAGCTGAACTCAGAAAACTATGCAAAAAGATCACCTAAACTGTCACACAATGCTGTCACGTGGCAATCCAGGCCATTAGTAGTGTCCCACGGCATAAAGAATATGCATTTATTACTGTTCTAAAAGTGACACAAACAAGTCCAGTTTGATAAGGTTATTGCTGCTGTTGTGCTGATGTCTGGTTGGGACCAGAATAGATAAAAAAAAATGACACAAATCACACTTTTAATTACAATGCAAAGTTATGTTATACAAAGATACGTCTTGCATAATGACTAGCCCCTCCTGTGTGCTGTTCTATCTATGATCTTCTCTGCCCTGGTCATAATACTTACGCCTAGATTTAGAGTTCTGCGTTAGCCGTCAAAACCAGCGTTAGGGGGTCCTAACACTGGTTTTGTCCTACCGCTGGTATTTAGAGTCTTGTAGGTAAGGGTCTAACGCTCACTTTCCAGCCACGACTTTTCCATACCGCAGATCCCCTTACGTCAATTGCGTATCCTATATTTTCAATGGGATCTTTCTAACGCCGGTATTTAGAGTCTTGGCTGAAGTGAGCGTTAGAAATCTAACAACAAGACTCCAGCCACAGAGAAAAGCCAGGAGTTAAGAGCTTTCTGGGCTAACGCTGGTTCATAAAGCTCTTAACTACTGTGCTCTAAAGTACACTAAACTACCTATGTACCCCTAAACCGAGGCCCCCCCACATCGCCGCCACTCTAATAAAAAATTTTAACCCCTAATCTGCCGACCGCACACCGCCGCAACCTACATTATCCCTATGTACCCCTAATCTGCTGACCCTAACACCGCCGACCCCTACATAATATTTATTAACCCCTAATCTGCCTCCCCCAACATCGCTGCTACCTTACCTACTATTATTAACCCCTAATCTGCCGACCGGACCTCACCCCTACTCTAATAAATGTATTAACCCCTAAAGCTAAGTCTAACCCTAACCCTAATCTAACAAAATAAAATAAATCTTATTAAATAAATTATTCCTATTTAAAGCTAAATACTTACCTGTAAAATAAACCCTAATATAGCTACAATATAAATTATAATTATATTGTAGCTATTTTAGGATTAATATTTATTTTACAGGCAACTTTGTATTTATTTTAACCAGGTACAATAGCTATTAAATAGTTAAGAGCTATTTAATAGCTACCTAGTTAAAATAAATACAAAATTATCTGTAAAATAAATCCGAACCTAAGTTACAATTAAACCTAACACTACACTATCAATAAATTAATTACATACAAATACCTACAAATAAATACAATTAAATAAACTAACTAAAGTACAAAAAATAAAAAAGAGCTAAATTACAAAAAATAAAAAAATAATTTACAAACATTATAAAAATATTACAACAATTTTAAGCTAATCACACCTACTCTAAGCCCCCTAATAAAATAACAAAGCCCCCCAAAATAAAAAAAATGCCCTACCCTATTCTAAAATAAAAATTGAAAAGCTCTTTTACCTTACCAGCCCTTAAAAGGGCCTTTTGCGGGGCATGCCCCAAAGAATTCTGCTCTTTTGCCTGTAAAAAAACCATACAATACCCCCCCAACATTACAACCCACCACCCACATACCCCTAATCTAACCCAAACCCCCCTTAAATAAACCTAACACTAAGCCCCTGAAGATCTTCCTACCTTATCTTCACCACGCTGGGTATCACGATCCGTCCAGAAGAGGGTCCGAAGTCTTCCTCCTATCTGGGCGATGTCTTCATCCAAGCGGGGGCTGAAGAGGTCCATCATCCGGCTGAAGTCTTCTATCAAGCGGCATCTTCAATCTTCTTTCCTCCGGCTCCATCTTCATCCCGCCGACGCGGAACATCCATCCTGGCCGATGACTTCCCGACGAATGACGGTTCCTTTAAGGGACGTCATCCAAGATGGCGTCCCTCGAATTCCGATTGGCTGATAGGATTCTATCAGCCAATCGGAATTAAGGTAGGAAAATTCAGCCAATCAATCTGATTCAGCCAATCAGATTCAAATTCAATCCGATTGGCTGATTGGATCAGCCAATCAGATTGAGCTCACATTCTATTGGCTGTTCCGATCAGCCAATAGAATGCAAGCTCAATCTGATTGGCTGATTGGATCAGCCAATCGGATTGAACTTGAATCTGATTGGCTGATTTCATCAGCCAATCAGAATTTTCCTACCTTAATTCCGATTGGATGATAGAATCCTATCAGCCAATCGGAATTCGAGGGACGCCATCTTGGATGACGTCCCTTAAAGGAACCGTCATTCGCCGGGAAGTCGTCGGCCAGGATGGATGTTCCGCGTCGGAGGGATGAAGATGGAGCCGGAAGAAAGAAGATTGAAGATGCCGCTTGATAGAAGACTTCAGCCGGATGATGGACCTCTTCAGCCCCCCCTTGGATGAAGACATCGCCCGGATAGGAGGAAGACTTCGGACCCTCTTCTGGACGGATCGGTGATACCCAGCGTGGTGAAGATAAGGTAGGAAGATCTTCAGGGGCTTAGTGTTAGGTTTATTTAAGGGGGGTTTGGGTTACATTAGGGGTATGTGGGTGGTGGGTTGTAATGTTGGAGGGGGGTATTGTATGTTTTTTTTACAGGCAAAAGAGCAGAATTCTTTGGGGCATGCCCCGCAAAAGGCCCTTTTAAGGGCTGGTAAGGTAAAAGAGCTTTTCAATTTTTATTTTAGAATAGGGTAGGGCATTTTTTTTATTTTGGGGGGCTTTGTTATTTTATTAGGGGGCTTAGAGTAGGTGTAAATAGCTTAAAAATGTTGTAATATTTTTATAATGTTTGTAAATTATTTTTTTATTTTTTGTAACTTAGTTCTTTTTATATTTTTTGTACTTTAGTTAGTTTATTTAATTGTATTTATTTGTAGGTATTTGTATGTAATTAATTTATTGATAGTGTAGTGTTAGGTTTAATTGTAACTTAGGTTAGGATTTATTTTACAGGTAATTTTGTATTTATTTTAACTAGGTAGCTATTAACTAGTTATTAACTATTTAATAGCTATTGTACCTGGTTAAAATAAATACAAAGTTGCCTGTAAAATAAATATTAATCCTAAAATAGCTACAATATAATTATTATTTATATTGTAGCTATATTAAGGTTTATTTTACAGGTATTTAACTTTAAATAGGAATAATTTATTTAATAAGAGTTAATTTATTTTGTTAGAATAAAATTATATTTAATTTAGGGGGGGTTAGGGTTAGGGTTAGACTTAGCTTTAGGGGTTAATACATTTATTAGAGTAGCGGTGAGGTCTGGTCGGCAGATTAGGGGTTAATAATTGTAGGTAGGTGGCGGCGACGTTGGGGGAGGCAGATTAGGGGTTAATAAATATAATATAGGGGTCGGCGGTGTTAGGGGCAGCAGATTAGGGGTACATAGGGATAACGTAGGTTGCGGCGGTGTACGGAGCGGCAGATTAGGGGTTAAAAATAATATGCAGGGGTCAGCGATAGCGGGGGCGGCAGATTAGGGGTTAATAAGTGTGAGGTTAGGGGTGTTTAGACTCGGGGTACATGTTAGGGTGTTAGGTGCAGACTTAGGAAGTGTTTCCCCATAGGAAACAATGGGGTTGCGTTAGGAGCTGTACGCTGCTTTTTTGCAGGTGTTAGGTTTTTTTTCAGCTCAAACGGCCCCATTGTTTCCTATGGGGGAATCGTGCACGAGCACGTTTTTGAAGCTGGCCGCGTCCGTAAGCACCGCTGGTATTGAGAGTTGCAGTGGCGATAAATTATGCTCTACGCTCCCTTTTTGGAGCCTAACGCAGCCCTTCTGTGAACTCTAAATACCAGCGGTATTTAAAAGGTGCGGGGGGAAAAAAACACGCGTAGCTAACGCACCCCTTTGGCCGCAGAACTCTAAATCTAGCCGTTAGTTTTTATAGATGTATTTTTTTTAAAAACCATATACATCTGTATTTATATAGTTCAGTTTTGTACTATTCCGCTAGTATAAATTTATTGCACATATTTGCTCTGTGTATATCTATCCTTACAAATGTTTACAACATTGATCACCAACTTCCAAACACACAGGGGCCGCAGATCGCTATTTTAGAAGCATTCAAGGGACATGAAACCCTAACTGCACATAACATATAACTACTGCATTACTGGATTTTTACTTGAATGGGAATTCATCATAGCCACTACTGGACCTGCGTATCCTTTCCACCAGTAATAGTGATTATGAAAGTAAGATCCTTACAATAAAAACTACTTAGACTAGAAATATACGGCCAGATTACGAGTTTTGCGTTATGAGCTGTGCGGTACTAACTTGCACGTTATTGTCACCGCTGACTTTCCTACAGCGCTGGTATTACAGGTTTTTATAAACCCAGCGTTAATAGGCAAGAAGTGAGCAAAATTGTGCTCCATACCGCACTCCAATACCAGCGCTGCTTAAGTCAGCGGTGAGCTAGTTGTACGTGCTCGTGCACGATTTCCCCATAGACATCAATGGAGAGAGTTGGTTGAGAAAAAGTCTAACACCTGCAAAAAGCAGTGTAAAGCTCTGTAACGCAGCCCCATTGATTCCTATGGGGAAACACATTTTATGTTTACACCTAACACCCTAACATGAACCCCGAGTCTAAACACCCCTAATCTTACACTTATTAACCCCTAATCTGCTGCCCCAACATCGCGACACCTACATTATATTTATTAACCCCTAATCTCCCTCCCCCAATGTCGCTGCAACCTACCTACACTTTTTAACCCCTAATCTGCCACCCCCAACATCGCCGCCACTATAATAAACATATTAACCCCTAATCTGCCGTCCCTAACATCGCCACCACCTACCTACATTTATTAACCCCTAATCTGCCGCCCCCAACGTCGCCGCCACTATACTAAATTTATTAACCCCTAAACCTAAGACTAACCCTAACACCCCCTAGCTTAAATTAATTAAAATAAATCTAAATAAAACTTACTATTAATAACTAAATATTTCCTATTTAAAACTGAATACTTACCTGTAAAATAAACCCTAAGATAGCTACAATATAACTAATACAGGGAGTGCAGAATTATTAGGCAAGTTGTATTTTTGAGGATTAATGTTATTATTGAACAACAACCATGTTCTCAATGAACCCAAAAAACTCATTAATATCAAAGCTGAATAGTTTTGGAAGTGTTTTTTAGTTTGTTTTTAGTTATAGCTATTTTAGGGGGATATCTGTGTGTGCAGGTGACTATTACTGTGCATAATTATTAGGCAACTTAACAAAAAACAAATATATACCCATTTCAATTATTTATTTTTACCAGTGAAACCAATATAACATCTCAACATTCACAAATATACATTTCTGACATTCAAAAACAAAACAAATCAGTGACCAATATAGCCACCTTTCTTTGCAAGGACACTCAAAAGCCTGCCATCCATGGATTCTGTCAGTGTTTTGATCTGTTCACCATCAACATTGCGTGCAGCAGCAACCACAGCCTCCCAGAAACTGTTCAGAGAGGTGTACTGTTTTCCCTCCTTGTAAATCTCACATTTGATGATGGACCACAGGTTCTCAATGGGGTTCAGATCAGGTGAACAAGGAGGCCATGTCATTAGATTTTCTTCTTTTATACCCTTTCTTGCCAGCCACGCTGTGGAGTACTTGGACGCGTGTGATGGAGCATTGTCCTGCATGAAAATCATGTTTTTCTTGAAGGATGCAGACTTCTTCCTGTACCACTGCTTGAAGAAGGTGTCTTCCAGAAACTGGCAGTAGGACTGGGAGTTGAGCTTGACTCCATCCTCAACCCGAAAAGGCCCCACAAGCTCATCTTTGATGATACCAGCCCAAACCAGTACTCCACCTCCACCTTGCTGGCGTCTGAGTCGGACTGGAGCTCTCTGCCCTTTACCAATCCAGCCACGGGCCCATCCATCTGGCCCATCAAGACTCACTCTCATTTCATCAGTCCATAAAACCTTAGAAAAATCAGTCTTGAGATATTTCTTGGCCCAGTCTTGACGTTTCAGCTTGTGTGACTTGTTTAGTGGTGGTCGTCTTTCAGCCTTTCTTACCTTGGCCATGTCTCTGAGTATTGCACACCTTGTGCTTTTGGGCACTCCAGTGATGTTGCAGCTCTGAAATATGGCCAAACTGGTGGCAAGTGGCATCTTGGCAGCTGCACGCTTGACTTTTCTCAGTTCATGGGCAGTTATTTTGCGCCTTGGTTTTTCCACACGCTTCTTGCGACCCTGTTGACTATTTTGAATGAAACGCTTGATTGTTCGATGATCACGCTTCAGAAGCTTTGCAATTTTAAGAGTGCTGCATCCCTCTGCAAGATATCTCACTATTTTTGACTTTCCTGAGCCTGTCAAGTCCTTCTTTTGACCCATTTTGCCAAAGGAAAGGAAGTTGCCTAATAATTATGCACACCTGATATAGGGTGTTGATGTCATTAGACCACACCCCTTCTCATTACAGAGATGCACATCACCTAATATGCTTAATTGGTAGTAGGCTTTCGAGCCTATACAGCTTGGAGTAAGACAACATGCATAAAGAGGATGATGTGGTCAAAATACTCATTTGCCTAATAATTCTGCACTCCCTGTAGTTACATTGTAGCTAGCTTAGGGTTTATTTTTATTTTACAGGCAAGTTTGTATTTATTTTAACTCGATAAAATAGTTACTAAATAGTTATTAACTATTTAATAACTACCTAGCTAAAATAAATACAAATTGACCTGTAAAATAAAACCTAACCTAAGTTACACTAACACCTAACCTAACCCTACAATTAAATAAATTCCCTAAATAAATACAGTTAAATTTAAAACAATTAGCTAAATTACAAAAAGAAAACACTAAATTACAGAAAATAAAAAACAAATTACAAGATCTTTAAACTAATTACACCTAATCTAATAGCCCTATCAAAATAAAAAAGCCCACCCAAAATAAAAAAAACCCTAGCCTAAACTAAACTACCAATAGCCCTTAAAAGGGCCTTTTGTGGGGCATTTCCCCAAAGAAATCAGCTCTTTTACCTGTTAAAAAAATACAAACAACCCCCACAACAGTAAAACCCACCACCCACACAACCAACCCCCCAAATAAAACCCTAACTAAAAAAACCTAAGCTCCCCATTGCCCTGAAAAGAGCATTTTGATGGGCATTGCCCTTAAAAGGGCATTTAGCTCTATTGCTGCCCAAAGCCCTAACCTAAAAATAAAACCAACCCAATACACCCTTAAAAAATCCTAACACTAACCCCTGAAGATCCACTTACCGGGAGAAGTCTTCATCCAAGCAACAAGATGTCCTCAATGAAGCTGGCAGAAGTGGTCTTCCAGATGGGCAGAAGTGGTCCTCCAGACGGGCAGAAGTCTTCACCCAGACGGCATCTTCTATCTTCATCCTTCTGACGCGGAGCGGCTCCATCTTCAAGACATCCGGCGCGGAGAATCCTCTTCAATCGACGGCTTCTTCTGGAATTAATGTTTCTTTAAGTGACGTCATCCAAGATGGCGCCCCTTAGAATCCGATTGCCTGATAGAATTCTATCAGCCAATCGGAATTAAGGTTGAAAAAATCCTATTGGCTGATGCAATCAGCCAATAGGATTGAACTTCAATCCTATTGGCTGAGCCAATCAGCCAATAGGATTGAGCTCTCATTCTATTGGCAGTTCCAATCAGCCAATAGAATGCGAGTTCAATCCTATTGGCTGATTGGATTTTTTCAACCTTAATTCCGATTGGCTGATAGAATTCTATCAGCCAATCAGAATCTAAGGGACGCCATCCATTCCAGAAGAAGCCGTCGATTGAAGATGATGCTCCATGCCGGATGTCTTGAAGATGGAGTCGCTCCACGTCGGAAGGATGAAGATAGAAGATGCCATCTGGGTGATGAAGACTTCTGCCCGTCTGGAGGACCACTTCTTCCGGTCTGGAGGACCACTTCTGCCGGCTTCGTTGAGGACATTGTAGGGTTAGGTTAGGTGTTAGTGTAAGACAGGTTAGGTTTTATTTTACAGGTCAATTTGTATTTATTTTAGCTAGGTAGTTATTAAATCGTTTATAACTATTTAGTAACTATTCTATCTAGTTAAAATAAATACAAACTTGCCTGTAAAATAAAAATAAACCCTAAGCTAGCTACAATGTAACTATTAGTTATATTGTAGCTAGCTTAGGGTTTATTTTACAGGTAAGTATTTAGTTTTAAATAGGAAATATTTAGTTATTAATAGTAAGTTTTATTTAGATTTATTTTAATTAATTTAAGATAGGGGGTTTTAGGGTTAGGGTTAGACTTAGGTTTAGGGGTTAATAAATTTAATATAGTGGCGGCGACGTTGGGGCAGCAGATTAGGGGTTAATAAATGTAGGTAGGTGGAGGCGATGTTAGGGACAGCAGAGTAGGGATAATAATATTTAACTAATGTTTGCGAGGCGGGAGTGTTGCGGTTTAGGGGTTAATATGTTTATTATAGTGGTGGCGATGTCCGGAGCGGCAGATTAGGGGTTAATAATTTAATTTTAGTGTTTGCGATGTGTGCCTCGGTTTAGGGGTTAATAGGTAGTTTATGGGTGTTAGTGTACTTATTAACACTTTAGTTATTAGTTTTATGCTACAGCATTGTAGTGTAAAACTCATAACTACTGACTTTAAAATGCGGTACGAATCTTGACGGGATAGGGTGTACCGCTCACTTTTTGGCCTCCCAGGACAAGCTCGTAATACCGGTGCTATGGAAGTCCCATAGAAAAAAGGCTATACGCAATTTGCGTAAGTTGATTTGCGGTAAGGCCAAAAAAGTTTCTGGTGCCCCTAAATCTGCTAGACTGGTAATACCAGCGGTAGTAAAAAAGCAGCGTTATGAGGCTTAACGCTGCTTTTTTACTCATAACGCAAGACTCGTAATCTAGCCGATAGTTTGTTTCAAAAAGCATACTGTCTATGTTTTTAAGATTAGGAACAAAACCTATAGTAGCTCTGTAGTTGCGGTTTTACTATAACAAACTACTGATGTACTGTTGCTTTAAATTGTGACATCCTCACTATATCATGATATTTTTGTGATACAACTTAAAACCCTGTTGAGTTTTTTCATTACACCGAGTAACATCACTGGACATTGCAAGGCCCAAATAAATAAGGAAAAGTTGCACATTCAGCTTCCTCCCTTGACATTACCAGAAAAACATATGTGAGTATCCTCCAATAATCAACATCAGACAGTTTAGCTGCACACACAAAGGGGCACACAAGGACACGCACACACAGGGACACAAATACAGTCACACACATACATGCAAACACACAGGGATAGACACACGCACAGGGCACACAAGCACACACAAAAATGAACACTGGGAGACACACACAGGGACACACACACAGAGACTTAGACAAACATACACAAAGGGACCCACACTCACGCATGCAAACACCAACATATACACAGGGACACACACACAAATGTACATACAGGGATGCACACATACAGGGACACACACACACAAACATGCACACAGGGACACACATACATTGACACACACACAAGGACACACACACACACAAACATACACACAGGGACACACACAACATACACACAGGGACACACACAGGAAGGTCACACAAGGACACACACACACATAGGGGGCACACAAGGACAAACACACAGACAAACGGGCATGCATGCAATTTGTTTGCTCTCTCTAAAGACTCATGCAAATACTCTACAGCACTCCCTAACAAGTCCTGCATATACAAAGTGACCAATAAACCCCTTATCTGCAGTTCATAAAAAAGTGTCATTTTCACCCTTTATTTCCTAACACCATTCCAAGTGCCTCTAATGTTATGCTCAGAGCCCTGGCCCCTGCCATAGAACTGGCTCACTCACAGATTGCCCACCCCAAAAAAAAAATCCATACTAAATGCCTCTGTAAATATTATCACCATTAAAAACAACATTTATGCTTACCTGATAAATGTATTTATTTCCGGATACAGTAAGTCCACGGAATCATCAATTACTGTTGGGAATACCACTCTTGGCCAGCAGGAGGAGGCAAAGAGCACCACAGGAAAGCTGTTAAATGTCACTTCTTTTCCCACAATCCCCAGTCATTCGACCAAAGGAAAATGGAGAAAAAGGAAATAACACAAGGGGGGGTAGTTATCAACGTGTCAACTTTCCTGCCTTCGCCGGCCCAATACGCCCGCCTAAGCTCGCCTCACATCGCCGCCGCAGACCTGAAAAAATTCTCCTAAGTTATCAAGTAAAGCTGTCAAAAAGCCGCGGGGCGATGAGCAGCGGACTGTGAGAGTTATCACTCATCCGATCTCGCTGCTCTTCGGCTGTTTGACAGCTTTCTTGCTAGAAAGGGGGAGTGGACCAGGAGCGCTACAGCTAAAGGTGCTAAAAAATAAAACAATATGTTTGATACTTGGAAATATGACAAGGACAATAACGTATCTAAAATGAGACACAATTTAATTGACAAAATTAATAACAAGTAAAAACGGACGTCTCCGTAAGTAAAAACTTCTTAAGTTGCCGCCATATAAATATTGCAATAGCAGAAAGAGTTCGTGGTGCAAATAGAAATAGTCCAGTGTACACTTACGATTGCTCTATTCCGTGTTGGTTTGCTAGCAAACAAGGGCTTACCCCAGACCTTCCACTCGATGTTCTCTGTTGGTAAGTTACAGCCGTTAGCGCGATGACGTCCCTTATGTGGGCGCTGTCCCAGACGGGCTCTCTGATTGGACCAAATTCGGAAACAGCCGACAGCGATAATAGTGACTCTTTTAGCTATGGTATAGCAATCCTCCAGTGACAGATACCTGCTCTTAGTGCTAGATAGCACGCAAGGTACAGAATAAAAGCTGTGAGCGGACTTGATTATCTATAAGGAGTTCAGAGAGTTAGTTGCAAGTCTTTCCAATAGCTAATTATATTAGCGAATTTGCACAATCCTCAGTGAACACTTTGGTAGCTCCAGCTACAAGTAGTAAATCTTAGTGGTTGTTGCAGTACATCAACGCGTTTCTCCCTTTGTACTGCAACAACCACTAAGATTTACTACTTGTAGCTGGAGCTACCAAAGTGTTCACTGAGGATTGTGCAAATTCGCTAATATAATTAGCTATTGGAAAGACTTGCAACTAACTCTCTGAACTCCTTATAGATAATCAAGTCCGCTCACAGCTTTTATTCTGTACCTTGCGTGCTATCTAGCACTAAGAGCAGGTATCTGTCACTGGAGGATTGCTATACCATAGCTAAAAGAGTCACTATTATCGCTGTCGGCTGTTTCCGAATTTGGTCCAATCAGAGAGCCCGTCTGGGACAGCGCCCACATAAGGGACGTCATCGCGCTAACGGCTGTAACTTACCAACAGAGAACATCGAGTGGAAGGTCTGGGGTAAGCCCTTGTTTGCTAGCAAACCAACACGGAATAGAGCAATCGTAAGTGTACACTGGACTATTTCTATTTGCACCACGAACTCTTTCTGCTATTGCAATATTTATATGGCGGCAACTTAAGAAGTTTTTACTTACGGAGACGTCCGTT
The DNA here is from genome assembly GCF_027579735.1 of Bombina bombina. Lineage (NCBI taxonomy): Eukaryota > Metazoa > Chordata > Amphibia > Anura > Bombinatoridae > Bombina > Bombina bombina. The sequence goes on from NC_069500.1 coordinate 413,522,471, forward strand.
TTTACTTGTTATTAATTTTGTCAATTAAATTGTGTCTCATTTTAGATACGTTATTGTCCTTGTCATATTTCCAAGTATCAAACATATTGTTTTATTTTTTAGCACCTTTAGCTGTAGCGCTCCTGGTCCACTCCCCCTTTTTAGTCATTTCACTTACCTATTTTGGGAAAACATAGGTATTCTCAGGAGTTTGGTGTGTTCACCCTGCGCTCACTGGTTTTAATATCTTTAGCTTTCTTGCTAGCCTATCACTAAGCACTCACACTAAACTACACTGTTCTACCCCCTATACTGGCGCCCCCGGAGCCCCCCGCAACAAAATAAAGTTACTAACCCCTAAACCGCAGCTCCTAGACCCCACCGCAAGTCTTATAAATGTATTAACCCCTAAACCGCCGCTCCCGGACACCGCTGCCACCTACATTATACCTAGTAACCCCTATCCTGCCCCCCTATACCGTCACCCTCTATAATAAAGTTATTAACCCCTATCCTGCTGATCCCGCACCTCGCCGCAAATAAATAAATAGTTTAACCCCTAAACCGCTGCTCCCTGAACCCGTCGCCACCTATAATAAATTTATTAACCCCTATCCTGCCCCCCACTACACCACCGCCACTGTAATAAAATTATTAACCCCTAAACCTAACCCCCCTAACTTAAATATTAATTAAATAAATCTAAATAATATTTCTATTATTAACTAAGTTAATCCTATTTAAAACTAAATACTTACCTATAAAATAAACCCTAATATAACTACAATATAAATAATAATTATATTGTAGCTATCTTAGGATTTATTTTTATTTTACAGGTACCTTTCAATTTATTTTAACTAGGTACAATAGCTATTAAATAGTTATTAACTATTTAATAGCTTACCTAGCTAAAATAAAGAGAAATGTACCTGTAAAATAAAAACTAACCTAAGTTACAATTACACCTAACACTACACTATACTTTAATAAATTATTCCTATTTAAATCTAAATACTTACCTGTAAAATAAACCCTAAGATAGCTACAATATAATTAATAATTACATTATAGCTATCTTAGGATTTATATTTATTTTACAGGTAACTTTGTATTTATTTTAGCTAGTTAGAATAGTTATTAAATAGTTATTAACTATTTAATAACTACCTAGCTAAAAGAAATACAAAATTACCTGTAAAATAAATCCTAACCTAAGTTACAATTAAACCTAACACTACACTATCATTACATTAATTAAATAAATTAACTACAAATAACTACAATTAAATACAATTACATAAACTAACTAAAGTACAAAAAATAAAAAAAGCTAAGTTACAAAAAATAAAAAAAATAAGTTACAAACATTTAAAAAAGTATTACAACAATTTTAAGCTACTTACACCTAATCTAAGCCCCCTAATAAAATAACAAACCCCCCCAAAATAAAAAAATGCCCTACCCTATTCTAAATTAAAAAAGTTCAAAGCTCTTTTACCTTACCAGCCCTTAAAAGGGCCTTTTGTGGGGGCATGCCCCAAAGAGTTCAGCTCTTTTGCCTGTAAAAGAAAAATACAACCCCCCCCAACATTAAAACCCACCACCCACATACCCCTAATCTAACCCAAACCCCCCTTAAAAAAACCTAACACTATTCCCCTGAAGATCATCTTACCTTTAGTCATCTTCACTCAGCCGAGCCACCGATGGAACTGAAGAGGAGACTCGGACCGGCAGAAGTGATCCTCCAAGCGGCGCTGAAGAAATCTTCCATCCGATGAAGTGATCCTCCAAGCGGCGCTGAAGAATTCTTCCATCCGGGCGATGTCATCTTCCAAGCGTCGCTGAAGAAGCCTTCTATCCGGGGATGTCATCTTCCAAGCCGGGTCTTGAATCTTCATCCCGCCGACGCGAAACATCCTTCTTTACCGACGGACTACCGACGAATGAAGGCTCCTTTAAGGGACGTCATCCAAGATGGCGTCCCTTCAATTCCGATTGGCTGATAGGATTCTATCAGCCAATCGGAATTAAGGTAGGAAAAATCTGATTGGCTGATTGAATCAGCCAATCAGATTCAAGTTCAATCCGATTGGCTGATCCAGTCAGCCAATCAGGTTGAGCTCGCATTGATCGGAACAGCCAATAGAATGCGAGCTCAATCTGATTGGCTGACTGGATCAGCCAATCGGATTGAACTTGAATCTGATTGGCTGATTCAATCAGCCAATCAGATTTTTCCTACCTTAATTCCGATTGGCTGATAGAATCCTATCAGCCAATCGGAATTGAAGGGACGCCATCTTGGATGACGTCCCTTAAAGGAGCCTTCATTCGTCGGTAGTCCGTCGGTAAAGAAGGATGTTCCGCGTCGGCGGGATGAAGATTCAAGACCCGGCTTGGAAGATGACATCCCCGGATAGAAGGCTTCTTCAGCGACACTTGGAAGATGACATCGCCCGGATGGAAGAATTCTTCAGCGCCGCTTGGAGGATCACTTAATCGGATGGAAGATTTCTTCAGCGCCGCTTGGAGGATCACTTCTGCCGGTCCGGGTCTCCTCTTCAGTTCCATCGGTGGCTCGGCTGAGTGAAGACGACTAAAGGTAGGATGATCTTCAGGGGATTAGTGTTAGGTTTTTTTAAGGGGGGTTTGGGTTAGATTATGGGTATGTGGGTGGTGGGTTTTAATGTTGGGGGGTTGTATTTTTCTTTTACAGGCAAAAGAGCTGAACTCTTTGGGGCATGCCCCCACAAAAGGCCCTTTTAAGGGCTGGTAAGGTAAAAGAGCTTTGAACTTTTTTAATTTAGAATAGGGTAGGGCATTTTTTTATTTTGGGGGGGTTTGTTATTTTATTAGGGGGTTTAGATTAGGTGTAAGTAGCTTAAAATTGTTGTAATATTTTTAAAATGTTTGTAACCTATTTTTTTATTTTTTGTAACTTAGCTTTTTTATTTTTTGTACTTTAGTTAGCTTTTGTAATTGTATTTAATTGTAGTTATTTGTAGGTAATTTATTTAATTAATTTAATGATAGTGTAGTGTTAGGTTTAATTGTAACTTAGGTTAGGATTTATTTTACAGGTAATTTTGTATTTCTTTTAGCTAGGTAGTTATTAAATAGTTAATAACTATTTAATAACTATTCTAACTAGCTAAAATAAATACAAAGTTACCTGTAAAATAAATATAAATCCTAAGATAGCTACAATGTAATTATTAATTACATTGCAGCTATCTTAGGGTTTATTTTACAGGTAAGTATTTAGTTTTTTTTTTTTTTTTTTAATAATTTTTATTGAGGTATTCAGAACATACAAAAACAAAATCAAATATTAATCATGGCAACACGCCTATAGACATACAGCCAGACACATACATATAATACATAGGCATGTCTTAGAAACTTTGAACAACAGTAGATTCTCATCGGGAGAATATGCACAGAGCCATGTGTGATACCTCATTTTATGTATAAACATGTTAGCTTGGACAAGTCAAAAATTACTGAATAAATGTGAATTCTGAGACCTGGTTTTTGTAGGAAGGTTTTGAACAAGAACATGTAGGTCCTTGGGAGTCCACATCATTTAACTTCAGATATTATAGGAAACATCCCTCTAAAATATAAAAAGGGCACATACCCCATTAAAGGGATAAGTGGTGAGGACTACAGTGAGAGAGTGTTAAGTTTAGTTTCTCCATATACTCTTTAGGTTACTATAGGCTTGTGTAAAGCCTCAAATTGCGAAAAAAATTAAGTAAAATACTAAAACCTGCAAGCAAGTGCGTAAAAAATATAACATCGCTGGTTTCAACAAACATATAGATCTGTCACAGTACAAAAATGTATGCTAAAGTGTTAACCTGTATGCTATTAGTTTTTCTAACCTCCTAACTGCGTTAAGGTCTCTCCTGGACCTTAAATATCTATCGTGTATAACATAGTAGGCAATTAGACAACTGTATAAATATCATTAACCCATATCAAATTCCCCCTAACAATATATTTTCACATATGGGTCAAACTTTGACGGCAAGAACCATAATATTGATGCATGAGTATACCCCCTTATTTCAGAGGGTATTTTAGGTTACTAAGCCATGAACAGGAGTCCAGTCTTACTAGCAGTTCCTTTCCAATTAATAGATACCCTCTAAAGTTACTCTATGGCAAAGTATGGGAATGGAGTATATTGTTGAGTCTAGGTTCCCAGACCCCATGAAGGTGAAAAGAAAATGGTAACAGGCTGCCCCATCTCGGCTGCTGACAGGGCCCGTCTGATCCATAAATAGGAGCTTTTACAACATTAATCGCCAATGAGGTCCAAAATATCCTAAGATACTCTGACACTGCAACAGGCAGTTGGGCAACTATTGCATAAGTATATACACCATTCTCACTAAAGTACCTGGCTGCGGTAGCACTCATATTCATTATTGAGTTATAGGTTGGGGGAAAGCCTGTTCATACTAGATATACCGCAGGGTTTCTTTATTAATCTGAGGGATGGGTCAAATACTATAGTTACTAACTGGAGTATGTGTAATTCCAAAGTAATAGATAGAATCTGAGATTAAATATTTAGTTAGCTTGGTTAACAGCCTATGAGAGAAAGTGTTAAGGTAACAATGCCAAAACTTTCGTGTTGGGTATTATATTTACAAGCATAAGAAGCTGAACTACAGGGATCAACATGTATGTCACGAATATGCGCTATTGCTATTATAAGTTAGGAGAGTCCTGTAATCTATGGGAATCTGTCGTTGCCAACCTTAACCCATTAACTCAATCCATGTAGTGGTTAACATAGGTGAGCCCCAAGAATTTGTGAAAAGCAAGGCATATACTCATTTTTTAGCCGACACTTTAGTACTCCCAAAAGTTACCAGTCTTGAGGTATAGCGACATAAGGTAGTCCCAAGATGACACTATTGTAGAGCTTCAAAGCTCCACCGGTATCAGCCCTAAGCTTTAGCCGACACCAACTCTGTATACCCGCAGCGGCTGCTGCAGACCACGTCTAGCCGTCAAAGTTCTCAGCAAGGTTTGTATGGGTTCCAACCAAGAGGACATATACAGTCTCAACACTGAGGGTTCTGCCCTACTTCTCCAAGTCTCACATAGCCCTCCCGCAGCAGACGTTCTCTCCAAAGGCTGCAAAAGGGAGGACATCATCTGCAGCTCCGTCACAGGAAAAATAGGAGAGCGCCCAGGGTCAACCATCTCCCTCTCTGGCACCGGGATCTTCGCAGGCAGACTCTCCATCAGCATCAAGGGGCACCGAAAACATTTATTAGTGCTGGTATGTTCCCCAGGCATAACGCCCGCTCTTATATTATTTTCAAAGATTCGGGCTCGGCTATGCATACTAGGAGTAGAAGCTCTGTACTGATTATCAGGGGAAGTGAGCACTTTATCTATGCGGCGATCCAGCCATGCGTTCAGTGTGGTAAAGTGTTCCTCCAGAAGTATCAACACCTTCTCCTCTGATATTTTCTCCATAGTCATCATAGAAGTAAGTAAATTACAACGTAGAAGTTCGTTGTAGTACGGTAGAGACTCGCAGGTGCTCCACCGGGGGGGTAATGGGAGGCCTCAACCTCAAAAAATGTTCTGGTGCTCCATTGCCATCAGCTAGCTGGGAAATATTGGTATCTTCAGAGAGATAACATCTAGTTTAATAACATGCTATAAGTATCATTGCCGGGTGGCAGCTTAGGAAATGGTTCAGTTAATTTGAAGTTTCTGAGCTGAAGCAGCACACGGAGTTGCGACCAAGCATGGCCGCTGCCCGGAAGTCAAGTATTTAGTTTTAAATAGGAATAATTTATTAAAGTATAGTGTAGTGTTAGGTGTAATTGTTACTTAGGTTAGTTTTTAGTTTACAGGTACATTTCTCTTTATTTTAGCTAGGTAAGCTATTAAATAGTTAATAACTATTTAATAGCTATTGTACCTAGTTAAAATAAATTGAAAGTTACCTGTAAAATAAAAATAAATCCTAAGATAGCTACAATATAATTATTCGTTATATTGTAGCTATATTAGGGTTTATTTTAAAGGTAAGTATTTAGTTTTAAATAGGATTAACTTAGTTCATAATAGAAATATTATTTAGATTTGTTTAATTAATATTTAAGTTAGGGGGGTGTTAGTGTTAGACTTAGGTTTAGGGGTTAATACATTTATTACAGTGGCGGCTGTGTAGTGGGGGGCAGGATAGGGGTTAATAAATTTATTATAGGTGGCGACGGTGTAGGGGGGGCAGATTAGGGGTAAATAAATTTAATATAGGTTGCGGCAGGGTCAGGGAGCGGAGGTTTAGGGGTTAATACATATATTATAGTTGCGGTGGGCTCCGGGAGCAGCGGTTTAGGGGTTAATACATTTATTATAGTTGCGGTGGGCTCCGGGAGCGGCGGTTTAGGGGTTAATATGTATAGAGTAGCTTGCGGTGGGCTCCGGGAGCGGCGGTTTAGTTGTTAATACATATATTATAGTTGCGGTGGGCTCCGGGAGCGGCGGTTTAGGGGTTAATATGCATAGAGTAGCTTGCGGTGGGCTCCTTGAGCGGCGGTTTAGGGGGTAATAACTTTATTTAGTTGCGGCGGTGTAGGGGGGACAGATTAGTGGTGTTTAGACTCAGGGTACATGTTAGGGTGTTAGGTGCAGACATCTCCCATAGGAATCAATGGGATGTCTGTCAGCAGCCAACTTGTACTTTCGCTATGGTCAGACTCCCATTGATTCCTATGGGATCCGCCGCCTCCAGGGCGGCGGATTGAAAACCAGGTACGCTGGGCCGTAAAAGTGCTGAGCGTACCTGCTAGTTTTTTGATAACTAGCAAAAGTAGTGAGATTGTGCCGCACTTGTGTGCGGAACATCTGGAGTGACGTAAGAATCGATCTGTGTCGGACTGAGTCCGGCGGATCGAAGGTTACGTCACAAAATTCTACTTTTGCCGGTCTCTAGCCTTTGATAACTAAGGCGAATCAGCCTCGCCACAAATACGCTGCAGAATTCCAGCGTATTTGAGGTTGACGGCTTGATAACTACCCCCCAAGGTGTAGAGGTGCCTGAGGTTAACGTTAAAAATAACTGTCTTAAAAGAAAGTGGGGGCCGTGGACTCACCGTCTCCAGAAAGAAAGAAATTTATCAGGTAAGCATATATTTTCTTTTCTTTTCTAAGATACGGTGAGTCCACGGAATCATCAATTACTGTTGGGAACAAATATCCAAGCTTGAGGACTCTGATGATTAGGGAGGGACAAGACAGGTAACCTAAACAGAAGGCACCACCACTTGATGAACCTTTCTTCCAAAAGAACCTCAGTCAAGGCAAAAGTATCAAATTAGTAACATTTGGACAGAGTATGCAGAGAAGACCAAGTTGCAGCCTTGCAAAACCGTTCCAGAGAAGCATCATTTTGAAAACCCAAGAAAAAGAGACAGCACTAGTGGAATGAACTGTAATTCTCTCAGGAGACTGCTGCCCAGTAGTCTTAAAAGCAAAACCAATTATACTTCTCAACCAGAGAGAAAGAGAAATAGCAGAACCTTTCTGACCTTTACGTTTCCCAGAGAAACAAACAAACAGGGCAGAAGACTGGCGAAAATCCTTAGTCGCCTGTAAATAAAATTTTAAAGCATGCACAACCTCTAAGTTATGCAACAAACATTCTTCAGAAAAGAAGAACTATGAAAAAGAGAAGGTACAACAATTTCCTGATTAAAATTCTGTCCGAAACAACTTTAGGAAGAAACCTAACTTAGTACGAAGAACCGCCTCATCGGCATGAAAGATAAGATAAGGCGAAGCACACTGCAAGGCTGAGAGTTCCGACACTCTCCGAGCAGAAGAGATAGCAATAAGAAACAAAATCTTCCAAGATAACAACTTAATATATTTAGAATGCAATGGCTCATACGGAGCTTGCAGCAAAACTTTAAGAACAAAGCTAAGGCTTCCAGGAGGAGCAACGGATTTAAAAAAAGGCCTGATACTGACCAAGGCCTGACAAAAAGATTGCATATCCGCCAGACGTTTATGCAGCAAAAAAAGGTAATACAGAAATCTGACCCTTCAGAGTACTGACTGACAAAACCTTTCTCCAGACCTTCCTGTAGAAGGGGGTTAATAAATTTATTATAGGTGGCGACGGTGTAGGGGGGGCAGATTAGGGTTTAATAAATGTAATATAGGTTGCAGCAGGGTCAGGGAGCGGAGGTTTAGGGGTTAATACATATATTATAGTTGCGGTGGGCTCCGGGAGCGGCGGTTTAGGGGTTAATACATTTATTATAGTTGCGGTGGGCTCCGGGAGCGGCGGTTTAGGGGTTAATATGTATAGAGTAGCTTGCGGTGGGCTCCGGGAGTGGCGGTTTAGTTGTTAATACATATATTATAGTTGCGGTGGTCTCCGGGAGCGGCGGTTTAGGGGTTAATATGCATAGAGTAGCTTGCGGTGGGCTCCGTGAGCGGCGGTTTAGGGGGTAATAACTTTATTTAGTTGCGGCGGTGTAGGGGGGACAGATTAGTGGTGTTTAGACTCAGGGTACATGTTAGGGTGTTAGGTGCAGACATCTCCCATAGGAATCAATGGGATGTCTGTCAGCAGCCAACTTGTACTTTCGCTATGGTCAGACTCCCATTGATTCCTATGGGATCCGCCGCCTCCAGGGCGGCGGATTGAAAACCAGGTACGCTGGGCCGTAAAAGTGCTGAGCGTACCTGCTAGTTTTTTGATAACTAGCAAAAGTAGTCAGATTGTGCCGCACTTGTGTGCGGAACATCTGGAGTGACGTAAGAATCGATCTGTGTCGGACTGAGTCCGGCGGATCGAAGTTTACGTCACAAAATTCTACTTTTGCCGGTCTCTAGCCTTTGATAACTAAGGCGAATCAGCCTCGCCACAAATACGCTGCGGAATTCCAGCGTATTTGAGGTTGACGGCTTGATAACTACCCCCCAAGGTGTAGAGGTGCCTGAGGTTAACGTTAAAAATAACTGTCTTAAAAGAAAGTGGGGGCCGTGGACTCACCGTCTCCAGAAAGAAAGAAATTTATCAGGTAAGCATATATTTTCTTTTCTTTTCTAAGATACGGTGAGTCCACGGAATCATCAATTACTGTTGGGAACAAATATCCAAGCTTGAGGACGCTGATGATTAGGGAGGGACAAGACAGGTAACCTAAACAGAAGGCACCACCACTTGATGAACCTTTCTTCCAAAAGAACCTCAGTCAAGGCAAAAGTATCAAATTAGTAACATTTGGACAGAGTATGCAGAGAAGACCAAGTTGCAGCCTTGCAAAACCGTTCCAGAGAAGCATCATTTTGAAAACCCAAGAAAAAGAGACAGCACTAGTGGAATGAACTGTAATTCTCTCAGGAGACTGCTGCCCAGTAGTCTTAAAAGCAAAACCAATTATACTTCTCAACCAGAGAGAAAGAGAAATAGCAGAACCTTTCTGACCTTTACGTTTCCCAGAGAAACAAAGAAACAGGGCAGAAGACTGGCGAAAATCCTTAGTCGCCTGTAAATAAAATTTTAAAGCATGCACAACCTCTAAGTTATGCAACAAACATTCTTCATAAAAGAAGAACTATGAAAAAGAGAAGGTACAACAATTTCCTGATTAAAATTCTGTCCGAAACAACTTTAGGAAGAAACCTAACTTAGTACGAAGAACCGCCTCATCGGCATGAAAGATAAGATAAGGCGAAGCACACTGCAAAGCTGAGAGTTCCGACACTCTCCGAGCAGAAGAGATAGCAATAAGAAACAAAATCTTCCAAGATAACAACTTAATATATTTAGAATGCAATGGCTCATACGGAGCTTGCAGCAAAACTTTAAGAACAAAGCTAAGGCTTCCAGGAGGAGCAACGGATTTAAAAAAAGGCCTGATACTGACCAAGGCCTGACAAAAAGATTGCATATCCGCCAGACGTTTATGCAGCAAAAAAAGGTAATACAGAAATCTGACCCTTCAGAGTACTGACTGACAAAACCTTTCTCCAGACCTTCCTGTAGAAAGGACACAATTCTAAGAATCCTACCCTACTCCAAGAGTAGCCCTTGGATTCACACCAATAAAGATATTTACGCCATATCCAATGGTAAATCTTTCTCATAACAGGATTGCAAGCCTGAATCATGGTCTCAATGACCGACTCAGAAAAACCACGCTTAGACAGAACTAAGTGCTCAATCTCCAAGCAGTAGTCAGCTTCAGAGAAACAAAGTTTGGATGAAAGAAGGGACCCTGAATCAGAATGTCCTTCTGCAGAGGCAGTATCCAAGGTAGAAGAGATGACATCTCCAGTAGGTCTGCATACCAGATCCTGCAAGGCCACGCAGGGACTATTAGAATTACCGACGCTCTCTCCTGTTTGATACGAGCAATGACTCGTGGAAGGAGAGCAAACTGAAGAAACAGGTATACTAGCCTGAAGTCCCAAGGAATCGCTAGAGCATCTATCCGAGTGGTCTGAGGATCTCTTGACTTCGAATCGTACCTTGGCAGCTTAGCATTTTTCAGAGATGCCATCAGATCCAACACTGGCACCCCCAATTGGAGGGTTAAGTTGGAGAACACCTCTGGATGGAGTTCCCACTCCTCAGAATGAAAAATCTGTCTGCTCAGGAAATCCACTTCCCAGTTGTTTCCTGGAATGTGGATGGTAGATAGACAACAATTTGAGCTTCCGCACACTGAACAATCCAAATCACCTCCTACATGGCTAAGGAACTCCGAGTTCCTCCCTAGTGGTTGATGTAAACCATTGAGGTGATATAGTCCGATTGGAACCAAGCTAAGGACGACTGAGGCCAAGCCATCAGAGCATTGAAAATTGCTCTCAACTTTAAGATGTTTAAGAGAAGAGCAGACTCCGAGTCCATAATCCCCTCGCCTTAAACAAGACCCAAACTGCTCCCCAGCCCAGCAGGTAGGCGTCCGTGGTCACATCACCCAGGAATGTCTTTAGAAGCATGAACACCAAGACAGATACTCCTGAAACATTTTATAGAACACAGTAAAAGTAAAGACGTCCATGATTAAACATAAGACCAATTCCCTCCATAAATAGAGTCACTGAAAAGTGCAGGTAAAATCAACTGCAGCTAGATCCAAACTCCCAACTCTCTGGTTGCAAAATGACTATTTACCGGCCCACAAAAGCCTTGCTGTTGACCAGACAGAAGACTGCAGAGAAAGGAAAAGGAATAAATACTTGATTATCTGACCTCTTAAAAAATCTTCTCCTAGATAGAGAATCTATTAAGGTCCCCAAATAATCACCCTTGTAGATGGAACAAGGGAACTCTTCTCCAGATTAATTTCCCATCCATGGGCAAGTAGATTGGACAAGGTCTCTTGAAAGAAAGTTTGCTCAAAGTAAGGATGACACCTGAACAATATATTGTCCAGAAAAACACCTTTGCAATACCCCAAGACCTAAAAGTCTGTCAAGGATGACGAAAACTCAGAAACTTGAGAAGATAGCAAATCAAGGGAATAATATGTTCGATATGAACAGGCTGCTTAAAACAAAGGAGAAAGGATACTACTTTGAAGGTCAGAATCTGAGTTACTTTAGGTAATTACCTAGATCTCATTCCAAACTGGGACTGGAACTATCACACCCAGTCCCAGAGAGGAAGATCCTGAACCCCGTTCAAGGAATGCCTCTCATCATACCTGGATTGCAGATACTCTAGAAAGAGAAATCTGCCCCTGGGAGCAGGGGTGTATTATGGCCTAGGCAAACAAGGCCTGGGCCTAGCGCGACAGATTTGTGGGGGCGGCAGATTTGGGGTAGGTGAAAAGTGCGGCATTTCTCTACTAAACAGCGCTGGGCTGGTGATACAGGGTTTTTTGGGAGTAATTTTTATTGAGCATGGCAGCACCGCTGCGCTGCCACTTCAGTTTATTGTCAGTGCTGGCCAGTCTACCCTATCCCCTGTCTGTGTCTAAAAGCTTGTATCACATCATGCAGTAAACTGAGCGCGACACGCTACAGCATGTGGGCTTTTAGAGAGCTCAGCTGGGGTGAACGTCAGCATGAGGGGGTGTGTTAATCAGTCGACAGGGGAAGCAGTGGTGGCATGGCAATTACTGACCCACAGCCAGGTAAGATTGGCCACTCGATGTACTGTACTCACTAACAGTGGCAGCTGGGGGTAGCGCTGAAACTTGTGCAGGGTAAACAACTTTGAGGGTGGCAGTTGGGGCAGCGAGCATGTATTCAATTTTACTTTTCTAAATTCCAGCCATTTCATCTTCTCTAATCTCTGGTTCTGGGATATTTATATTTCATGTTGTCCGCTATTTATGATGCACAATCCATATTCTTCAACCCTGATACCTCACTACACTTCTCACTTTATTACTGTTTTAGAGCATTTTGTCACTCTGTCTGTCACATACGTGTCACTAATTCCCCATCGCTACGCTTAGTACGCTATGATTTCAGATGCTCTGTAAGCCCCCCCCCCACTGATTCTAGCAGATAAAGCATGCAATTAGATGCTTTGATTGCCGCGCACAGTAACCTGCATACGGGTGATCAAAGCATCTAAGAAACAAACAAGACTCTACTTTGTGGAATCACAAATGTAGGAGGGAGGGGCAGCCTAAAGTGTAAGCTTCCATGTGAGGCTGCAGCAGGTCTCTGGTCCACATGAGCAGATTACATCCCATTAGTGTTAGAGACAGATTCTAACACAGCAGGTAGATCATTTCTCTCCTTCACTTTTAGTTTTTCTATTGAGATCACAGTTTGCTTGTAGAAGTACAACAGAAAGTAGTAGTTTTGACTTCCCCATCCAGGGACTTGCAGCCAACCAACAGCATAATTTGCTTACAGAGCTGCAATAGGATTCCCTAAAGTTATGTTTCTGATTAATGCAGGTGGATCTCCTTTTTAACCTTTTCACTGTGTGCCTTATTCCCATTTTGTCAGCATTACTTTATATGTACCTGTGTGCATCTGTCTATGACATATTTGTGTGTTTGCATGTATCTGTCTGTGTGTGTACCTTTGTATATATGTATCTGTGTATGTATGTATGTGTGTGTATGTATTTCTGTTTGTTTGTGTAGCTTAGTGCATTGTACCTTTTTAAACATTTTTCTACGTAGGGGCCCTATATATATATATATATATATATATATATAAATGTGTCCCTGTCTATACAATAGTTTTTTTCTCACACTGCATATGTATTTAGGTTTAAATCAACCCACCTGAGTGAATGCAAGCCCTGGTAAAAATCTACTTAAAAAGACATAAAAATAAAAAAATGTTACACCCTGACCAAAAAAATATTATAGCTAAAACAAGGCCTAAAACCTGGGGGGGAGGGGGCAGCAGAGTTTTGAGTGCCTAGGGCAGCACAAAACCTAAATACGCCACTGCCTGGGAGGAAATCTTAGATTGGACTCCAAAAGACAGGACTGACCCTGCAGAAAGAGGAAAAATAAACTTCATTTTAGTCTTACTCTCTTGACGTGAGGTAGGGAAACCCTTTTTGTACCCTTAAAGTCAGAGGATAATTCTGCTAGACCAAATCCAAACAAGGTCTCATACCTTAAAAGGTGACGCCCAGAGCGTGGATTTGGAGGAAACAAAGTATTGAACCTGCAACTGCAGAACTATAAAGCCTAGGTTGTACCACTAAACCACAGATAGGCTTTTCAGCTGACTGAGAATTCAGCCACAATGCCCGACAGCTAGTACAGCAAGTCTAAAAAACAAGACATTGCTCTAACTGAACACTCAAACCTCCAGCTTCTTATCCATGGATCCGTAAAGAATCAGCTACCCTCCATAGGGATCAAAATTTTCTGAGCCATAGTATAACAGCTCCCTTTTACTTAGGGTACCGTGCATTTTAATGGTGTCAACAACAGGAAAATCCATTAAAGGACGGGAGACAGGGAGAAAGGTATCCCTAGCTTCCCAAAACTTTACCTCCTCCTTGCACAGAAGGCAAAGAAAATGACTGGGGAGTGTGGGAAGGGAAGTGACATTTAAGAGCTTTGCTGAGGTGCTCTTTGCCTCCTCCTGCTGGCCAGGAGTGGTATTCCCAACAGTAATTGATGATTCTGTGGACTCACCGTATCTTAGGAAAGAAATATGTTCAGCATTTCAATAACAACAAAAAATACAGGTGGCTCAAAATTGATGTGCAGATCATCTAAACCAGTGTTTCTCAACTCCAGTCCTCAGGACCCTTAACAGGCCAGATATTCACTATATCTTAACTAGAGCACAGGTGAAATAATAAGCTGATCAGTAACCATGGTTACTAACCTGATCTCTTCCTTCAGATGATTATTTCACCTGTGCTCTAGTTAAGATATAATGAAAATCTGGCCTCTTAAGGATCCTGAGGCCTGGAGTTAAGAAACACTGTTCTAAACTATTGTGCTCTGGTGGGAGGAGAGATAAAGGATCTCCTGGCAGCTGCCTCAGTGTTAAACTAGACTAAAACTAAACAAATTCTGATGACTAAAATACAACTAAAACTAAAATGGCATTTAAGTCAAAAGACTAACTGAAACTAAATAAAAATTTGCTGTCAAAATTAACACATTATTCAAGGTGCTATAATCAATCCATATCTAATATGTGTATGCTGTGTAGTGTGTGTGTACATGTATATGTGTAGGCTGTGTAGTGTGTGTGTACATGTATATGTGTATGCTGTGTAATGTGTGTGACTGTGTAAATGTATATGTGTATGCTGTGTAGTGTGTGTGTACATGTATATGTATAGGCTGTGTAGTGTGTGTGTACATGTATATGTGTATGCTGTGTAATGTGTGTGTAAATGTATATGTGTATGCTGTGTAGTGTGTGTGTACATGTATATGTATAGGCTGTGTAGTGTGTGTGTACATGTATATGTGTATGCTGTGTAATGTGTGTGTAAATGTATATGTGTATGCTGTGTAGTTTGTGTGTACATGCATATATTTATACTGTGTAGTGTGCGTGTACATGCATATATTTATACTGTGTAGTGTGTGTGTAAATGTATATATGTATGCTGTGTAATGTGTGTGTAAATGTATATGTGTATGCTGTGTAGATTGTGTGTACATGTATATGTGTAGGCTGTGTAGTGTGTGTGTACATGTATATGTATATGTGTATGCTGTGTAATGTGTGTGTAAATGTATATGTGTATGCTGTGTAGTTTGTGTGTACATGTATATGCTGTGTAGTGTGTGTGTACATGTATATGTTTATGCCATGTAGTGTGTATGTACATATACAGTATATGTGTATGTTGTGTAGTGTGTGTGTACATGTATATGTTTATACTGTATAGTGTGTGTGTAAATGTATATATGTATGCTGTGTAATGTGTGTGTAAATGTATATGTGTATGCTGTGTAGATTGTGTGTACATGTATATGTGTAGGCTGTGTAGTGTGTGTGTACATGTATATGTATATGTGTATGCTGTGTAATGTGTGTGTAAATGTATATGTGTATGCTGTGTAGTTTGTGTGTACATGTATATGCTGTGTAGTGTGTGTGTACATGTATATGTTTATGCCATGTAGTGTGTATGTACATATACAGTATATGTGTATGTTGTGTAGTGTGTGTGTACATGTATATGTTTATACTGTATAGTGTGTGTGTATATGTAGATATCTATGCTGTTGCTGTGTGCTCCTGTATGGAAGAGTGAATTGTGTATATGCACACTTGATGCACAAACATGCAACAAGTATTGGATAGTAGGAACCACACTTATTTTGACATTTCAGGGATCACTGTGAAAATCTGCACCTTTTACCCCCCAACTGTCCTGATTTTCGCGGGACAGTCCCGATTTTAGGGGTCTGTCCCGCTGTCCCGGGTTGCTTGCCATCTGTCCCGCATTGCCCCATACTCAGAAGTAGCTGGCTTTTCTCTCCCAGGGTTAGATACCTGTTAGATTCCCTGTGGAAAAGGAATGGTGTGTGGGTTAAGCAGGAGTAAGAAGGCTGTATACCCTCTGACCTCAGGTAATGGTGACTTCTGACCTCTGGTAGTGATGACATCTAGCCCCTGGTGATAATACTAGCATGACTTCACTTTTATAGGATGAGCAGTGCTAACACCAGGGTAACGAACAGTGGCAGCCTCAGACTGCCAGCTAATATGCTTGCAAACCCCAGGACCCCATATAATTCATTACAGATACCCATATATGGTGTAGTGTGTGTGTCTATTTGTATGTATGTGTGTGTGTATCTGCATGTATAAGTGTATGCTATTTAGTGTGTGTATCTGTATGTATAAGTGTGTGCATATCCAGAGGCATAACTAGAAACCACAGGGCCCAGGTGCAAGAATCTAAGAAGGCCCCCCACCCCCAAAAAAGGTGAATTTAATACATATCTTTTTTTTAACATTTAACACAGAAAAAAAATGTGAATTAGATTACATGTCTGCAAAAAGGAGGTACCCTGTGCCCACAGTCTGTGAGATGGTCTGACCCCTATTACTGTATATAGTGACACTGTTTAACCTACCAGTACTGTATATATTAGTGAGTTAGTGACACAGTCTGTAATCTGCCGGTGAGATGGCTGGCCTGACCCTACCCACCCCAGTACTTTATAAAGTGACCACAGTAGTCTGTGACATGGTCCAGACCCCTCATACTGTATATCAGTGATTTGCAACCTTTTTTTTGCCGTGGCACACTTTTTTACATTAAAAAATCCTGCGGCACACCACCATCCCAAAATTTTACAAAATGACACATTGTAGCCTAATACAGGATATTATATATATATATATATATATATATATATATATATATATATATATATATATACACAGTGTACTGTGCTGCCATGCCTCCTACAAACTATACATGACATATTGACATTCTTTTACAAACAATCATAATGATTGTCTGTGAATGAATGTCAATGTCATGGTTGTAAATGATGCCTGATGAGCCTGTCACATACCTCCCAATATTTCAAAATTTGAAAGAGGGACACCCCTGCACTGTTGTCAGTCTGCCGCGGCACACCTGAGGATCTCTCACGGCACACTGGTTGAAAAACACTGCTGTATATAGTGGTACTGTATATTTACACTGTCTACCCCACCCATGCTGTAGTAACAAGGTCTGTAATTTGCTGGTTTTACAAACATACACACACACATGCATAAATACACACACAGTCACATACATACATACACACATGCACACCAATGGGTAAAACAGAAACACTAACCCCTGTAGTCAGAGACAGAGACACTAGTGAAGCATCACGTCACACTGACATGATATCAGTGAAGGCAGTGGCAGGTCAATATTTTTTTATGGAATTTTTTTTTAAAAAAGTTTAAGCTGGGCCCCCACCCTCAGGGGCCCGGTCGCAGTTGCATCCTCTGCACCCCCTGTAGTTCTGCCAGTGTGTGTATCTGCATGTATGTGTATGTTATGTAGTGTGTGTGTATCTGCATGTATAAGTGTATGTTATGTAGTGTGTCTGTATGTATAAGTGTGTGTTTATCTGCATGTATACGTGTATGCTATGTAGTGTATCTGCATGTATAAGTGTATGCTATGTAGTGTGTGTGTTTGTCTGCATGTATAAGTGTAAGCTATGTAGTGTGTGTGTTTGTGTGTATCTGCATGTATAAGCATGTGTGTATCTGCATGTATATGTGTATGCTATTTAGTGTGCGTGTGTGTATCTGCATGACTGTATATGTGTATCTGTATGCATAAGTGGCTGTGTATATCTGCATGTGTAAGTGTATGCTATGTAGTGTATCTACATGTATAAGTGTATGCTATGTAGTGTATCTGCATGTATAAGTGTAGGCTATATAGTGTGTGTATCTGCATGTATATGTAAGCTATTTAGTGTGTGTGTGTGTATCTGCATGTATAAGTGTATGCTGTGTAGCGTGTGTGTATCTGCATGTATAAGTGTAAGCTATGTAGCGTGTGTGAGTATCTCCATGTATAATTGTAAGCTATGTAGGGGGGGGGCTGTCCCTCTTTTAGATTTTGACATTTTGGGAGGGTCCTTATTAAACAAATCTATTCATTTTGTGAAAAATATGAGGCAAATATGATCATTAATTTGTTTATATGTATATATAAGCAACACAGAACTAAATAACCCGATGATATATGTATTAATCGCTAGTTATTATTGCGTAAACGTGCGCTCCTTCAATATTTGGTTCCTGGGGAAGCCACTGCTATATTATATACTGTACTGCATTTTTCTTTCTGAATAATTAATTATTGGCAGTGAGAACATTTTGTTTGTTAATAAAAAAAAATTTGAAAAAAGATTTGTTCACCTGCCATATGAAAATATGTCCAATCTGTTCTCTCTTTTAAAACCAATGAACATACCTGGTCTAATTCAGTGCTTCTTAAACTGGGGGTCCCTTTAAAATGATTGGGAGTCCCAAGAAGATTTGATAATGTACTTAGTGACTGTGTGTATTTTGTAAGTGTTTGTATGTATGTATGAGTGTTTGTATGTATCAGTGACTGTGTGTAAGTATGAGTGAGTGTGTGAATATATGAGTGATTGCGTGTATGTATTAGTCAGTGTGTATTTATCAGTGAGTGTGTGTATGTGTGTATGAGTGAGTGTGTGTATGCACTGTATGTATGATTGAGTGTGTGCATGTATGAGTGAGTGTGTGTATGTACTGTATGTAAAAGTGAGTGTGTGTATGTACTGTATGTATGAGTGAGTGTGTGTATGCATGAGTCAGTGTGTATTAATCAGTGAGTGTGTGTATGCATGTGTGAGTGTGTGTGTGTGTGTGTGTAAGTATGAGCGATTGTGTGTATGTACTGTATGTATGAGTCAGTGTGTATTTCTCAGTGAGTGTGTGTATGTACTGTATGTATAAGTGAGTGTGTGTATGTACTGTATGTATGAGTGAGTGTGTGTATGCATGAGTCAGTGTGTATTAATCAGTGAGTGTGTGTATGCATGTGTGAGTGTGTGTGTAAGTATGAGCGAGTGTGTGTATGTACTGTATGTATGAGTCAGTGTGTATTTATCAGTGAACAACAAAAATTCACCTGTGCTGCTAAGGCTGAAACACTGCAAGCTGTATGCAAGTAAAAGCAGACTTTATTCATATATCAGTAAACAGTTACAGGGTACAGCAGGGCTCAAGGAGGGAGCCCAAAACAAACAATCCAACGCGTTTCCTGCCTGTAGGCACTTCGTCAGTTACTAAACATACTCAAACATTTGCTCTTAAAAAGACTTAGCTAATTAGCGGGAGTAAAAACACTTGGTTACAGTTCTTAAAGGTGCAGAGATCTCTAACTCCAATGTCCGCAATATAGTGCCATGCAGTGATCCTGTTAAAGTAACAGTAAATTTATTGTGTTACATTGTATATATATCATATATCACTAGGAGCTCTGCATGACACATGTACAGAACATTGCGGTGGAGGTCTATATTAAATATACCTGCTAATGCGTAAAAACATTTTCATCAATTTTAAAAATTTCAGATCTCAGTTATTAGTCATAATATTACACAGTAGGGTATCAGCATACATAGTACTCTATAGTAAAAATAGTTGGTTATTCTTATCCCAAAGCTATTGCTGACTTCCAAACATAGTATAGATATATAACATGAAAATATATCAACAAAACATACATTTTACACATTTTTAGTTCCCCTAATAAAGTGAATAAATATTATTCAATTTAAAGTCAAATTATTCCAATGTCAATATACTGTGTACATTGATGCTCATACATACAGTGGGGCAAAAAAGTATTTAGTCAGCCACCAATTGTGCAAGTTCTCCCACTTAAGAAGATGAGAGAGGCCTGTAATTTTCATCATAGGTATACCTCAAATATGAGAGACAAAATGTGGAAACAAATCCAGATAATCACATTGTCTGATTTGGAAAGAATTTATTTGCATATTATGGTGGAAAATAAGTATTTGGCCACCTACAAACAAGCAAGATTTCTGGCTCTCACAGACCTGTATATTCTTCTTTAAGAGGCTCCTCTGTCCTGAGTGTCCTCCACTCATTACCTGTATTAATGGCACCTGTTTGAACTTGTTATCAGTATAAAAGACACCTGTCCACAACCTCAAACAGTCACACTCCAAACTCCACTATGGTGAAGACCAAAGAGCTGTCGAAGGAGACCAGAAACAAAATTGTAGACCTGCACCAGGCTGGGAAGACTGAATCTGCAATAGGCAAGCAGCTTGGTGTGAAGAAATCAACTGTGGGAGCAATAATTAGAAAATGGAAGACATACAAGACCACTGATAATCTCCCTCGATCTGGGGCTCCATGCAAAATCTCACCCCGTGGGGTCAAAATGATCACAAGAACGGTGAGCAAACATCCCAGAACCACATGGGGGGACCTAGTGAATGACCTGCAGAGAGCTGGGACCAACGTAACAAAGGCTACCATCAGTAACACACTATGCCGCCAGGGACTCAGATCCTGCAGTGCCAGACGTGTCCCCCTGCTTAAGCCAGTACATGTCCGGGCCCGTCTGAAGTATGCTAAAGAGCATTTGGATGATCCAGAAGTGGATTGAGAGAATGTCATATGGTCAGATGAAACCAAAGTAGAACTGTTTGGTAGAAACACAACTCGTCGTGTTTGGAGGAGAGAGAATGCTGAGTTGCAACCAAAGAACACCATACCTACTGTGAAGCATGGGGGTGGCAACATCATGCTTTGGAGCTGTTTCTCTGCAAAGGGAACAGGACGACTGATCCGTGTACATGAAAGAATGAATGGGGCCATGTATTGTGATATTTTGAGTGCAAACCTCCTTCCATCAGCAAGGGCATTGAAGATGAAATGTGGCTTGGTCTTTCAGCATGACAATGATCCCAAACACACAGCCCGGGCAACAAAGGAGTGGCTTCGTAAGAAGCATTTCAAGGTCCTGGAGTGACCTAGCCAGTCTCCAGATTTCAACCCCATAGAAAACCTTTGGAGGGAGTTGAAAGTCTGTGTTGCCCACCGACAGCCCCAAAACATCACTGCTCTAGAGGAGATCTGCATGCAGGAAAGGGCCAACATACCAGCAAAAGTGTGTGACAACCTTGTGAAGACTTGCAGAAAACATTTGACCTCTGTCATTGCCAACAAAGGATATATAACAAAGTATTGAGATGAACTTTTGATATTGACCAAATACTTATTTTCCACCATAATTTGCAAATAAATTATTTCCAATGAAGATGTTATTATCTGGATTTCCATGCAGATGTGATTATCTGGATTTGTTTCCACATTTTGTCTCTCATAGTTGAGGTATACCTATGATGAAAATTATAGGCCTCTCTCATCTTCTTAAGTGGGAGAACTTGCACAATTGGTGGCTGACTAAATACTTTTTTGCCCCACTGTATATAGTATGTTAATAAATTAGTATTAATGTACAAAAAAAGTGTGTGAATATAAATGTATGACAAAAAAGTGCAAGCGAGGAAAAATGTTTTGTGAAAAAAATATATGCATATGTGTGAGTGTGAAAAGAAGTGCACAGTAAAAAGTGTGTATGTATATTATATAATACATCTAGGTTCAGATTTAACTTATGCATGATGCAGAACCCAGAAATGTATGTGACAGTGATGATATTATTATAAAGGCCAATAGTATGGATCAAATGTGAATAAACAAGTAAATCAGAATATAGAAATGTTATAAACCCCAATATATTCATGTTAGTCAGATTAAGTCAGTATAACTGGGAAAAAATGAGAAAAATATATTTGAAATATAAAGGATGTATGCAAGAAAAGAAAAAGAAAAAAAGAGAAAAAGATAGTATGCACCAGATTAGCCTACAAAATATCTTAAATAAGTAATTTAATTTATCCCCAAGGGTCTGCCAGTGGAAAAGGTGAAAATCCAGAATGCTTCCTTTCTATTTAGGACAGCCAATCTGTCTCCCCCTTAATGCTTTTGTATACTACATCTATGCCTTGAAATCTAAACATTGTACGAAGACTATTATCATTTAGAGGCAAATTATGTAAAGCAAAATGTTTTGCAACCGGGGTTTTGGGGGGTTCATGTGTTATAGAAAGTAAGTGTTCCCTGATGCGGTCCTTAAGAAGACTAGTTGTTCTACCCACGTTTTGTTTATTGCATATTTGACATGTGATAAGATAAACAACAAAACTTGAATTACAAGTCAATCTGTGTCTAATAACAAATGACCTTCCTGTTGTGGTGGACCTAAAATTAGTATTCAAGGTGACATAATCACAGCTTTTGCAGGGATTCCTTTTACATTTAAAAAAAACCTTTAGTAGGTTGTAGCCAAGAATTAGTATCTTTCTTAGAGAAGTCTCTATATAAATGGTTTCCTATGGTTTTGGCTTTTTTTGATACGTATCTTACACCATCTTTAGTTAGAACCTGGTTCAGGAGCTTATCTCTTTCTAGAATGGGTATATATTTACGTTTGATGTTACTTATCTGACTAAATTATTTACTATAAGGAGTTACAAAAGTAACAGGTGAAGCACATGTAAAAGATATCTTCGGAATATCAGTAAGAACATTCACCCTATTCATATTTTCAACTTCTAACTTAGTTTTCTTAAGAAGAGATTCATCATAACCTCTGATGCAAAGACATCCAGTTCGAGAATGTGCTTGATCCTTGTATGTATCAATGTCACTGCAGTTATGTCTTAACCTCATATATTGTCCCTTGGGAATAGCCTTTTTGAGATGTACTGGATGGTTAGAATCTGGTCTCAAAATTGTGTTGCATGAAGTGGGCTTTCTAAATGTTTCTGTGGTTATTCTGTTGGTGTCATGATTCCGGACTATATTGACATCTAGGAAAGTAATTTTATCCTGTGAAGCTGTAAATGTGAACTCCAAATTTTTGTTATTCTGATTTAAATAATCAACAAATTTTGATGCTTCACTGCCACTCCCCTTCCAAACTATTATCAAATCATCAATACATCTGCGATATAATCTGATATTTGATTTGTATGGGTTAGAACTACAAAGCACTTTCTCAAACTCAAAACAAGTAAGATACAGATTTGCGTATGATGGGGCAAACTTAGCACCCATCGCAGTACCTTGATTTTGTACATAATAAGTCCCTTCAAATGTGAAGAAATTGTGACTAAGTAGAAACTTTACCCCATCACACGCAAACCCTATATAAGCATCATCATAGTCAGTATACAATTTCAACATGAGTTCTAAAGCTCTAAGGCCTAAGTCATGGGGAATGCATGAGTAGAGCAAAGTGATGTCTATCGTAAGCAATATGTCACACTCTTCTATAGAAATGGTGTCTAAGAGTCTAAGTAGATGCTTGGTATCTCTTAAATAAGACGGTGTAATTTTGACTATCGGTTGCAAAATGTTATCAATAAGAGATTCTAGTTTCTCTCCCAGGGTCCCAACACCAGAAATGATTGGACACCCCGGTGGAGAAAGTAAGGACTTGTGAATTTTGGGTAGATGTTTGAAAACTGGGACTACCGGGGAATGTACTTTAAGTGTATTGGATATTTGAACCGTAATTACTCCTATTCTCACGTGTAGTTCCAGAAACCTTTCAAACTCTGAAATGATGTTTTTGGTGGGATTGAATGTAAGTCTCCTGTATGTCTTGCTGTCATTTAACTGCCTGTTGGCTTCCTATATATATTGGGACCTGTTCTGTACTACAATACATCCACCCTTATCTGAATTTTTAATTACTAGTTGTTTACTATTTTGTAATCTCCTTAAGATAGATAGTTCACTTTTGGTAAGATTGTATCTTATTTCCTTACTTCTAAATTTAGTGGTAACTTCTTTAGCTAATGCATGGATATTCCGTTCTACCAAATTTTGAAATACCTCTATAAAATCACCTCTCATTTGTATAGGATAGAAATGTTTATTGGAACTATAACTCTTTTTTGTCATACATTTATATTCACACACATTTTTGTACATTAATACTAATTTATTAACATACTATATATGTATGAGCATCAATGTATGAGTATATTGACATTGGAATGATTTGACTTCAAACTTTCTATTTATTCACTTTATTAGGGGAACTAGAAATGTGGAAAATTTATGTTTTGTTTATATATTTTCATGTTATATATCTATTCTATGTTTGGAAGTCAGCAATAGCTTTGGGATAAGAATAACCAACTATTTTTACTATAGAGTACTATGTATGCTGATACCCTACTGTGTAATCAGAGGCGTAACTAGAAACCACAGGGTCCAGGTGCAAGAATCTAAGAAGCCCCCCCCCCCCCAAAAAAAAAGTGAATTGGATACATATCTTTTTTTTATTATTATTTTTTTTACTTTTAACACAGAAAAAAATGTGAATCAGATTACATGTCTGCAAAAGGAGGTACCCTGTGCCCACAGTCTGTGAGATGGTCTGACCCCCTATTACTGTATATCATGACACTGTTTAACCCACCAGTATTGTATATAGTGAGTCAGTGACACAGTCTGTAATCTGTCAGTGAGATGGCTGGCCTGACCCTACCCACCCCAGTACTTTATAAAGTGACCACAGTAGTCTGTGACATGGTCCAGCCCCCCCCCCCCCCGTACTGTATATAGTGGTACTGTATAGTCTGACACTGTTTACCCCCTGCCCCCCCATGCTGTAATAACAAGGTCTGTAATTTGCTGGTTCCACAAACATACACACACACACACACACACACATACATGCATAAATACACACACAGTCACATACATACATACACACACACACACACACACACACATAAACACCAATGGGTAAAACAGAAACACTAACCCCTGTAGTCAGAGACACTAGTGAAGCATCATGTCACACTCACATGATATCAGTGCAGGCAGTGGCAGGTCAACGTTTTTTATTATAAAATGTTGTATTTATTTTTTAAGCTGGGCCCCCACACTTAGGGGCCCAGTCGCAATTGCGACCTCTGCACCCCCTGTAGTTTCGCCCCTGTGTGTAATATTATGACTAATAACTGAGATCCGAAATTTTTAGAATTGCTGAAAATGTTTTATGCATTAGCAGGTGTATTTAATATAGACCTCCACCGTAATGTTCTGTACATGTGTCATGCAGAGCTCCTAGTGATACATGATATATATACAATGTAACACAATAAATTACTGTTACTTTAACAGGATCACTGCACGGCACTATATTGCGGACATTGGAGTTAGAGATCTCTGCACCTTTAAGAACTGTAACCAAGTGTTTTTACTCCCGCTGATTAGCTAAGTCTTTTTAAGTGCAAATGTTTGAGTATGTTTAGTAACTGACGAAGTGCCTACATGCAGGAAACGCGTTGGATTGTTTGTTTCAGGTTCCCCCCTTGAGCCCTGCTGTACCCTGTAACTGTTTACTGATATACGAATAAAGTCTGCTTTTACTTGCATACAGCTTGCAGTGTTTCAGCTTTAGCAGCACAGGTGAATTTTTGTTGTTCCATTTTACCTTTTCTACCGGGAGTTTTGGGAGTAGCTCCCTACCTGTCAGCCAGGCGTCTCCACAGAGATCTGTTTTGCAGTGAACGACATACAGGCACATTTTGCTGTGCTGGGACTTTGTATATACTGTTCTCGACACATTATGCATAATTACTGCTGCTGAATGTTATAGCATATAACCACTTGTCACCACTTTTATTCTGTGGGACTCTCATTGACACATGTTGCTTAGGAATGTTTACCATTAACAGTTGACTCACAGATTATACAGTGTATCTGTGTTACACCTTACCATAACAACAGCATCATTTTCTCAGCTTTCTGCCTTGCTAATAAGGTTGCAGATCCCCTTGTTTAACCGTTGCATTGTATTTATCAGTGTGTGTATGTATGTAGTATGTATTGAGTGAGTGTGTGTATGATTCAGTGTGTGTATGTATGTATGAGTTAGTGTGTATTTATCAATGTATGTATTGAGTGAGTGTGTGTATGATTCAGTGTGTGTATGTATGTATGAGTTAGTGTGTATTTATCAGTGTATGTATTGAGTGAGTGTGTGTATTTATCAGTGTGTGTATGTATGTATGAGTTAGTGTGTATTTATCAGTGTATGTATTGAGTGAGTGTGTGTATGATTCAGTGTGTGTATGTATGTATGTATGAGTTAGTGTGTATTTATCAGTGTATGTATTGAGTGAGTGTGTGTATTTATCAGTGTGTGTATGTATGTCTGAGTTAGTGTGTATTTATCAGTGTGTGTATATATGTATGAGTTAGTGTGTATTTATCAGTGTGTGTATGTATGTATGAGTTAGTGTGTATTTATCAGTGTGTGTATGTATGTATGAGTTAGTGTGTATTTATCAGTGTGTGTATGTATGTATGAGTTAGTGTGTATTTATCAGTGTGTGTATGTATGTATGAGTTAGTGTGTATTTATCAGTGTGTGTATGTATGTATGAGTTAGTGTGTATTTATCAGTGTGTGTATGTATGTATGAGTTAGTGTGTATTTATCAGTGTGTGTATGTATGTATGAGTTAGTGTGTATTTATCAGTGTGTGTATGTATGTATGAGTTAGTGTGTATTTATCAGTGTGTGTATGTATGTATGAGTTAGTGTGTATTTATCAGTGTGTGTATGTATGTATGAGTTAGTGTGTATTTATCAGTGTGTGTATGTATGTATGAGTTAGTGTGTATTTATCAGTGTGTGTATGTATGTATGAGTTAGTGTGTATTTATCAGTGTGTGTATGTATGTATGAGTTAGTGTGTATTTATCAGTGTGTGTATGTATGTATGTATGTATGAGTTAGTGTGTATTTATCAGTGTGTGTATGTATGTATGAGTTAGTGTGTATTTATCAGTGTGTGTATGTATGTATGAGTTAGTGTGTATTTATCAGTGTGTGTATGTATGTATGTATGAGTTAGTGTGTATTTATCAGTGTGTGTATGTATGTATGAGTTAGTGTGTATTTATCAGTGTCTGTATGTATGTATGTATGAGTTAGTGTGTATTTATCAGTGTGTGTATGTATGTATGAGTTAGTGTGTATTTATCAGTGTGTGTATGTATGTATGAGTTAGTGTGTATTTATCAGTGTGTGCATGTATGTATGAGTTAGTGTGTATTTATCAGTGTGTGTATGTATGTATGAGTTAGTGTGTATTTATCAGTGTGTGTATGTATGTATGAGTTAGTGTGTATTTATCAGTGTGTGTATGTATGTATGAGTTAGTGTGTATTTATCAGTGTGTGTATGTATGTATGAGTTAGTGTGTATTTATCAGTGTGTGTATGTATGTATGAGTTAGTGTGTATTTATCAGTGTGTGTATGTATGTATGAGTTAGTGTGTATTTATCAGTGTGTGTATGTATGTATGAGTTAGTGTGTATTTATCAGTGTGTGTATGTATGTATGAGTTAGTGTGTATTTATCAGTGTGTGTATGTATGTATGAGTTAGTGTGTATTTATCAGTGAGTGAGTATGTTTGAGTAACATTATTTTCTGTATTTTATTTAATGTAAGGTAGGCGCATAGCTAATGTTATACATATTTCTTAGTTTGTTGGTGATTAGCAATGACTATGAAAGTTTAATTTTCTAATTTGTGCTAATAAGCTTCTGATTTTTGTGGTATATTGATGTATACAAAAAACAGTGTATACTTGTCTGACAAGGGATTTGTTTTGTACTATATTAAAATAATGGGAGTTTTGAAAACATGATCAATGCAAAAAGAGGTCTCAGGTGAAAAAAGTTTAAGAAGCTCTCTACTTAATATAATAAATGTGAACTTGAGTTTCTATAACTGGAGACAGACATCTATCTCTGCTTAGTAAACACATATAACATCATTTACAGGCCTAGATTTAGAGTTCGGCGGTAAAAGGGCTGTTAACGCTCCGCGGGCTTTTTTCTGGCCGCACCATAAATTTAACTCTGGTATCGAGAGTTAAAACAAATGCTGCGTTAGGCTCCAAAAAAGGAGCGTAGAGCATTTTTACCGCAAATGCAACTCTCGATACCAGAGTTGCTTACGGACGCGGCCGGCATCAAAAACGTGCTCGTGCACGATTCTCCCATAGGAAACAATGGGACTGTTTGAGCTGAAAAAAAACCTAACACCTGCAAAAAAGCAGCGTTCAGCTCCTAACGCAGCCCCATTGTTTCCTATGGGGAAACACATCCTACGTCTGCACCTAACACTCTAACATGTACCCCGAGTCTAAACACCCCTAACCTTACACTTATTAACCCCTAATCTGCCGCCCCCGCTATCGCTGACCCCTGCATATTATTTTTAACCCCTAATCTGCCGCTCCGTAAACCGCCGCAACCTACGTTATCCCTATGTACCCCTAATCTGCTGCCCTAACATCGCCGACCCCTATGTTATATTTATTAACCCCTAATCTGCCCCCCACAACGTCGCCGACACCTGCCTACACTTATTAACCCCTAATCTGCCGAGCGGACCTGAGCGCTACTATAATAAAGTTATTAACCCCTAATCCGTCTCACTAACCCTATCATAAATAGTATTAACCCCTAATCTGCCCTCCCTAACATCGCCGACACCTACCTTCAATTATTAACCCCTAATCTTCCGATCGGAGCTCACCGCTATTCTAATAAATGTATTAACCCCTAAAGCTAAGTCTAACCCTAACACTAACACCCCCCTAACTTAAATATAATTTAAATCTAACGAAATAAATTAACTCTTATTAAATAAATGATTCCTATTTAAAGCTAAATACTTACCTGTAAAATAAATCCTAATATAGCTACAATATAAATTATAATTATATTTTAGCTATTTTAGGATTAATATTTATTTTACAGGCAACTTGGTATTTATTTTAACCAGGTACAATAGCTATTAAATAGTTAAGAACTATTTAATAGTTACCTAGTTAAAATAATTACAAAATTACCTGTAAAATAAATCCTAACCTAAGATATAATTAAACCTAACACTACCCTATCAATAAAATAATTAAATAAACTACCTACAATTACCTACAATTAACCTAACACTACACTATCAATAAATTAAATAAACACAATTGCTACAAATAAATACAATTAAATAAACTAGCTAAAGTACAAAAAATAAAAAAGAACTAAGTTACAGAAAATAATAAAATATTTACAAACATAAGAAAAATATTACAACAATTTTAAACTAATTACACCTACTCTAAGCCCCATAATAAAATAACAAAGCCCCCCAAAATAAAAAATTCCCTACCCTATTCTAAATTAAAAAAGTTACAAGCTCTTTTACCTTACCAGCCCTGAACAGGGCCCTTTGCGGGGCATGCCCCAAGAAGTTCAGCTCTTTTGCCTGTAAAAGAAAACATACAATACCCCCCCCCCAACATTACAACCCACCACCCACATACCCCTAATCTAACCCAAACCACCCTTAAATAAACCTAACACTAAGCCCCTGAAGATCTTCCTACCTTGTCTTCACCATACCAGGTTCACCGATCCGTCCTGGCTCCAAGATCTTCATCCAACCCAAGCGGGGGTTGGCGATCCATAATCCGGTGCTGAAGAGGTCCAGAAGAGGCTCCAAAGTCTTCATCCTATCCGGCAAGAAGAGGACATCCGGACCGGCAAACATCTTCTCCAAGCCGCATCTTCTATCTTCTTCCATCCGGTGCGGAGCGGGTCCATCTTGAAGCAGGCGACGCGGATCCATCCTCTTCTTCCGATGTCTCCCGACGAATGACGGTTCCTTTAAGGGACGTCATCCAAGATGGCGTCCCTCGAATTCCGATTGGCTGATAGGATTCTATCAGCCAATCGGAATTAAGGTAGGAATTTTCTGATTGGCTGATGGAATCAGCCAATCAGAATCAAGTTCAATCCGATTGGCTGATCCAATCAGCCAATCAGATTGAGCTCGCATTCTATTGGCTGTTCCGATCAGCCAATAGAATGCGAGCTCAATCTGATTGGCTGATTGGATCGGCCAATCGGATTGAACTAGATTCTGATTGGCTGATTCCATCAGCCAATCAGAAAATTCCTACCTTAATTCCGATTGGCTGATAGAATCCTATCAGCCAATCGGAATTCGAGGGACGCCATCTTGGATGACGTCCCTTAAAGGAACCGTCATTCGTCGGGAGACATCGGAAGAAGAGGATGGATCCGCGTCGCCTGCTTCAAGATGGACCCGCTCCGCACCGCATGGAAGAAGATAGAAGATGCGGCTTGGAGAAGATGTTTGCCGGTCCGGATGTCCTCTTCTTGCCGGATAGGATGAAGACTTTGGAGCCTCTTCTGGACCTCTTCAGCACCGGATTATGGATCGCCAACCCCCGCTTGGGTTGGATGAAGATCTTGGAGCCAGGACGGATCGGTGAACCTGGTATGGTGAAGACAAGGTAGGAAGATCTTCAGGGGCTTAGTGTTAGGTTTATTTAAGGGTGGTTTGGGTTAGATTAGGGGTATGTGGGTGGTGGGTTGTAATGTTGGGGGGGGGTATTGTATGTTTTCTTTTACAGGCAAAAGAGCTGAACTTCTTGGGGCATGCCCCGCAAAGGGCCCTGTTCAGGGCTGGTAAGGTAAAAGAGCTTGTAACTTTTTTAATTTAGAATAGGGTAGGGAATTTTTTATTTTGGGGGGCTTTGTTATTTTATTATGGGGCTTAGAGTAGGTGTAATTAGTTTAAAATTGTTGTAATATTTTTCTTATGTTTGTAAATATTTTATTATTTTCTGTAACTTAGTTCTTTTTTATTTTTTGTACTTTAGCTAGTTTATTTAATTGTATTTATTTGTAGCAATTGTGTTTATTTAATTTATTGATAGTGTAGTGTTAGGTTAATTGTAGGTAATTGTAGGTAGTTTATTTAATTATTTTATTGATAGGGTAGTGTTAGGTTTAATTATATCTTAGGTTAGGATTTATTTTACAGGTAATTTTGTAATTATTTTAACTAGGTAACTATTAAATAGTTCTTAACTATTTAATAGCTATTGTACCTAGTTAAAATAAATACCAAGTTGCCTGTAAAATAAATATTAATCCTAAAATAGCTAAAATATAATTATAATTTATATTGTAGCTATATTAGGATTTATTTTACAGGTAAGTATTTAGCTTTAAATAGGATTAATTTATTTAATAAGAGTTAATTTATTTCGTTAGATTAAAATTATATTTAAGTTAGGGGGGTGTTAGTGTTAGGGTTAGACTTAGCTTTAGGGGTTAATACATTTATTAGAATAGCGGTGAGCTCCGATCGGAAGATTAGGGGTTAATAATTGAAGTTAGGTGTCGGCGATGTTAGGGAGGGCAGATTAGGGGTTAATACTATTTATGATAGGGTTAATGAGGCGGATTAGGGGTTAATACATTTATTATAGTAGCGCTCAGGTCCGCTCGGCAGATTAGGGGTTAATAAGTGTAGGCAGGTGTCGGCGACGTTGAGGGGGGCAGATTAGGGGTTAATAAATATAATATAGGGGTCGGCGGTGTTAGGGGTAGCAGATTAGGGGTACATAGGGATAACGTAGGTGGCGGCGCTTTGCGGTCGGAAGATTAGGGGTTAATTATTTTAAGTAGCTGGCGGCGATGTTGTGGGGGGCAGATTAGGGGTTAATAAATGTAATATAGGGGTCGGCGGGGTTAGGGGCAGCAGATTAGGGGTACATAAGTATAACGTAGGTGGCGGTCGGAAGATTAGGGGTTAAAATTTTTAATCGAGTGGCGACGATGTGGGGGGAGCTCGGTTTAGGGGTACATAGGTAGTTTATGGGTGTTAGTGTACTTTAGGGTACAGTAGTTAAGAGCTTTATGAACCGGCGTTAGCCAGAAAGCTCTTAACTCCTGCTATTTTCAGGCGGCTGGAATTTTGTCGTTAGAGCTCTAACGCTCACTTCAGAAACGACTCTAAATACCGGCGTTAGAAAGATCCCATTGAAAAGATAGGATACGCAAATGGCGTAGGGGGATCTGCGGTATGGAAAAGTCGCGGCTGTAAAGTGAGCGTTAGACCCTTTAATCACTGACTCCAAATACCAGCGGGCGGCCAAAACCAGCGTTAGGAGCCTCTAACGCTGGTTTTGACGGCTACCGCCGAACTCTAAATCTAGGCCACAGTGTGAGCTATACACATATTCTCCAGAGAGTCTTCATTACTATGTGTTGTTGCCTTATTGCATTATTTTGTTTACTAGAATGATGCATTTGTTATTGAACGTCAACCCATCTGCAAATTTGTTTAAAAGGCAAATAAACATTTGTGAATTGTTATTCAGCTGGTGCCAGTATAATATCTGCAGGCAACAAAGTGTACGTTTTAAGGTATACAATGACACATATATACATCTCTGTTTTTACAAAATCAGCATTATCAAACAATGTGAGCCCCACAAAATCTATGGGAAAATAACATTATTCTGGCAAATTAAACAACATACTCTCTCTCTTTCTCTCTATAGAGAGAGACACAGAGAGAGAGTGAGTATGTTGTTTAATTTGCCAGAATAATGAGAGAGAGAGAGAGAGAGAGAGAGAGAGAGAGAGAGGAGAGAGAGAGAGATTATTTTTCTGTCATAGAGAATGTTCTCCTGTTTTTAACTCAATATACTTCCAGCAGCTCTGCTGAATGTAAGACACACATAAGCAGCCAGTAATACTATTGCACTTGTTTGTTCCTTTAATTAAAAAAGATCCACAGAAACAGAGGATTAGATAGAAAATTAAGAACAATGTAGAAACAATAAAGCGCATCAGACTTACCCATTCTCTGTCCTGCAGACTCAGTGTCAGAGAAGTGTGACAGCGTCAGCTCTATGATAACACTAGAGAGTGTCCTGTATAGATAAGAACAGTAAGTGGCACGTTCAGGGTTCTTACTTCTGCGGGATACAGCGCTTAACCCCTTGCTGCGTAAGAAAGACCCCCTAAGTATAAAACCACATTGTCTTTAGGGTTATAGTCACGGCAGTTTTTTTATGTTGATATTAGAAAGCAGATTGTAAGTCTTTGCACCAACGCTCCATATGATTTTAGTGCTTGATAGGGCATTGGAGTTCCTTATAAGGAGCACTTGCCCATCCCTCAGATGTCTGATGCATGGTAGGAAGTTCTGGCTTAGTAGATGGTGGTAAGATCTCTATGAGCTGTCCTTCAACATAGTGACCACATCCTTCTCTGGATATCACAGATAACCATAAAGTAGTTTTATTTCTGGGAGCTGGGAGCACACATGTAAAACGTGTCTGGACAACAATTTCTATCTTTTTTGTTTGTATTTGCTTATTTTTTAATCAGTGCCAGGTGCTCCCTCTCTCCTACAACATTTTCCATTCTAGAGAGCTTTATTCCTTTCCATGGGAGAAAGTTTCCCATTTGCTGGGACAAGCTATTTGTTCAGCTATTTGTTTTAGAGAATTGAGTGACAAGTTCCCCTGTGTGGGTTTCCATAATAATTTCACTCAATGCCAGCGAATATGTGAAGAGTTGTATACAAAGACCTATACCCTGTTATTCAACAACTGTCTAGCAAATTTATGCTGATGGTGTTGCCATATGGGGCCCCATTACATATGCAGCGTTGCCCGCAAAAGCTGGAGACGCCGTTTTTTTGCGCGGGTTTGGTATCCTATATACAGCGCCACATATATTTCACCCGTCGCCCGCAATTTTTACTCTCATAGGCTAACATGGGACCACACAGTAAATCGGTATCCAATATCCAGTGCAAGGACTTACGTGACGAAAATGGAGAAATCTTACTCCATTTTTACCTCGCCATAAAAGGCAACCGTAGCAAGCCTTGTGCTGAGTATGGGAGCACCGTAACTCCCAAAAATGCCTGCAAAAAATAAACTAACACCTAACGCATGCACAATGTCTATCTACCTGTCAACCGCAATCCCCCACCGCAATAACTAATAAAGTGTATTAACCATCAAACCCACACCGCAAGTAATAGCTAAATTATTAATCCCTAAATCCGCCAAAACCCCAACATTGCAAACTACCTATTAAAACCATTAACCCTTAATCCGCCATTAACCCACAACGCATTAAACCTATTAAAGTATTAACCCCTAAACCGCCAAAGCACACAACGCAATAAACCTATTAAAGTATTAACCCCTAAACCGCCAAAGCCCACAACGCAATAAACCTAACCTCTAACCTAACCTGATTTGAACAGCCAATAGGATTTCAGTAGCTCTCATCCTATTGGCTGATTTGAATTTGAAGGCTTAAATTAGCCAATAGGAATTCAAGGGATGCCATTTTTAATCGCGTACCTTGAATTCCTATTCAGTGTACGGCGGAGATTGTATGAAGAGGATCCTCCACGCTCCATGGCTCCGCGGTCGCCGGTCTTCAGTTCCAGGGTCGCTGGTCTTCAGCTCCGCGGTCATCGGTGTTAGGTTAGTGGGGGGGTAAGGTTAGAGGTTAGGTTTATTGCATTGTGGGCTTTGGCGGTTTAGGGATTAATACTTTAATAGGTTTATTGCGTTGTGGGCTTTGACGGTTTAGGGGTTAATATTTTTAACGGGTGTATTTTGCATTGTGGGTTAATGGCGGATTAGGGGTTAATAGTTTTAATGGGTTTATTGCGTTGTGGGTTAATAGCGGATTAGGGGTTAATAGTTTTAATGGGTTTATTGCGTTGTGGGTTAATGGCGGATTAAGGGTTAATAGTTTTAATAGGTAGTTTGCGATGTTGGGGTTGGAGGATTTAGGGGTTAATAATTTAGTTATTACTTGCGGTGTGGGTTTGATGGTGGATATAGGGGGTTAATAGTTTAATTAGGCTTATTGCGTTGTGGGGGCTTGTCGGTCTAGGGGTTAATACATTTATTATTAGTAGTGAGAGGGGGGGATTGCAGATATAGGGGTTTTTACGTGTCAGGCTTATTTTTGGTAGGTGTGTTAGACTTTTATTGTTTATTGCGTTGTGGGTTAATGGCAGATTAAGGGTTAATAGTTTTAATAGGTAGTTTGCGATGTTGGGGTTGGCGGATTTAGGGGTTAATAATTTAGTTATTACTTGCGGTGTGGGTTTGATGGTGGATATAGGGGTTAATAGTTTAATTAGGCTTATTGCGTTGTGTGGGCTTGTCGGTCTAGGGGTTAATACATTTATTATTAGTAGTGAGAGGGGGGGATTGCGGATATAGGGGTTTTTACGTGTCGGGCTTATTTTTGGGAGGCGTGTTAGACTTTTACGGGAGATTTGTTATTTTCTTTACTTTTCTTAGGCGCCGGCAGTTTCTAAAGTGCCGTAAGTCACTGGCGATACCCGAAATTTGTATTTACGCTCATTTCTGGACATTGCTAGTTTATCCGACTTTCGACACTTTATGAGCTACTGGTGCCGTATATGTAATAGCCCAATGTGCGAGGTGAAATTACAGGCGGCGCGGGTTGCAGCGCTTGCGCTGAAGCCTGCGCCGTATATGTAATTGCGCCCATGATTTTTGGTGAAGAACAGAAGAGCTTTTTTCACTAAGAGCTTTTACTATGCACATGCAAGTAGAGCATATGTGTATATGCTTTATTTGTGTGCACAGTAAAAACTCAGAAACAGTCATAACTATTACTAAAAGCATTTTAATATAAACCGCATGGATATTATTGTTTTATTTTTTATTTTTTTTAAACATTTATTTTATAGTTTATGTAGATTAAACATTCAATATAAAAATAAAAATAAATAATTAAAACTACTGTTTAACAACATTATCTATAAGCATTTGACCCTTAAAGGGACAGTAAACACTGAGATTTTCAAATAAAATCTTAAGTTATAAAACAACTTTGTAGTATATTTTCATTAGTTATGTTGCCCCTTTCCATGTAAGAAAAAACACTATAGTGTAACAAAGTACACACAGTAGCGCTAATGGTTAAAAATATTCAATAGTAAAAGGGTGTTACATATAGCACATAAAAACCTGAAATATTTACAAATACACAATGCAAGACTAAATGCTGTAAAACACAATCTTCAAGCACAGATTAATGTATAATGGAGAATTGATACAATATACATAAAATGATCCTAAGTAAATCAAATGATCATGCACATATAGGCCTCTAGTTATCAACGTGTCTACTTACCTGCCATCGCCGGCCCCAATACGCCCGCCTAAGCTCGCCTACCATCGCCGCCGTGGACCTGAATAATCTCGCCAAAGTTATCAATAAAGCTGTCAAAAAGCCGCGCACCAAGTACGGGGCGATGAGCAGCGGACTGTGATAGTTATCACTCATCCGATCTCGCTGCTCTTCGGCTTTTTTCCAGCTTTATTGCTAGCCTGTCACTAAGCACTCACACTAAACTACACTGTTCTACCCCCTATACCGGCGCCCCCGGAGCCCCCCGCAACTAAATAAAGTTATTAACCCCTACACCGCCGCAACTATAATAAATGTATTAACCCCTAAACCGCCGCTCCCGGAGCCCACCGCCACCTACATTATACCTAGTAACCCCTATCCTGCCCCCCCTATACCGCCGCCACCTATAATAAATGCATTAACCCCTATCCTGCCGATCCCGGACCCCGCCGCAACTAAATAAATTGTTTAACCCCTAAACTGCCGCTCCCGGACCCCGCCGCCACCTATATTAAACTTATTAACCCCTAATCTGCCCCCCCTACACCGTCACCACCTATAATAAATGTATTAACCCCTATCCTGCCCCCCCATACTGCCGCAACCTATAATAAAATTATTAACCCCTAAACCTAAGTCTAACCCTAACACCCCCCTAACTTAAATATTAATTAAATACATCTAAATATTATAACTCTTATTAACTAAATTAATCCTATTTAAAACTAAATACTTACCTTTAAAATAAACCCTAATCTAGCTACAATATAAATAATATTTATCTTGTATCTATTTTAGGATTTATTTTTATTTTACAGGCAAATTTCAATTTATTTTAACTAGGTACAATAGCTATTAAATAGTTATTAACTATTTAATAGCCACCTAGTTAAAATAAAGAGAAATTTACCTGTAAAATAAAAACTAACCTAAGTTACAATTACACCTAACACTACACTATCATTAAATAAATTATTCCTATTTAAAACTAAATACTTACCTATAAAATAAACCCTAAGATAGCTACAATGTAATTAATAATTACATTGTAGCTATTTTAGGATTTAAATTTTTTTTACAGGTAACTTTGTATTTATTTTAGCTAGTTAGAATAGTTATTAGTTATTAACTATTTAATAACTACCTAGCTAAAAGAAATACAAAATTACCTGTCAAATAAATCCTAACCTAAGTTACAATTAAACCTAACACTACATTATCATTAAAGTAATTAAATAAATTACCTACAAATAACTACAATTAAATACAATTAAATAAACTAACTAAAGTACAAAAAATAAAAAAAATAAGTTACAAACATTTAAAAAATATTACAACAATTTTAAGCTACTTACACCTAATCTAAGCCCCCTAATAAAATAACAAAGCCCCCCAAAATAAAAAAAATGCCCTACCCTATTCTACATTAAAAAGTTAACAGCTCTATTACCTTACCAGCCCTTAAAAGGGCCTTTTGCGGGGCATGCTCCAAAGAATTCAGCTCTTTTGCCTGTAAAAATAAAATACAACCCCCCCAACATTAAAACCCACCACCCACATACCCCTACTCTAACCCAAACCCCCCTTAAATAAACCTAACACTACCCCCCTGAAGATCATCCTACCTTTAGCCGTCTTCAGCCAGCCAAAAAGGCGAAGAGCGCAGACTCAAATGTAGAGTAAAAAGATTATATTTAATACACGTCTAACAAGTGGCAACTCACAAAAGGCAAGAATAAAAACAGCACATAACGCAAAGTGTTTGCGTGACAAAGGTAACTTATCCCACTTCACATGGATTCAGCAAAGTAGCTCCAATGGATTGCAGTCCCCAGCTCCTGGGTAGATGAAAGCAATCTGCGGTCCGGAGTGAGTGGCGATATCCCCCAAGATTGTTTGATCTCTTCGCAATTAAGGATACACTTAACACAAGCAGATTATCATTAACAATCTGGTACTGTTTGTTATCTCTGCCAACTCTACGCCTTCTGCAGCTGCAGCTGCTCCACTAAGGCAAGGGGGCAAGAGGCACATTATCAGCTTGCGGACAGGATCATTTCTCTGCACACAGTCTTCGGGTTTACTTAGCCACACTATATGACAGGGCGCTTGCTTCCTCTTGTGCTGTGTTGCTGAAGATTTCCCTTGTTTAAGGAGAGAAGCCCTACGTTATCTCCCGCTACCCATCTCAGAGGGCATAGAGTTGGCAGAGATAGCAAACAGTACCAGATTGTTAATGATAATCTGCTTGTGTTAAGTGTATCCTTAATTGTGGAGAGATCAAACAATCTTGGGGGATATCGCCCCTTTCCATGTAGTTTAGCTCTGAAAAATCAGCAATTTGTAATTCTAATAACTTGGAATGCTCCCTGTGACTTCTCAATGCCAACCCTGCTACAAATCTGTCCCTAACTGGTCTTATCAGAAATCAATTGCAAAACAATTCACTTTATACTAACTTTATGACCATGACTATCCTTGTTGTCTGTGGACTAAAGCACAGACATGATCATCCAAAAAGGCAAATGGGGAGTGGAGATAGGCTTTTGAACAACACAACATAATTGTATTGTAATTACAAGGTGTTTACTGTCTCTTTAAAAGTGAGGCATTAAACAATATGCCCAGAACTGCTTCATTGGAAGATTTAGACAGACAGACAGACAGACAGACAGACAGACAGACAGACAGATAGATAGATAGATAGATAGATAGATAGATAGAGACAGACAAGTTTCTTACAAGTTTAGGGCTGCATTTCTGCAAACTGAATTGAGGATTTGTTCAGAATAATTGGTCTCCTCAATGCCGAGAAGTACAGGCAGATACTTATCCATCATGCAATACCTTTAGGGAGGCATCTGATTACCCAAATTTACTCTGCAGCATGACAATGACCCCAAACATTCAGTGTCCCTTTAAGAACTATCTTCAGTTTAAAGAAGGAGTTCTAGAAGTGATGGTATGGCCCCTACAGAGCTCTGATCTCAACATTATCGAGTCTGTTTGGGATTACACCTCTTATCTCAATGAATATTGACAGTTTTTTTTCACAGCTAGACAGTACTAGTTCATGTGTGCCATATAGAGAACATCATGCTCACTCCCATGGAGTTTATTTATGACTCAACACGGACTGGCTAAAATGCAAGTCTGTCAAAAGAACTGAAATAAGAGGGCAGTCTGCAGAGTCTTTGATACACAGTAATCACAGAGTTAAAAGGTATATCAATATAACTGTGTTGCTTATGCAAAACTGGAGAATGGGTAAAAAAGGAATTATTTAAATCAGGGTACATGTTTAACAGTTACACTGTCTGTAGTGACTGCACCTCCCAATTTGTTCTTTACTTATTCAGACAGAGAATACAATTTTAAAAAAAGTTTCAAATTTACTTCTATTATTAAATTTGCTTCATTCTCTTGATATTCTTTATTGACAAATTATCTAGGTAGGTAGCATGCACTTTCCTGAAGCACTTTATAGATAACAGGCAATAGTGCTGCCATCTAGTGCTCCTGCTAATGTATAACAATGCTGCAAAACTGCTGACATATAGTGCTGCAGACACGTGCACACTCCTGAGCTTGCATCCCTGCTTTTTAACAAAGGATAATAAGTAAACAAAGAAAAAAGTTCTTCTTTAGTAAAAAAAAATGTTAAATCAAAGTAAATAAAAATAAAGATTGTGTTAAAAAAACATTTCACACATATGGTGAAGTTGCCTGGGAATACATACACTAATAGAAGAAATAATGGCCAAAATGAGCGCAATATGCCAGCTCATGTTCATCTAGAGGATTTATGACATCAAGATATGACTTCCTAGTCCTCTAGCATTCACTGAATAGTAAGCTAGCTCATGTTCCTCTAAAAGATTTATGACATCAAGATATATAAGCCTTCCTGTAGAGACCCCAGTCCCCTTGTAGGGCTGTGACAGGAAGCAATGGACCCTATACAATTAAAGTAAAAAAAAAAAAAAAATGTAAAATAATTTAAAATAATACATTTCTATTAAGTATAACTCACTACGTAGGGCTTTTTATTACAACAATTAAATAGACTGTTTTATATCCCTTTAATGTGGCACTGATTTTAATGTGCTTATTGTTCATGTATATCTTTTTAATGAGATGTTTCAATATATATTTTTTTATATACCTTTAAAGAAGAACATTGAATAATAAATCTGTTTTGCTTGAAATGTTCATATTTCCTCAGCTCAAGGCAGTGTGCCATAGTGACAATACTGTATAGATGGGCTGAATTCGGGCTGTGAAAGCACCAGAAAAATTGTGTCTGATTGCTTAAACAAAAATTGATGCTAATCATTGTGCTGGGAGAACGCATCGTCCCGATAGCTGTTAGAGTGGTCTTTAGGCTGTGTACAAATCGAAAGATCGGGGAATGCCCTGAGACCCACTTGGCAGGGTCATAGTTGGGTAATGCGCCCAGCAGTCTGTCCACATTGCAGTGGAGTACAGAGGGGGAAATGCACACCAGCTGAAGAAGACGCTAGCTGTACACAAAGATGGCGGATGAAGCGCATGAGCACAGGAGCCCAATAAGGGCTGAACTGCCTGAGTGGGGAATGGTGTAGGGGGCTGGTAGGAATGCCCCACAGGGGGGGGGGGTTAGACAAATAGGGATTGGCTGAGAGGGTCAAAAGGCAGAGGAGGGGCCAGGGATACTTAGGCTGAGGCATAGCAAGCAGGAGCCATTCTAACATTTTTCTTTGTTTCAACAGGTCATACAGCAGATTGGGAAGATTTCCAAGATGGCGACTAGGAACAGGAAATACCGAAGTTGTACCTCAACGACGGCGAGTCGGTATGGAGAACTAGGGCTCTGCAGGCACAGAGGAAGCTAAAAAAAATAGACAAGGGGAAGCCAAGTCGGAAGGCAACAGCAGGAGCGGCAACAGACAGCGCCGTCAGTGGTTCAGTGAGGCCCCACATCAAACGACCGTAAGGGCACAGCTGGAAATGGTAAGTGAGGGAGGGGTGTGGGCAGCCACAGCCAGTGTCAGCGGCCCAGCAGGTAATCTGTGTGCATTCGAAGATGAGCACAGTGGCCCATTGTTAGGGTCC
Source organism: Bombina bombina (assembly GCF_027579735.1). Classification (NCBI taxonomy): domain Eukaryota; kingdom Metazoa; phylum Chordata; class Amphibia; order Anura; family Bombinatoridae; genus Bombina; species Bombina bombina. The sequence continues at coordinate 413,563,695 of NC_069500.1, forward strand.
CAGGACAGTGTTGGCGTCCCAGCATGTTTTTCTTCCCCCCACGGATCCCCGGGGGGGAGCATCCCGCTAGCACAAGAGGATAGAGGGCTTGGGGGGGCTGACATTGTCAGGTATAGGGAACAGGCGCTAGAGTCCGGGCATACGGGCGGGAGGAAGTCACCACAGGCAGGAGGGGCAGGCGGTGAGGCACCCCCGTCGCGCCAGTGTGGCATATACATAGTAAATGAGCGGGGGGATGTGAGGCCCCCTGGCGCCATGCAGCAGGAGCGGGAATATAGTGTGGGGGCCCTGGTTCATTGGTGGCAATGCCCATGGCAGCGTGATAGCATCTGGGCCCCCGAGGGATGGCGCGAACCAAGGGACAGTAGCAGAGCTTGGATGAGGAGGGGCCCATATGGGGAAGCAGGGAGACTGGAAGGGGGGATGGTTTGCGCTGTGGTCCTGGCGGGCGGGGTGCTCTGCCCATGGATAGGTGGGATAACAGGGGATACAGGGGGCAAATGGGGGAGTACTCAGATGGATGGGAGTACAGGGGTTTCAGAGTGTGCAGGAAGAGGGAGCGATCACAGTTTTTTCAAGGCGAATGGGAGAAGATGGGCAGGGCAGTGAAAAGGCCCAGGCAAGGAACAGAGGGCAGGCCTAGGATAATCAGGGACATGGAGGGCAATTCGAATATGATAATGGAAGAATGGGGAGAAAAGGGGAAATGTCTGGGGAGGACAACAAGGGGGGGAGGGATGGGAGTCGCAGGGAACCGCAAGGGGCAATAAGGCAGGAGCGCTCCCTGCAAAAGGAAAAACAAACAGTTTCTAATAACATGTGTACTTTACAGAGCACGGACGAGCAGGAATATGTGGAGAGGATGCCAAGCCCAGCGGACAAGGGGATGGAACAGTCTCAACCAGAAGCGGTACAGAGGGCTGGAGCAGCAGCAACGCAACAGAAGGAGGGGGCTGTGGCGGCCAAAAGTGCGGAGGGAGTGACAAAGAAAGACAGCACGCAGAAACCGGCTCTGGGTAAGAGAATGTTATGTAGAAGTAATAGCGTGTCTGAGAGTTCATCTGAATACGATTCGGATGAGGATAAGGTTAAGGGAGGTGGTTGCGATAAAATACTGAAAATAGTCAGGAAGATTTACGCGAAACAGGGAAAAGGGGGGACAAGGAGATAGGGAAGGACTTTTTTTTTTAATCTTTTAACAGTACAAATTCAATTAATACAAATTTTCATGTCAACAATTATGAGTTAATTAAAATTAAAAAATTAGCTATATTGATAGCAACTAATAAACTTGATTCTAATCTCGAGCTTTAAAGTGCCTAAGGGGTTTTTCCTTTGTTAACAAAGGGAAGGTACATCACAAAGGAGAGAGAAAAAAAAAATCCTCACCCATAGATTCAATAAATTGATGACGTATCTCTCAATTCTGTTCAGGCTAAGCCTTTTATAGACATATGCTTCTAGTATTGCATGTCTCATCAGTGCCTTTTTAAGCTGGTTGACATTCGGAGGTTTGTTATTTATCCAGTTTTTGAAGATCAGTGCTCTCATTTTCAGGATCACTACTTGTACAAATCGAATATTCTGACCCCAAAGTGGTGATTTAGTGAGGAATATTATATTTACAGCTGATATTAAAATCTTTGTTTTGAGGATACAGGTTAGCCAGTGTCCTACCTTTGACCATAGTTGTAACTGTTTAGGGCATTCATATGTAATAAGTCCGGGTTGTATGTAGAGCATTTTATACATTTGTTTTCTATTTCTTTATTCCATTTCTGAACCCTCTTGGGGGTTAGATAATCTTGATGTATAAGCCTAAAATGTGACTCTCTCATAGCCATTGATCTATCTAATTTATGTATATTCCCCAGACTTTTTTGTATGGTTTTGTCCTCCCTACAAATAGGTAGATTGCCTTCCCATTTACTATATAGTTCCTCTATCTCTCTTTGCTCGAATGTGGATAAAAGTATCTCATAAATGACTGATAGTGATCCCAGCTTAATCTTAGGGTGGTCTAGAAGTGGATGTTTCTGAAAAAATTAGTCTGTGTCGACTTGGATAACTGATTTTAAATAATATTTCGCTTGCATAAGGTGAAAGCTATCTTTATTTGGAACGTGATATAATTCTTTAATTTCCTCAAATTTGAGGGTTTTTTTGGTTTTCCAGTTGCACAAATGTCCCAAGTTAGTTAGCCTAAGTTGTCTCCACCGCTGAAATATTTTATATTTTAAGCCTGGTAGGAATTGGGTATTCCCTACTAATGATTATAGATTCCCTACAGCCTCTAGGGAGAGAGGGGGGGGGTTGGTTTTAGCCCTTATGACCTACTGTAACAAAACCTGAGTATTACAATAGGTAGTGCCTTATGCCAAATAATTCATGTTTAATTTGAAGGAGTACAGAGAAAGTGAAGCATATTGGGCACACTTGTTGGGGTCAAAACCAATACTATATTGATTGTGTGGTGTGTCGTGTAGTTATTAAAACTTAACTTTTATATCATATATTAAAAAAGGAGTGAAGATTTCCACTAGTGAGTAATAAAACAGATAATAAAATTGTGTCCGAGTAACACTCAGCACGCAAGAGCTCCTCTCTACTGTGACACAGTGATCAGTCTGTATCACAATGTCCAGTTTGGATAGCTAGTACACAATAAGTATGAGTATCCTAAACTATGTACAATTGATCAGTAATATAAGTGCCAGTTTCATCTGTTATATTTGTGGAGCTATATCACAAGATTCTATTCACTCAGAGCCTTCCCCATTTCCACACATTTAGAATATATGATTATACTTGGGGTATCTACCTATCAATACACTATTAGAGTTATGTGGGGATATGGTAATATAGCAGCGCTATAAGGTTCAGTTGTAAGCAAATAGCCTTATTTTGGCAGGTTAGTAAAATAGTAAACACCTGTGAATCAGAGTGATACACTAATAGCGATAGCTTAGATGTTTTTATAGATCTTACTGATAGTGGTCATAGTTTGTGTGATTTATGTAAACTGTTTATGTTCATTTATGTCCAAGGTGTTTGTACTGTTATTAGGAGTGATATATCACACAATTTATCTATCGTATATTATTCCACTTAGAGTTTTCCCCAATAAAACATGTGTTCAAATATAATGTTTAGGGTATTCACCCAAAGATAAATTATGTAGGTTTGTACAGGGGAGCGTGGAATTCCTAATAGAATTTAATTCAGAATCAAGTAGCACTGTGAGAGCCTGTCTATAGCGATAGCCTTTATTGGAGCAATTTGCTAAACAGTTATCAGGCTAAAAACAGCCTAAGTCAGAGGCCTGAAAAAGCAGTTGCGAAACGTGCGTCAGGCGTTCGCACTGCTCCTCTCCTACAGTCCGTTTGTCTTAGCATTAATTGTTGGCCTCTTTTAGGCACCTTATCCTTAACTTTAAAAAATCAAAACTATTGATAACAAATTATAACTTTAGCGATATTAGCCTTAAACTTTATTGACTTAGGCTGTTTTTAGCCTGATAACTGTTTAGCAAATTGCTCCAATAAAGGCTATCGCTATAGACAGGCTCTCACAGTGCTACTTGATTCTGAATTAAATTCTATTAGGAATTCCACACTCCCCTGTACAAACCTATATAATTTATCTTTGGGTGAATACCCTAAACATTATATTTGAACACATGTTTTATTGGTGAATAATAAGTGGAATAATATACGATAGATAAATCGTGTGATATATCACTCCTAATAACAGTACAAACACCTTGGACATAAATGAACATAAATAGTTTACATAAATCACACAAACTATGACCACTAGCAGTAAGATCTATAAAAACATCTAAGCTATCGCTATTAGTGTATCACTCTGATTCACAGGTGTTTATTATTTTACTAACCTGCCAAAATAAGGCTATTTGTTTACAACTGAACCTTACACTGTGTGCAGAATTATTAGGCAAATGAGTATTTTGACCACATCATCCTCTTTATGCATGTTGTCTTTCTCCAAGCTGTATAGGCTCGAAAGCCTACTACCAATTAAGCATATTAGGTGATGTGCATCTCTGTAATGAGAAGGGGTGTGGTCTAATGACATCAACACCCTATATCAGGTGTGCATAATTATTAGGCAACTTCCTTTCCTTTGGCAAAATGGGTCAAAAGAAGGACTTGACAGGCTCAGAAAAGTAAAAAATAGTGAGATATCTTGCAGAAGGATGCAGCACTCTTAAAATTGCAAAGCTTCTGAAGCGTGATCATCGAACAATCAAGCGTTTCATTCAAAATAGTCAACAGGGTCGCAAGAAGCGTGTGGAAAAACCAAGGCGCAAAATAACTGCCCATGAACTGAGAAAAGTCAAGCGTGCAGCTGCCAAGATGCCACTTGCCACCAGTTTGGCCATATTTCAGAGCTGCAACATCACTGGAGTGCCCAAAAGCACAAGGTGTGCAATACTCAGAGACATGGCCAAGGTAAGAAAGGCTGAAAGATGACCACCACTGAACAAGACACACAAGCTGAAACGTCAAGACTGGGCCAAGAAATATCTCAAGACTGATTTTTCTAAGGTTTTATGGACTGATGAAATGAGAGTGAGTCTTGATGGGCCAGATGGATGGGCCCGTGGCTGGATTGGTAAAGAGCAGAGAGCTCCAGTCCGACTCAGACGCCAGCAAGGTGGAGGTGGAGTACTGGTTTGGGCTGGTATCATCAAAGATGAGCTTGTGGGGCCTTTTCGGGTTGAGGATGGAGTCAAGCTCAACTCCCAGTCCTACTGCCAGTTTCTGGAAGACACCTTCTTCAAGCAGTGGTACAGGAAGAAGTCTGCATCCTTCAAGAAAAACATGATTTTCATGCAGGACAATGCTCCATCACACGCATCCAAGTACTCCACAGCGTGGCTGGCAAGAAAGGGTATAAAAGAAGAAAATCTAACGACATGGCCTCCTTGTTCACCTGATCTGAACCCCATTGAGAACCTGTGGTCCATCATCAAATGTGAGATTTACATGGAGGGAAAACAGTACACCTCTCTGAACAGTGTCTGGGAGGCTGTGGTTGCTGCTGCACGCAATGTTGATGGTGAACAGATCAAAACACTGACAGAATCCATGGATGGCAGGCTTTTGAGTGTCCTTGCAAAGAAAGGTGGCTATATTGGTCACTGATTTGTTTTTGTTTTTGAATGTCAGAAATGTATATTTGTGAATGTTGAGATGTTATATTGGTTTCACTGGTAAAAATAAATAATTGAAATGGGTATATATTTGTTTTTTGTTAAGTTGCCTAATAATTATGCACAGTAATAGTCACCTGCACACACAGATATCCCCCTAAAATAGCTATAACTAAAAACAAACTAAAAACTACTTCCAAAAATATTCAGCTTTGATATTAATGAGTTTTTTGGGTTCATTGAGAACATGGTTGTTGTTCAATAATAAAATTAATCCTCAAAAATACAACTTGCCTAATAATTCTGCACTCCCTGTATAGCGCTGCTATATTACCATATCCCCACATAACTCTAATAGTGTATCGATAGGTAAATACCCCAAGTATAATCATATATTCTAAATGTGTGGAAATGGGGAAGGCTCTGAGTGAATAGAATCTTGTGATATATCTCCACAAATATAACAGATGAAACTGGCACTTATATTACTGATCAATTGTACATAGTTTAGGATACTCATACTTATTGTGTACTAGCTATCCAAACTGGACATTGTGATACAGACTGATCACTGTGTCACAGTAGAGAGGAGTGTTACTCAGACACAATTTTATTATCCGTTTTATTACTCACTAGTGGAAATCACCACTCCTTTTTTAATATATGATATAAAAGTTAAGTTTTAATAACTACACGACACACCACACAATCAATATAGTATTGGTTTTGACCCCAACAAGTGTGCCCAATATGCTTCACTTTCCCTGTCCTCCTTCAAATTAAACATTCCCTACTAATGGTAGCCACTTAGAGTTTCTAGTTTTTACAGCCTGATGAAACGACCTGTAAAGTTAAGAAACGCGTTGCTGTACTCCTATTTATGTTTTAATTAAACTCGTTGGTCTCAATAAATTGACAACCTTTTCATTATTACCTGCTCTACGTTTGTGGCATTTGTTGTTTGGTCTACCGAACTGTCACTCAATCTGCTGGAGTACTAGCACTGAGATTGGCTATTCCTTGAACGGCTCCCACTGTGACGTCAGGTCCTCTGATATCGCCGATTGGTCACTGGCATTCATGTGAAGGATCCTGTGCTATTGTCTGTCGGGCGACTTAAGGTCCCATCCTGCGTTGTAAGGCACACTGCTGTGTCGCTCTCTATGTGAGTACCCCCCTGTAGAGGGTGTCCGTGACTGTTCTGTCATCCTCCTGTGTAAACGATACTGTTCCATGAGGCGCCTCTGTTTTCCGTGTTCACAGGTCATCCTAGTTTTTACTAGAAGCAGTTTCATAGAGACTCCCCATGCCTTAAGAATGTCTCTAAACATTGGATGTTGATATACTCTCTTCCCCCGTTCTTTATTGGATGCGTGTAAAACAAATTCCAATGCAAGGGGTTTGCACAATCTTTCATCTAGGGAGCATTTTGTATATTCATTAAAATGGAATAACCAATCTAGCGGGTATCTTATTAAGGTGGCATAATTGTAAAGTAATAAGTTAGGTAATGCTAAACCTCCTCTAATATAAGGAAGGTATAGTTTACTCAATTTAATCCTGGGTTTTCTTCCCTGCTATAAATATTGTCGTAATGCTTTCGTAAAATTACTAAGATCTTGGTGTTTAATCAGTAAAGGAAACATTCGTAAAATGTATAGTATCTTTGGGAGAATAAACATCTTATAGACTGCTACTCTACCTGAAAGGGAAAGTGGAAAACTGGGTCAGCTTTTTAAGTTGTTGATACAGCTATTAAAATCTTTATTATGTAATCTTTGTACTTTTCCATATGTCTCTAGCTGAGTGACCACCTCCTTAATCTGGTCATCTGGTGTAGATACACATAGTAGGAGGTCGTCTGCAAACAGGGACATCTGAAAGGTTTCCTCATGCAGCTTACAACCCGTCAATATACTCCTTAATTTTAGGGCTAGTGGTTCCAGTACTAAATCGAAATGTAGTGGTGACATAGGGCAGCCTTGCCTTATGCCTCTGAATAGTGGGAAAGATGATGATATGTTATTATTTACCAAAAGAGTAGCATTAGCATCTGAATAAACATTCAAAATTAGATCTAAAAAGTTACCATTATATCCAAATTTTATCAAGGTCTGTTGCAGAAAATACCATTCCACTCTGTCGAAGGCCTTCTCCGCGTCCAATGACAGGAGAAAGACCTACGGCAGAGCAGCTGCATCTCCTTTGGTTAACTCATCATTATAATGACAAATAACTTGTTGGATTTTTCTGATATTGCTTTCAGATGTTCTCCCTTTTACAAAATCCACTTGATCTGAGTGCAATAACTTGGGGAGGATATTTTTTAATCTGTCTGCCATTATTTTCATTAAGATCTTATAGTCCAAGTTTAATAATGAAATTGGTCTATAGGAAGTGACTACCTCTGGGTCTTTTCCTTCCTTAGGAATTAATATTATATTTGCACTCTTAAAATGTTCTGTAATTTTTGTATTGTGACAGTAGTATTGATTGTATAAAGTTCTTAAGGAAGGCGTGATCTTCTCCCTCAATAAATCATAGAATTCTATTGGTAGACCATCCGAGCCGGGAGCTTTTCCTTTTCTCATGGATTTAATAGTCTTAGTTATCTCTTGACTTGAGATGGATTCATTTAAGAGGTCTAAGTCTTCTTTTGCTATACTCAACAAGTTCATATCTTTAAAAAATTCTGTTATGTCTATTCTCGATGGTTTCTGTGAGGAGTATAGATTGCAATAATATTGTTGAAATAACTCCATAATTTCCTCAACCTTATTAGTAATTCTATCACCATCTTTTAGCACCTTAATTGGTTTCCTTTTATTAAATTTTTAAAATAGCCTTGACAGATATTTACCCACTTCATTACCAAATCTCTTAAATTGAGCCATATTTCTATTGATATCTTCTTGTGCTAAGTTCAATAGGAAGAGTTCTTTTTCTTTTTTACAAGTATAGTACTTATAGAAACATAGAATTTGACGGTAGATAAGAACCAAAAAGGCCCATCAAGTCTACCCATATTACATGTTACTTTTTCCATAGGATAGCCTTATGCATGTTCCAGGCATTTTTGAATTCCTTTACAGTCTTTGGCCTAGATTTGGAGTTTGGCGGTAGATGGGCTGTTAACGCTCCACGGGCTTTTTTCTGGCCGCAGCATAAAATTAACTCTGGTATCGAGAGTTCAAAAAAATGCTGCGTTAGGCTCCAAAAAAGGAGCGTAGAGCATTTTTACCGCAAATGCAACTCTCGATACCAGAGTTGCTTACGGACGCGGCCAGCCTCAAAAACGTGCTCGTGCACGATTCTCCCATAGGAAACAATGGGGCTGTTTGAGCTGAAAAAAAACCTAACACCTGCAAAAAAGCAGCGTTCAGCTCCTAACGCAGCCCCATTGTTTCCTATGGGGAAACACTTCCTACGTCTGCACCTAACACTCTAACATGTACCCCGAGTCTAAACACCCCTAACCTTACACTTATTAACCCCTAATCTGCCGCCCCCGCTATCGCTGACCCCTGCATATTATTTTTAACCCCTAATCTTCCGCTCCGTACACCGCCGCCACCTACATTATCCCTATGTACCCCTAATCTGCTGCCCCTAACACCGCCGACCCCTATATTATATTTATTAACCCCTAATCTGCCCCCCTCAACGTCGCCGACACCTGCCTACACTTATTAACCCCTAATCTGCCGAGCGGACCTGAGCGCTACTATAATAAAGTTATTAACCCCTAATCCGCCTCACTAACCCTATAATAAATAGTATTAACCCCTAATCTGCCCTCCCTAACATCGCCGACACCTAACTTCAATTATTAACCCCTAATCTGACGACCGGAGCTCATCGCTACTATAATAAATGGATTAACCCCTAAAGCTAAGTCTAACCCTAACACTAACACCCCCCTAAGTTAAATATAATTTACATCTAACGAAATTAATTAACTCTTATTAAATAAATTATTCCTATTTAAAGCTAAATACTTACCTGTAAAATAAACCCTAATATAGCTACAATATAAATTATAATTATATTATAGCTATTTTAGGATTAATATTTATTTTACAGGCAACTTTGTATTTATTTTAACCAGGTACAATAGCTATTAAATAGTTAAGAACTATTTAATAGTTACCTAGTTAAAATAATAACAAAATTACCTGTAAAATAAGTCCTAACCTAAGTTATAATTAAACCTAACACTACCCTATCAATAAATTAATTAAATAAAATACCTACAATTACCTACAATAAAACCTAACACTACACTATCAATAAATAAATTAAATACAATTTCTACAAATAACTACAATTACATAAACTAACTAAAGTACAAAAAATAAAAAAGAACTAAGTTACAAAAAATAAAAAAATATTTACAAACATAAGAAAAATATTACAACAATTTTAAACTAATTACACCTACTCTAAGCCCCCTAATAAAATAACAAAGACCCCCAAAATAAAAAATTCCCTACCCTATTCTAAATTAATAAATGTAAAAGCTCTTTTACCTTACCAGCCCTGAACAGGGCCCTTTGCGGGGCATGCCCCAAGAAGTTCAGCTCTTTTGCCTGTAAAAAAAAACATACAATACCCCCCCCCCCCCAACATTACAACCCACCACCCACATACCCCTAATCTAACCCAAACCCCCCTTAAATAAACCTAACACTAAGCCCCTGAAGATCTTCCTACCTTGTCTTCACCATCCAGGTATCACCGATCCGTCCTGGCACCCGGTGCTGAAGAGGTCCAGAAGAGGCTCCAAAGTCTTCCTCCTATCCGGCAAGAAGAGGACATCCGGACCGGCAAACATCTTCTCCAAGCGGCATCTTCGATCTTCTTCCATCCGGTGCGGAGCGGGTCCATCTTGAATCAGCCGACGCGGATCCATCCTCTTCTTTCTGTGTCTCCCGACGAATGATGGTTCCTTTAAGGGATGTCATCCAAGATGGCGTCCCTCGAATTCCGATTGGCTGATAGGATTCTATCAGCCAATCGGAATTAAGGTAGGAATATTCTGATTGGCTGATGGAATCAGCCAATCAGAATCAAGTTCAATCCGATTGGCTGATCCAATCAGCCAATCAGATTGAGCTCGCATTCTATTGGCTGTTCCGATCAGCCAATAGAATGCGAGCTCAATCTGATTGGCTGATTGGATCAGCCAATCGGATTGAACTTGATTCTGATTGGCTGATTCCATCAGCCAATCAGAATATTCCTACCTTAATTCCGATTGGCTGATAGAATCCTATCAGCCAATCGGAATTCGAGGGACGCCATCTTGGATGACGTCCCTTAAAGGAACCGTCATTCGTCGGGAGACGCCGGAAGAAGAGGATGGATCCGCGTCGGCTGATTCAAGATGGACCCGCTCCGCACCGGATGGAAGAAGATCGAAGATGCCGCTTGGAGAAGATGTTTGCCGGTCCGGATGTCCTCTTCTTGCCGGATAGGAGGAAGACTTTGGAGCCTCTTCTGGACCTCTTCAGCACCGGATGCCAGGACGGATCGGTGATACCTGGATGGTGAAGACAAGGTAGGAAGATCTTCAGGGGCTTAGTGTTAGGTTTATTTAAGGGGGGTTTGGGTTAGATTAGGGGTATGTGGGTGGTGGGTTGTAATGTTGGGGGGGGTATTGTATGTTTTTTTTTACAGGCAAAAGAGCTGAACTTCTTGGGGCATGCCCCGCAAAGGGCCCTGTTCAGGGCTGCTAAGGTAAAAGAGCTTTTAACTCTATTAATTTAGAATAGGGTAGGGCATTTTTTTATTTTGGGGGTCTTTGTTATTTTATTAGGGGGCTTAGAGTAGGTGTAATTACTTTAAAATTGTTGTAATATTTTTCTTATGTTTGTAAATATTTTTTTATTTTTTGTAACTTAGTTCTTTTTTATTTTTTGTACTTTAGTTAGTTTATGTAATTGTAGTTATTTGTAGCAATTGTATTTAATTTATTTATTGATAGTGTAGTGTTAGGTTAATTGTAGGTAATTGTAGGTATTTTATTTAATTAATTTATTGATAGGGTAGTGTTAGGTTTAATTATAACTTAGGTTAGGATTTATTTTACAGGTAATTTTGTTATTATTTTAACTAGGTAACTATTAAATAGTTCTTAACTATTTAATAGCTATTGTACCTGGTTAAAATAATTACCAAGTTGCCTGTAAAATAAATATTAATCCTAAAATAGCTACAATATAATTATAATTTATATTGTAGCTATATTAGGGTTTATTTTACAGGTAAGTATTTAGCTTTAAATAGGAATAATTTATTTAATAAGAGTTAATGAATTTCGTTAGATTTAAATTATATTTAACTTAGGGGGGTGTTAGTGTTAGGGTTAGACTTAGCTTTAGGGGTTAATCCATTTATTATAGTAGCGGTGAGCTCCGGTCGTCAGATTAGGGGTTAATAATTGAAGTTAGGTGTAGGCGATGTTAGGGAGGGCAGATTAGGGGTTAATACTATTTATGATAGGGTTAGTGAGGCGGATTAGGGGTTAATAACTTTATTATAGTAGCGCTCAGGTCCGCTCGGCAGATTAGGGGTTAATAAGTGTAGGCAGGTGTCGGCGACGTTGTGGGGGGCAGGTTAGGGGTTAATAAATATAATACAGGGGTCGGCGGGGTTAGGGGCAGCAGATTAGGGGTACATAAGTATAACGTAGGTGGCGGTCGGCAGATTAGGGGTTAAAAATTTTTAATCGAGTGGCGGCGATGTGGGGGGACCTCGGTTTAGGGGTACATAGGTAGTTTATGGGTGTTAGTGTACTTTAGGGTACAGTAGTTAAGAGCTTTATGAACCGGCGTTAGCCCAGAAAGCTCTTAACTCCTGCTATTTTCCGGCGGCTGGAGTTTTGTCGTTAGAGCTCTAACGCTCACTTCAGAAACGACTCTAAATACCGGCGTTAGAAAGATCCCATTGAAAAGATAGGATACGCAATTGACGTAAGGGGATCTGCGGTATGGAAAAGTCGCGGCTGAAAAGTGAGCATTAGACCCTATTTTGAGTGACTCCAAATACCGGCGGTAGCCTAAAACCAGCGTTAGGAGCCTCTAACGCTGGTTTTCACGGCTACCGCCGAACTCTAAATCTAGGCCTTTGTGTTTACCACCTCAAATGGAAGTTCATTTCATGAATCCACCACCCTTTCTGTAAAAAAATGCTTCCTTAAATTTCTCCTGAATCTGTTACCCTCTAACTTTAGATTGTGACCCCTTGTTTTGGCATCTATTTTATTAAGTCCCTTCATATATTTGAAGGTTTCTATCATGTCACCTCTTTCCCTTCTATCCTCTAAACCAGTGATTTTCAACCTTTTTTTTGCCGTGGCACATTTATTTACATAAAAAAATCCTGCGGCACACCACCATCCCAAAATTTTAATAAATCACACATTGTAGTGATTCAATTAAATTAAGCATTATTAGCATGCATGACAGTCACTATAACTGAATTGCCAACGCTAGAGGCACAATAATAACCATCAAAATCTCACTGAGAACAACAACATGCATCAACAACAAAACAGTTATTTTCCAGATTAGGGCCTAAAGGACCATGCGGGCACTATGTTTTGGTGTTCATAAGCCAGTCTACATACAAGACAAGCCTTTTTTTTTTAATTAAAATTATTTTATACTGTTTTATACTATTTCCTTTCCACTTTCTCAGACGCGGTGCTAATAAGTTAGGGCGGATAAAGTTCAAACCAGACAACATCAGACATAATTAAGTAAGAGTAAGCAGGAAGCATTTGCATTAATAGTCAGCAAACATAAATTATCAACTTTTAACCAGCAGCCCCACTGTTACACATCCTGTTGTGACAGTCCCTCTTACCATGAAATTGCTGTATTTCTGTCTGAGTGTAAGACTGTGAAGTGCTGCACGCGGACAGAAAGAAGGAGGGGGAGACTGCAATTGTTGCACTGGCTGCGTGAATCCTTCCATCTCCACACAAAAATAATCAGAGTCAGACTGTTGTTGGGGGCGGGTCCTACTGTCACAGCTCAAAACCGCTGGCAGAGAGGAGGAGGGGGAGTCTGCACTTGTTGCACCCAATAAATCAGTCTGTTCTTGGGGGAGGGTCCCTCTTGCCCTCCTGTTGCAACCCCTCTTGCCCCGTGTAGCGACACCACTGCCAGGGCACAATAAATAAAAAATAAAACTAAAATGATGGAAGGGACTACTTCCCTCCTCCCAGGTAGTAACAATGGTTTCATTATGGGCAAACCATCAGAAGCTCAACAGGTCTCTGGTTTGGAGAGCACAGAGGAGGAGCCCATAACCAGCAGTCACTTCCCTGACCATGACCCTCTGGAGTCACCTGGACGGGAGCTTCCAGGCAGTATGGACCGAGCCCTTTGAGATCTTCAGTAGCCCACCCCAGACCAGAGGACCAGTTTGAGGACTACTATGGTTAGGTTGAGAGCTGCAGCAGTAAGCGGAGCAGCCAGCGGCTGGAATGACAGCTTCTCCACAGACTCACAACAAGAGGTCACCTCAGGATCAAAGCTGGAGTGATCGGTGCAGGCTGTTTGTCTGTAGTGGCTGCTACACTTACTGCTGCAGCTCTCAACCTCACCATAGTCCTCAAACTGGCCCTCTGGGGTGGGCTAGTCACGATCTCAAACGGCTCAGTCCATACTGCCTGGAAGCTCACGGAAGCGCTCCTGCCTGCTTAGCTGCTATGAAGTGTGAGAAGAAGCAGCAGTGGGAGGAAAGCATAAGCCGTAAGCCAAGAGAAAGCGTCCTGGGAATCACAGCAGCAGGAGCCATCCGTCTGCACTATACTGGCAAGCTCACTGCGTAAACTCCTCAAGCAGCTGTGCCGTCAACTGCTGCTGTGATTCCCAGGACGCTTTCTCTTGGAGTGATGAGTTTGTGCCCAGGAGTGTAAGCAGGAGAGTGTAAGCAGGGAGCTAAATTGCGGAGTTAGGACTTAGGAAACTAACCGGTGTCTGCGAGTCCGATTCTGGACCACATAATCCTCAGGCTCAGTAAGTCAGTGTACACGTAACTTGAGAAGGAAGACTGCTTGCAGGGAGCTGGTCTCATTAAAGTTTTTTATTACCCACTATCTATGCTGGGGACGTATCAATGAATTATGAATTTGCAAAAAATGATGATGAGCCTATCAGTCTGCCACGGCACACCTGAGGATCTCTCATGGCACACTAGTGTGCCACGGCACACTGGTTTAAAACCACTGGCCTAAATGACGCTTCAATATCTATTTTCGCCATTTCTGCCCTTTCCCCGGCCCTGATTGATATTGTACCACCGCGTCCAGCTTATCGATAGCATCATTAACGGATTTCCCTTTGGGGTATGATAAATAATGTATCATTCTAAATTTACCTTTTTCTTTTTTGGGGACCACCCATAACGGGGATATTATCATGTCTGCAATACGGATATTAGAGAAATCCACTACTCAGATACAGCACTCTTGTGTATGCAATATTTGCTCCAGTTATTCCTTGGAGCTCAACTGAATTTCATCTCAATATTAGTATTAACCCTATAATATAGGCTATGTATATATATATGTATTTGTAGCCATTTTCCTAGGCTATTTTAACAGATTTTTTTTGTGTGTTTTCATTCATATTCTCTGAAAAATGGCCAATAAATCATAAATTCTGCCAGGGTATGTAAACTTATGAGCACAACTGTATATATATATTCTAAATATACTCATGTCTAGTATTAAAATTACACAAGCTCAGTTAGATTAAACGGGCCATGTACTTGACAGATACGTTTATTAATACTAGAAAATATAGTATATAAAATATACATTTTAAAAATATATATTTTCTGTAGCAGTATTTGATAATGAAACTGTTTTTCTATTTCTGCTGCCCCCTAATGGACTAAAACTGGTATAACAGCAAAAAGGGTTGACTGTTAAAATACATGCATTCCCGAAGGGCCAATGAGAGAAAAGCCTCGATTAAGGGCATAAACAACTTCTGTTGGAATGATTAGAAGTGAAGGAGTGGGGGACGGAATCAACTGCCCAACTGAATGGACGCAGAAAGTTAGAGCTCTGCAACTAGAATATCTTCAAAGTATAATTTATGAGCAAAGAAGCATAGAAACTTGTATAATGACCTTAGCTTTGTTTAGCTAAACTTTTGGGCTCTACAGTGGTGTATATAAATCCCCTGAAATCGAAGAAACTAGAATGGAAGAAGTGCGGCAAAGTTTTATAACTCATCCAAGTATGCAAAGCTATCCTGCTCGAGCTGATCTTAGAATTGAGTAAAGCAATGGACGAACACTATGCCCAACTCTCTAGTGATATCGCTGAATGCTTTGGCACACACAGGGTTCCCTGCAATCTTCCAGATAACAACTCACATACTCCTGCCTCGCCTGAGAAAGCCATAGCACCTAGACTCTCCTATAAACCGCAAGCCAACGTGCTGCAGTCACTTCATGGAGCAGATGCATTGGAGGTCTCCAGCCAGGACCTATATGTTGTTAACACTATCGTTGCTTCTAACGAGGTGCCGAGAGATAGTGATGCAGGAGATTTCCAGAGCCCGCGAAGGTACAGCCAAGAAACCCGGCATCAGCTACTTCAGAGAGCGACTAAGCAATTTGTTGGCATCACGAGCCTGTCCAAGCTAATGTCTACGCAGTCATTGTCGGACCCCATGCTGGGCCTGAAGGTCGCTGATTCTGTAAAGACCGATCTATTCCGGTCCCAAAATTATGTCGCCAGGCCGCACAGAGATAACTGGGGTGCTGTTGTACTTATCAGACCGACCGGAGTGGGGTAGATTGACTTGTCTTACTCAGGAGAGATCGTGTAAGTTTGCACAATTAGTTCCTCATCTAGATCTCCTATCAACCCCACACAGTGCTGGACCTTGACATGCAGTGATTCTATGGGATTGGTTACATTGCCCATTGTCCTGTTTATGGTTACGTGATAGCTATGGACTCCTTTGGCTGCCCTTTTAAGCTTAAACAATAACAGCCAATGCTAGGCGTCTCTATAGCCCTTTATTGCAGCAGGCTCAGTTTTCATTATTAGATATGGGCTCAAAAGTAAATGTACATCTTTATATGCCCACTAAAAGTTTACTCTGAGGAGCAATAGTGTTGCATGCTGACTGATGTACCGTACTAGTATTCGCTTCCTCTTTTAACCAATACGACTATTATAACTTTGTAACTATATGTCTGTGTTCTAGAGCTGCATCTCTACTAGACCCTGAATCACAGATATATATACAGGATTCTACAGGAATATTAGGCGCTATAGATATATCCTATTTTATTCAATATTGTACACTGAATGCCCTATGTCCCTACCTATTCACTGTATACACAACAGGTGGTCCCTCTGAAGCCCGCCCCCTTTGTTTATCTGTTTATAGAATATGACTCCTGCTTAACTCTCCCACTTCACCAGTCTAGTACGATATAAGACTCCGCCCCCCCTCATCTCCCCCCCCCACTCCACTTCGAGCGGCTCTTGCCCGCTGAATTCCCTTCCCCCTCACCGCTAACTTGGTCCAAAAGTGGCCACACAAGATCTAATCCCCAATTGCTTCAAATATTGTCTCCTCCTTAGATTACATAACCATATGAACAGCAATTGGGGGACCATTTCTAGCTTTATTATATATAAAAATGAGGTTCCATTTTCATCAATCTCTACACAGGTTATATATATCTCTTAACTATACTCTTGTTTGTTGGTTTTTAGTTGTAATTCTCATTGCTCATAATATGTGTAAAGTGGATGCCTGACACTGCTTTTTATTATATGGCTTTGGTCCTGATATTCTTCCAGAGACGTTCAAATCTTATGCCCAGAATGATTTTGTCTCTATTTCCTTGCTATGTTTTTGGGTATATAGTGCATGTTTTATTGATATATTTTCACTGTCACTGGATGAATATGTCCTGTATTATTCTTTACAACCTCAATAAAAAATGTAAAGAAAAAAAGTGAAGGAGTGGTTTATCATTGATAAAAGCTGCTACACACTAAGGATGAGGCAAAAACAGAGATTTTACTAATAGAGAAATACACAGACTTTGGGCTAGTATTTTCTCTGCCATTTTGTTGGGACCCTTTCTTAAGATAAGAAAGTTAAACTTTGAGGCCTGTGCCCTAGCAAATAGTGGAATATTCCTTCACGAATGACAAACAGAATATTGGAAAAAGCTGAACTCTCATAGGGGTATTTGGTAATATATGGTGATTTTTGTAATTTACTATTTTAAAGCAAAGATATTCACTGTTGCTGTAGCTTAATTGAAGCTGGTGATTTAAAGGGTATTTTGTATTTTAAATGTATGTCCCATTGGCCTGTGTAGTTTAGAAATAATTATATTGGTGCTTAATAATTTTATTGCTAGGAAAAGATTTTGTATTTTTATATTTATAAGTCAGTCTTACTTGTTGTGAAATCTCTTAGAAATTGCACATAAATTGGTTATTGTGTTAATAATATACAATTTCTCTGATTGTTAGAAATTCAGCATTGTAACTTATAGGCTTATATAGTGACAGTAAATTAGAATTGCTGGCTAATTATAAATTGTCTTGTAAGTATAATGGTAAGGTGGGATTATAATAAGTGATTCATTTTGAGTAAGGTTAATTTATAGAAATATTTATTTTATAGTTTGCTTGGTATAGAAAATTTTAACAGCATAGACATATAATTTATTCATTATCTATTTTCTACATAAATATAATCATTGTGTTTTAATAAGAATTAACTGATCAGAACTTTGGAAATATTGTTACGTAAGTATATAATACGTTTAGAGGTTACCACTGAAATAGAGTATAATTAATATTGTAACCTAGGTTATATCTAACACTATATTTCTTGTTTACCTTAATAATGACCCACTGGAGAAGACTAATAATTAAAATAGGCAGGTTAAAGATTTTTAGTATGAAGTCAGGTTGGACAGAGACTTTTTTCGTTAATGGGAAATATACACAAGAAGGGAAGCTAATAATAGCTAAAAAGAAAAATAGTGCATTTTTAGTGGTTAAGGTGCTGGTTTTAATTTTTTTTAGCTTATTTGACAGCTGATAACAGGTTTGGCTTGTTAAGCTTTGATTGCTTTTTAAGTTTTGATTGCAGTAAAGGTGTGTTACAACTGTAAGAGTCTTGGCTCTGGTTGTTATTTTTTTTTTTTTCCTCTTTCCTCCTTTCGCCCCCGCGCTTCCCCTCCCCCACCGCCAATGTGATTATGGAGCAAGAAATAAGTTTATTATTGATGTAAATATCTAAAGGAGTGTTAAATATTATCTCCTGGAACGTCGGAGGAATCACCTCCCCGATCAAAAGAAAAATAATTATTTCTTATTTACAAAAACTACACCCAGACATAACATTAATACAAGAAACTCATCTAAATGAACAGGAAGTGACTAAATTAAAACTTAAATGGGTTGGGGAGATCCTCACCACTCCATGTAGGAGCTGAACTAAAGGAGTCGCATGTTTGATAAATAAAAATCTAGAATATAAAATTTTATACCAGGAATTAGATACAGTATACAGGAAAGATTTTTAATTGTCAAGATCCAAATTGATAAAAATATATACACATTATGTAATATATATGCCCCTAACTCTATAGTATATATATATATATATATATATATATATATATATATATATATATATATATATATATATATATATATATATATATACACATACATATATATATACTTGATAATTACCACACTTTCAAGCAAATTTTAATACTCGCCGGGTATTTCAACATGACCATGCACCCAAAATTAGATTGGTTTAATACAAGAATTTCTAGACATTACAATAGGGATCTTAGTAGATTTTAGTAAAAGTTCAAATTTAAAAGACATTTGGCGTTGTCATAATCCGGATCAGAGATCGTCCAAAACTTTCAGAACACTCTCCAGAATTTATATGTTTCTGGTTAGTGAAAAATTGCTGAACATAGAAATGATATCAGAAATAAATAAAATTTATCTATTGGACCATGCAAGCATCTCATTAAAAATAAAACACTTATTTAGCATAAAAGTCTCTCATAGTCTATATTATCTCACAGAATTATCCTAGGTTGGTCTTATACATGTTATTAACTAATTTTCATGTACTTGCTGAAGCTTTTTATATGTATGTTCAAATGTCGCCACATCACTCTTATAGTACTAGTACAGCTTACAGCTTGTAAGATGCCCATACCCCGATTAGTAAGTGGGGTATATTATTTGATGATGATTAGGTCCATTTATAACTGTAGCTGGGCCGTGTCTACTGGGAAAGCACGGTCCAGCATATAAGTTTCTATCCCTTACTTGTAAAGGCGTCTGGGCTTTGACTGCAAGGCGCTAGACATATGTAGTGCTATAGGCTATGAGATAAAATAACTAATTTGGTTACCTAGTTCGACTCACTTCATTTTACTTTTTCTAGACTGATTGTTCACATGGCGCATATACACTATATCCCACTAGTATATCCATGGTTTATTTTCCCTCATTCCGATATACTCAGTTGTTTGGGTTTCTGTTATTGTCACCTAAATGGTGTGTTGTTCTTATTCTATATGTTATTCACTTTTATTATTAGTGACTGTAAGACTGTTATCACTAGTCTCTTTATAGTTCTGTCCACATTATCAGTATATATTACTTGTTTATGCTGAGCCTCTCTCCTCCCTTTCCCGCCGGTGCTTGCTGCCTGCGGGTCATATCCCTATTCCTTTTTCCAGCATCGCCTATAGATGGCACTCCCCTAGGAGAGGGGCTCATCCAGAGATTCCCTATGTTCTAAATATCCCAATGTTCCCTTCTCCACATAACGCTGCAGGGAGACTGCTGAATCCTATTATTCCCCATGCTTAAGTTTTAGATCTCTCTTCGCTACATATTCTACATGTCTGTTATAACTTTCTCTTTATATAGACAGAACACCTTATTTAGATAATTACTCTAACCTAATAAATCTCTGCCCCTCACAATTGGTTATTCAAACAATAGATCCTCCCTGCGAAGCTCACCCTTATAACCGTATAATGAATCTTTTCATACCTGCCCTCCTGCCCTGTTTGGCTCCGCCCCCCCCATTCCCTTCCCCACTCCACTTTGAGCGGCTTTTGCCCGCTGCGTTCCCTTATCCCTCTCCCCGCTAATTTGGTCCATAAGCGGCCAAACATAAGCCAACCCACATCGATCCTACTTTTACTAGCTTATAAATGCTCTTCATGACGATGTGGAGAATATACTCTTTCTCCCCTCACCCCCATAAAACCAACCCCCCCTTGCTTCTGTATTTTTTTTTTAATAAATATATTATGGTATGGCTATCTTTTGCAAGGTGGGGTCATTTCTAGTCTACATATCATATAAAATATAAAAATGAGGTCTTAATTTTGATAGTCCAAACTCTTTGCTAATATCTTTAGTAACTGTGATTTACATACCCCCTCTATCTAGCTTTATTGCCTAGTAAACCTTCTTGCTTCTTCATAACATTTACCAACTATAGCCTCTCCACCCTTTTATTACTCCTTATTGAGCCTTATTTTTTAAACTCATGCATGCATACTATGTTGGCATAATGTGTATTGTTGATTTGGCTATATCTTTGTAATAGCACTGTACTTTTCATCTATGTCACTATTGTTGGATGTGTCACAACTGTTAAATTTACTTATGACTTCAATAAAAAATTATTTAAAAAAAAAAAAAAAAAAAACACTTTACAAATTCTCAGTCAGGGATTAACAACTTCTTCTTTCCTAAATACGTTTGACACAACATACATTTCAAACATTGGCTAAGAGGTAAATGGGGGGGAATTTGGGGTACATTTTTCTGGGAATCAGCCAAAGCCTTTTTCAGGGGTGAAATCAAGACCTGGCTGATTAAATTTAAGAGGAAATCGAGAAGTAGAGAAGTTCAATTATCCAATGCACTGAGAAACAGCTATAAAAGATACATAGATAATCCGGATAAAAGAACGTGGGGTAAATATCAAGCAGCAGAATCAGAAAGGGATCTATATATAAATAATAAACTTTTAGATATGGACACAAGGAAAAAGGCTATATTTTCGAATTTTAATGGAAAGACATTAAAATGGTTATCGTTATTAAGTCAGAAAAAGTAAAAACCATGTTGTTGCCATTAAAGATAAATTAAAAAGTTATACAGATAATAGTAATATAAAAGATATATTTTTTAAATATTTCCAAAAATTATATTCGAAGGGAGAAGTAGACTCAGAGAAGAAAAAGAAATTCCGGCAGGGGATTAAATTCCCAAAATTAGATAAGACCGGCTATTGACACAACGAAAATAAATACAGGGAGTGCAGAATTATTAGGCAAGTTGTATTTTTGAGGATTAATTTTATTATTGAACAACAACCATGTTCTCAATGAACCCAAAAAATTAATTAATATCAAAGCTGAATAGTTTTGGAAGTAGTTTTTAGTTTGTTTTTAGTTATAGCTATTTTAGGGGGATATCTGTGTGTGCAGGTGACTATTACTGTGCATAATTATTAGGCAACTTAACAAAAAACAAATATATACCCATTTCAATTATTTATTTTTACCAGTGAAACCAATATAACATCTCAACATTCACAAATATACATTTCTGACATTCAAAAACAAAACAAAAACAAATCAGTGACCAATATAGCCACCTTTCTTTGCAAGGACACTCAAAAGCCTGCCATCCATGGATTCTGTCAGTGTTTTGATCTGTTCACCATCAACATTGCGTGCAGCAGCAACCACAGCCTCCCAGACACTGTTCAGAGAGGTGTACTGTTTTCCCTCCTTGTAAATCTCACATTTGATGATGGACCACAGGTTCTCAATGGGGTTCAGATCAGGTGAACAAGGAGGCCATGTCATTAGATTTTCTTCTTTTATACCCTTTCTTGCCAGCCACGCTGTGGAGTACTTGGACGCGTGTGATGGAGCATTGTCCTGCATGAAAATCATGTTTTTCTTGAAGGATGCAGACTTCTTCCTGTACCACTGCTTGAAGAAGGTGTCTTCCAGAAACTGGCAGTAGGACTGGGAGTTGAGCTTGACTCCATCCTCAACCCGAAAAGGCCCCACAAGCTCATCTTTGATGATACCAGCCCAAACCAGTACTCCACCTCCACCTTGCTGGCGTCTGAGTCGGACTGGAGCTCTCTGCCCTTTACCAATCCAGCCACGGGCCCATCCATCTGGCCCATCAAGACTCACTCTCATTTCATCAGTCCATAAAACCTTAGAAAAATCAGTCTTGAGATATTTCTTGGCCCAGTCTTGACGTTTCAGCTTGTGTGTCTTGTTCAGTGGTGGTCGTCTTTCAGCCTTTCTTACCTTGGCCATGTCTCTGAGTATTGCACACCTTGTGCTTTTGGGCACTCCAGTGATGTTGCAGCTCTGAAATATGGCCAAACTGGTGGCAAGTGGCCTCTTGGCAGCTGCACGCTTGACTTTTCTCAGTTCATGGGCAGTTATTTTGCGCCTTGGTTTTTCCACACGCTTCTTGCGACCCTGTTGACTATTTTGAATGAAACGCTTGATTGTTCGATGATCACGCTTCAGAAGCTTTGCAATTTTAAGAGTGCTGCATCCCTCTGCAAGATATCTCACTATTTTTGACTTTTCTGAGTCTGTCAAGTCCTTCTTTTGACCCATTTTGCTAAAGGAAAGAAAGTTGCCTAATAATTATGCACATCTGATATAGGGTGTTGATGTCATTAGACCACACCCCTTCTCATTACAGAGATGCACATCACCTAATATGCTTAATTGGTAGTAGGCTTTCGAGCCTATACAGCTTGGAGTAAGACAACATGCATAAAGAGGATGATGTGGTCAAAATACTAATTTGCCTAATAATTCTGCACTCCCTGTAAAGCACCAGGGGTGCAATCCGATATACGGCATAGTTGTCGGCGCAAGCGAGGGAACCCGCGCTGCCCGTAGTTTCACCTCGCACATCGGGTTATTACATATACCCCGCCGGCAGTTGCTAAAGTGCCGTAAGTCAGATAAACTAGCGATGTCCAGAAACAAATGAGCGTAACTACAAATTTCTGGAGTCGCCAGTGACTTACGGCACTTTAGAAACTGCCTGCGCCTAAAAAACTAACTAAAATATTAAATCTCCCATAACTGTCTAACACGCCTCCCAAAAATCAGCCCGATACGTATACCCCTATATCCGCAATCCCCCCTCTCACTCCTAATAATAAATGTATTAACCCCTAGACCGACAACCCCCCACAAGGCAATAAGCCTAATTATTAACCTCTAAAATGCCATAGCCCACACCACAATAAACCTATCCTAGTATTAACCCCTAAACCACCGCTGCCGGAGCCCACCGCCACCTACATTAAATATATTAACCTCTAATCTGACCCCCCTACACCGCCACCACCTACATTAAATATTTTAACCTCTAATCTGACCCCCCTACACTGCCGCCACCTACATTAAATATATTAACCTCTAATCTGACACCCCATACACCGCCTCCACCTACATTAAATGTATTACCCCCTAAACCTAAGTCTAACCCTAACACCCCCCTAACTTAATTATTATTTAAATAAATCTAAATAATATTACTATTATTAACTAAATTATTCCTATTTAAAACTAAATACTTACCTATAAAATAAACCCTAAGATAGCTACAATATAATTAATAATTACATTTTAGCTATTTTAGGATTTATTTTTATTTTACAGGCAACTTTGTATTTATTTTAACTAGGTACAATAGCTATTAAATAGTTAATAACTATTTAATAGCTACCTAGTTAAAATAATTACAAAATGACATGTAAAATAAATCCTAACCTAAGTTACAAATACACCTAACACTACACTATCAATAAATTAATTAAATAAATTAACTACAATTATCTAAAATAAAATACAATTAAATAAACTAAACTATAGTACAAAAAAAACAAAACACTAAATTACAAAAAATAAAATATTACAAGAATTTTAAACTAATTACACCTAATCTAAGCCCCCTAATAAAATAAAAAAGCCCCCCAAAATAATAAAATGCCCTACCCTATACTAAATTACAAATAGCCCTTAAAAGGGCCTTTTGCGGGGCATTGCCCCAAAGTAATCAGCTCTTTTACCTGTAAAAAAAAGAACAATCCCGGGGGGGGCGTGTCTGACCATCGGAACTGCTTCATAGTTCTGGCTGATAGCAAGGGAGGATAAAACCACTGTTTGTCTCTCTTTATGCCGCAAATTCAGAATTTTTCTAAGGACTTATTATAAGTGAAAACTTGTGGAGCTGATTTACACTATTTTTATACTAGTTCTCAGCCTCGCAGCCTGATATAGAGGTGGTGCGCAGTGGAGGCCTGATCACGGCCTGGAGCCATATCTACCCCCCCCAGTATCCTGAAAATTCAGAATATCCAGTCATTTGCACTGAAGTAAGAAAATTTAGGGAACGTTAAAATAATTGATAGTCCTGGAAAAAGCTGTGTAACGTCTACTAAATTGCATAAAGGCAGAGGCAATTTGTGACATTGCGTTACAAAGACTTTGCTAACGTTAACTTCCAACATGGCGACAAATGTTGAACTGATCCTAGAAGAGCTAAGTCTAACTATGGTGGAGCATTTTAACAGTCTCATTAGAGATGTAGAAGCATTGCTCACCCCGTTGCTGGACACAATTTTAGGAGCAGAGACTATATCGGCTACGTCTGATGGATTTCAAGAGCTGTACGCACTAATAGAGGAGGCTCCTCCGGACTTGGAGACAAGGAAAAAGACTACCACATCGGCTAATAACTATGCGCCGGAGTTCATTCTCAAGTTCTATAAAGGGGACTGCACCGGAGATGCGAAGCTGGTATACCCCCTATCGACAAAGGCAGTACAGACAGATTACACATTCCGGCCACTTAACAGCACTAAAACCTCTACCGCATGGGAACTACAATTTAGTGCTGAGATGGAGAGACTTTTAAATGCCACCCGATGTGAGAATAACCCTGGAGGGCTGGGGCACTGTTTGGAGCTTTTACTCTCTGCATATTACTACAAGGAGCAGCCTATGCTTCGGTACAGTATCTTGTCAAGCGAGATTGCTTTTAGAGGGCTACGCCATGCTACATTTCTCCTCCGTCCTAGCTTAGAGATTTACTGCGGCCTCAGCACTTTTAACACTGTTGGGATCGGCTGAATTATTGACTAAGAGACAGTTAATACGGAGCTTCAATGTTAAAACACATTAATATGAGGCTACGGTGTTTATTTCAGACCCTTTAAAACGAACTTTACAGCAAGTTAGAAGAACTACCCCTTAGTTCAATGCAGTTGATAACTTTAAGTCTCCTGTTGTCCATGGAACGCTGAGACTGATTTATTATATTTGATTACTGTTCAGACTGTTTGCTTGATACCTTATACACTCTGATCTGTCCCATTTGCATATAGGTAATTTTGCCTGTGCATATGTTTGATTTCAAGCTCATGCTCTCAACCCAGACATAAGGTGGTTGCAGGGATTCTTCGATCTCTACGCTAAGAAAAGGGTACTTTTAGTCACATTTGTGAACCTTTACGATCTCTGAAAGATTTTCTTTTTAAACCTGTATATACTTAGGAGGTAGTCTGAGGGAAATAGCTGTCATGTACTCCCTATTATCTTGAAATGTATCCCTATAGGTGGTAATTTTCAGAGTATAGCAACAGTTAGCATGAAACGCCAATTATCAGAGCTTTCCATCAAATCATATACATGCTTATTGTTTCCTGAGACACTTTATGAAACATTAAATTTGTATGTTAAGCTATATTCTGTTTAGGCTAGAGCCCACTAAGTACTCAGTGTAAGTTTTTATGTTATCCAAATAGACTGAGTTCATATACCTTTATGTTTGATAGAACAGTTTAGGAGTTTTATACTAAGGGTGCTTTGATCAGTAATATAAGATTCATGCACAAAGACACAAAGACTCTCTACATGTATACTAATTATAAGGTACAAATTAAGGATATAGGTACTATATCGGTTATATTCATGTAAATCTGTTATATCTGTGGCTATTTTGAGATTTCTATGGATGCATAATGTTCCCCCGGTTACTCAAGAAACCTCTTTACAATTTACCCTAATAGACAGAGCAATGTATCACCTAATACTATTGCTTTTATGGCACAACTCTCCCCTTTGTTTTGTTTTTATAGCTGTATACAGGATATCTATGCTGGTTTTGGTGTTTTGACATAGATTTGCCTATCACAGTTTCTAGTCATTTATATATTCCCTATCTATGACCCAAAAGTGGTTATTACATTATATATAATTGCACTATATGATTTGTTACGACACAATAAGCGTTACTGTTAATTTCTATTTCTTTATACCTCTGCTGATCTATATATGCTAACAGAAACCTCATTTTACATAAGAGCTTTTTTGACTTGCTCAGTAGCCCCCATATAGGGAGTATATATATTTACTACTTTTATAGCTCTTTAATTTTTCTGTATTTGTTAAGGTGCAAAGATGGTCTTTTTATTTACCAATTATAAGGTGCAGAGTTGTGTCCATAGGTACTGTACAAGTCTTGTCCATGTGGATATATTATAACTATAGTTATCATATTGTGAAGGTCCATAATTGACCCTATATGGTTATAATCCTCCTATTATTTGTCTTAGTTACAAGGATGGAGGTCCAAAAGTGGCCTCATCTGCTTCAAGGAGGATGAAGAAAAAAAAATGAGGGCTTAAGTTTGATGACTTCTGTTTTATACTAAAGGTACTACTTAGACAATAGGCTGTATTATTGCATTCCATATTTTCTCTAGCTGCAATTGTTATTCTGTATGTTACTTTATGACCATGGAGTGTAATGACTCCTACGTTCTTTGTTTTTTTGAAGGTACCTGTATGTTTATATTTCTTTTACCCTCAATAAAAATATTAAAAAAAAAAAAAGAACAATCCCCCCCAACATTACAACCCACACAACCCTACTCTAAAACCCACCTGATCCCCCCTTAAAAAAACTAACACTACCCCATTGAAGATCACCCTACCTTGAGCTGTCTTCACCCAGCCGGGCCGAAGTCTTCATCTGATCCGGGCACAAGTGGTCCTCCAGCCGGGCAGAAGTCTTCATCCGATCGGGGCAGAAGAGGTCCTCCATCCGGCAAAAATCTTCATCCAAGTGGCATCTTCTATCTTCATCCTTCCGGCGAGGAGCGGCTCCATCTTGAAGACATCCGACGCGGAGCATCCTTCCTGCACGACAACTACCCGACGAATGGCTGGTCCTTTAAATGACGTCATCCAAGATGGCGTCCCTTGAATTCCGATTGGCTGATAGGATTCTATCAGCCAATCGGAATTAAGGTAGGAAAAATCCAATTGGTTAATTTAATCAGCCAATTGGATTGAAGTTCAATCCGATTGGCTGATTGGATCATCCAATAGAATGGAGGTCAATTCTATTGGCTGATCCTGCATATCGGATGGGGCCCCAGGGCCGGACCAACTCCCTGCCGAATTCCATAAAATATTAAAAGAGCAGATCACACTCACTTTACTAAATCTTTTCAATAAATATTATATACAAAATTAAATGATCTCCCCCTATTTCACCTCTTCAATTATTAATCTGATATTAAAGAAAGATAAAGACCCAGAGATAGTATCATCATATAGACCAATATCTCTATTGAACAATGATTACAAATTGCTAACATCTATACTCACTAATAGATTAAAAAGGGTCCTGAGCCCTCTTATTCATGAGGATCAAGCCGGGTTTATGTTTGGCAGAAACCCTAACAGAAACACGAGGAGAGTGATGATGTTACTAGAACACTATTGATTAGTGTGCCGTACCTCCAAAGGGAAAATAGAGGCAGCATTGATTAAGATAGATGCCGAAAAGGCATTTGATTGGATTACCTAGGATCACTTAGTCGAGTCTTTGCAAAACTTCGGCTTTACAGGTCATTTAAAAGATGTTGTTAGACTAATTTATAAAAATCCAAGATCGGCAATTTTAGTAAATGGGGAATTATCCCCTAATATACAACTGGCTCAAGGTACTAGACAGGGATGTCCTATCTCTCCGCTTTTATTTAACATCTCTCTAGAACCCCTAGCAATAAGCCTCCATAAGGAATTTGAAGGATTGGTGCTAGGACAAAAAAGAGGGTAGTCCTATCATTATATGCAGATGATTTGATAATATTTATGGGGAACTCAAAAAAAAATCCCAAGTTGTTGGAGATCATTAAAAACTATAGTGCTTTCTATGGTTACAGAATTAATATAGACAAATCAGAAATCTTATGGTTATGTAAAAATAGGAACATTATTAAAAAAAACTCCATTCATAGAGGCACTAAATCAGATTAAATATTTGGGAATTCTCCTTGCCAAAAATCCGCTAGAGTGGTATGAAATTAATTATAACCCTGTGTAGAAATCCATAGAGACAAAGCTTAAGAATTGGGGGCAGTTTCCATTACAAATCACTGCCAAAGTTCAACTAATTAAGATGATCACATTACCCAAAATCCTGTTCTTATGTCACAATTTGCCACTATTTATTAGGGATAGAGACTTGAGAAAGTTGTATTCACAATGTAATCAATTTCTTTGGAAAAAGAAAACAAGTTAGGATGGCACTAAGGAGATTAATGCATAATAAAGACTGTGGGGGATTGGGATTCCCCATCTTGAAATATTATAATAACTGGGCAACTATGATAAAGATAGCAAGCGCTTGGATAACAGAGGCTAATATAGTGTATTGAGTAAAAATGGAAGAAGATTTAGTATATCCATTATCAATCACATGGCTTTTACATTTAAAAGGAAATGAGTTACCCAAAGCCATCAAAGAAAGGAAGAAAATCTACAATATTATACTAGCATGGTATAGATATACTAATGAATTGCAAATTAATAATCGCCTCTCTTACTATCTAACTATTTGGGGCAATGTAGGGTTTTCACCTAGTATGGTTACACACACATTTAAACAATGGAAGCAAGAAGGCCTAATTTATTTAAATCAATTGGAGGACCCAAATTTGGGGACAATGAAACTCTTTTTGGATCTCTGTAAAGAATGTTCACACCCCAAATCTGACTTTTTTGCCTATTTGCAGGTAAGGAATTATTACTTAAATATCATAGAAAAACATGGCAGAGTATGGTCATTAGATGAAATAGATGATCAAATTATATAAAGCAGGTGTGACAGATTTATCTATTTGGTATAATATACTAATGGGAAAGAAGGGACTAGATAATCTGAACAAAATCCAAACTATCTGGTATAAATATTTTACTGAGATCACAGTAGAAGAAAAAAGTTGAAGTTTTAGGACTATATTTATAACACAAAGACACAAGGCTGGAGAGAATCACATTTGCGACTTCTAAATAATGTATTTATAACTCCACTGGAAGTGGCAAGGTGGTTACCAACACAAGATGCAACATGTTAAAGATGCTCTTTACCAAGAACCGATATACTGCACTGTTTTTGTCAGTGCCCTAAAGTGAGAGACATTTGGAAAAAAGTTCATTTTTGGTTGAATAAGTTCCTGGAGGAAGAGATAGTGTTAAAAAGCAGGGATATTATATTCCTACACGATGTTAGCACAAAGAAATCAGCCAACAACTGCGATTTCAGGTTATTGAACAAGTGGCTGTCCCCAGGAGAGGAGGTGACAGGGAACACCTTCTAAAAATAAGGGAGATGTATTGGATAAATAATTTGGACACTATGATACCTAGTCTTAATAAAGACTTTGATTGGAATCTATTTTTGTAAAATTACATATTTGTTGTGTTATATTCTGTATTAAAAAAAAAATTATATAATGGTTTTACTTTTCCTATGTTTTTACCTTTTGGAGTTTGATACATTAAGGGTTAATATTGGAGTTGAAAGATGTAATACCAATATGTTACCAGTAGATGTCACTATAATGTTACCTAGAACTTTGTATTATCCAGGTGAGGGTATAAAAGGAACAAACCTGTATGCAATCAGTGTACATGACTAAGAGCCTATTGTAGGTTCGAAATGTTGTTTCTGTAAACTTTTGGACATTGTACCTGTATGCATTATACACAGCACAGAGTGTGTATCTGCATTATCGCCAGACATTGTACCTGTATGCATTATACACAGCACAGAGTGTGTATCTGTATTATCGCCAGACATTGTACCTGTATGCATTATACACAGCACAGAGTGTGTATCTGTATTATCACTAGACAGTGTACCTGTATGCATTATACACAGCACAGAGTGTGTATCTGTATTATCGCCAGACATTGTACCTCTATGCATTATACACAGCACAGAGTGTGTATCTGTATTATCACCAGACATTGTACCTGTATGCATTATACACTGCACAGAGTGTGTATCTGTATTATCACCAGACATTGTACTTGTATGCATTATACACAGCACAGAGTGTGTATCTGTATTATCGCCAGACATTGTAACTCTATGCATTATACACAGCACAGAGTGTGTATCTGTATTATCTCCAGACATTGTACCTGTATGCATTATACACAGCACAGAGTGTGTATCTGTATTATCACCAGACATTGTACCTGTATGCATTATACACAGCACAGAGTGTGTATCTGTATTATCACCAGACATTGTACCTGTATGCATTATACACAGCACAGAGTGTGTATCTGTATTATCACCAGACATTGTACCTGTATGCATTATACACAGCACAGAGTGTGTATCTGTATTATCACCAGACATTGTACTTGTATGCATTATACACAGCACAGAGTGTGTATCTGTATTATCACCAGACATTGTACCTGTATGCATTATACACAGCACAGAGTGTGTATCTGTATTATCACCAGACATTGTACCTGTATGCATTATACACAGCACAGAGTGTGTATCTGTATTATCACCAGACATTGTACCTGTATGCATTATACACAGCACATAGTGTGTATCTGTATTATCACCAGACATTGTACCTGTATGCATTATACACAGCACAGAGTGTGTATCTGTATTATCACCAAACATTGTACCTGACCTGTATGCATTATACACAGCACAGAGTGTGTATCTGTATTATCACCAGACATTGTACCTGTATGCATTATACACAGCACAGAGTGTGTATCTGTATTATCACCAAACATTGTACCTGACCTGTATGCATTATACACAGCACAGAGTGTGTATCTGTATTATCACCAGACATTGTACCTGTATGCATTATACACAGCACATAGTGTGTATCTGTATTATCACCAGACATTGTACCTGTATGCATTATACACAGCACATAGTGTGTATCTGTATTATCGCCAGACATTGTACCTGTATGCATTATACACAGCACAGAGTGTGTATCTGTATTATCACCAGACATTGTACCTGTATGCATTATACACAGCACAGAGTGTGTATCTGTATTATCACCAGACATTGTACCTGTATGCATTATACACAGCACAGAGTGTGTATCTGTATTATCACCAGACATTGTACCTGTATGCATTATACACAGCACAGAGTGTGTATCTGTATTATCACCAGACATTGTACTTGTATGCATTATACACAGCACATAGTGTGTATCTGTATTATCACCAGACATTGTACCTGTATGCATTATACACAGCACAGAGTGTGTATCTGTATTATCACCAGACATTGTACCTGTATGCATTATACACAGCACAGAGTGTGTACCTGTATTATCACCAGACATTGTACCTGTATGCATTATACACAGCACAGAGTGTGTATCTGTATTATCACCAGACATTGTACCTGTATGCATTATACACAGCACAGAGTGTGTACCTGTATTATCACCAGACATTGTACCTGTATGCATTATACACAGCACAGAGTGTGTATCTGTATTATCACCAGACATTGTACCTGTATGCATTATACACTGCACAGAGTGTGTATCTGTATTATCACCAGACATTGTACCTGTATGCATTATACATAGGCTGACCATATTGCCGCTTTAAGAAGGGACACATATGAAAAATACATATGTCAGGGTTCTTATACAAAACATTTCTTTAAACAGCCCTAAAAACAGCCCTGACATATGTATTTTTCATATGTGTCCCTTTTTAAAGCGGCAATATTGTCAGCCTAATTATACACAGCACAGAGTGTGTATCTGTATTATCACCAGACAGTGTACCTGTATGCATTATACACTGCACAGAGTGTGTATCTGTATTATCACCAGACATTGTACCTGTATGCATTATACACAGCACAGACTGTGTATCTATATTATCGCCAGACATTGTACCTGTATGCATTATACACAGCACAGAGTGTGTATCTGTATTATCACCAGACATTGTACCTGTATGCATTATACACAGCACAGAGTGTGTATCTGTATTATCACCAGACATTGTACCTGTATGCATTATACACAGCACAGACTGAGTATCTATATTATCACCAGACATTGTACCTGTATGCATTATACACAGCACAGAGTGTGTATCTGTATTATCACCAGACATTGTACCTGTATGCATTATACACTGCACAGAGTGTGTATCTGTATTATCACCAGACAGTGTACCAGTATGCATTATACACAGAGACGCTTGAATATTTTGACATATTTATTAGGATTCTCAAGTTGTAAACATTAATAACAGCAACAGTTAGTATAAGAAATATTTCAGCTTGGGAATGCACTGTAAGGTGGTCTTACAGTGGGGTAGAGACTAAGACCTTAATTGTGAGGTGACAGAGGCACAGGATCAATAATTCATGTAACAGCCCTGTATTGTCATGTACTGGGAAATGTTAAATAAAATCAATATTAGACTGAGAAAAATATGCTGGTAAAGCCTAAAATATGCTGCATAACCCCTTGGTCCATAAAATTGATCCTTAAAGGGACACTGAACCCAAATTGTTTATTTCATGATTCAGATAGAGCATGCAATATTAAGAAACTTTCTAATTAACTCCTATTATCAACTTTTATTCATTCTCTTGCTATCTTTATTTGAAAAGCAAGAATGTAAGTTTAGAAGCCGGACCATTTTTGGTTCACAACCTGGGTTGTGCTTGCTGATTGGTGGCTAAATGAACCCACCATTAAACAAGTGCTGTCCATGTCCTGAACCAAAAATTGGCTGGATCCTTAGCTTAGATGCCTTCTTTTTCAAATAAAGATAGCAAGAAAACAAAGAAAAAATGATAATAGGAGTAAATTAGAAAGTTGCTTAAAATTGCATGCTCTATCTGAATCATGAAAATTTGGGTTTAGTGCCCCTTTAAGGGGACATGAAACCCAAACATTATTTCTATTATTCAGATAGAGCAAACCATTTTAGACAAGTTTCCAGTTTATTTCTCTGATCTAATTTGTTTAGGAGCTGGGAGCTAGCTGCTGATTGGTGGTTGTGCATATAAACCTCTTGTCATTAGTTTACCAATGTGTTCAGCTAGCTCCCAGTGTTACATTGCTGATTCTTCAATAAAGGATACCAATAAAATTAAGCAAAACTGGAAGTAGAAGTAAATTGGAAAGTTGTTTAAAATTGTTTGTTCTGAATCATAAAGGAAATTGTTTTGGGGGGTTTCAATTTATTACAAAATTGAGTTCCATTCATTTAATAAATAAAACCAAAAACGTATCCGATCCCTTAAAAAAAGACAAAGTAAATATTTATAAAATGCTTTAATTATCTGGACATTGGAATATACACTATGTAGGAATGAGAGAATTATGTATGAATAATGCAGAATAAAATATATGCGTAATGCGCATATCATTCACTATGACTGTGTGTGATGTATTCTGCCTACAATAAATAAAAGTATTATATCAATGATATACAAAGGGGCTTATTCGAACAGCAATGTGATGTGAAGGCATTTTGTGCAGCGCAAAACATACAAATAAAGCTTTTGCTTGTGAAAAGGTAGCACATAGAAATAAATGTAAAATACAAAGCCACATAAATGAGAAAAGCATGTGTGTGAATATATAGTATACATAGAATGCAAAGTAATGCAGCTTGTGCAGGTTTCCTTCTGTATGTAAAAGTATATAGAAATAAATATTGTGGAGTAAAAAGATCACTGTGTTACAAAGGTTAGCAAGTAAAGCATAGAACATTTATAAGTTAGTATGTGTATGGCCTGTATTTGTAAAACAACAAAAAATGTAGCGCTGAAAGTTAAAGGGGCAGAGTTTATTGTACAGCAGGGCATATATGAAGCATGTTTGCAATAAGCATGTAAACATTATACTTATTTAGAGACTGCACACACAATCTCCATATCATACATCCCCTGTCAGTGATTGCTCAGGCTGGCACAGAAGTGCATGAAGGGGAATGTGAGTGCACATGACTTTACCACCATTTTGTCTGCAGGTCACAGGTTAAAGTATTGATGATGACTTTTTTATGTAAACATTTCTGCGATATGCACTACTACAATAAAAAGTAGATTGGAAAGAAATTAGATAAGTATAAACAATAATGCCTACACACACACACACACACATATATATATATATATATATATATATATATATATATATATATATATATACATACATAAATACAAACACATGAAAACATATATATAAGCAAACATATATAAAATCAAATATACCAAAATTATAAAACAAAGATGCACACACGCACAGTTACACCTTCCTTTTCCTTCAAATATGCATATATAACTATAGACAGATGTAGTATGTATAAGTAAGAGAAGGGAGGGAGAACACAATGTCAGGTTATTAGCATTGTTCTGGATGCTGACTACTACAGATTAAATTAAACCAAGTTCAGTCCCATTGAGAATAATTGGTATATTCATATTTTAGTCTTTAAAGGGACATTAAACACTAAAAAAATGTTAGATTTAGAATGATGTATTCAAAAAAAAAGATTAGTTTGAGAATAACATATTGATGTATTTTTTAAAGTTTAATTCGCTGTTTAAATATTGACAAAATAAGTTCAAAATGTTAATGTCTATAAAACAATGGGATCTGCCATGTTGTAACTTAGGTTACCTTCTCTGCTGAGGCCAATTAGGGACAGTTAAAAATACACCACTAGAGTGTGCAGCCAATGGCTGTGTGGAATATAACAGTGTTCTGCACCTCCATTTCTAACGGGAACTGAAAAGCTCACAATTTCAGAATTGAATTACAGAAAAAGGGGACAAAATAAAAAATGAATTAATAAATATGATTTATCATTTTATATTACTATCTTAAAGTGTATAATGTCCCTTTAAGGACTGCTTACAGCAAGTTTTATTTTCGTGGAGACATCCATCATAAATTAACCTCTATTTTTAAATAATCCATTTAAGATTAAAATTATTATAAATAGATCATTAAAAGTAATATGATATAATAAGGAATTTTAATTTTTATAACTTCAGGGAGGGACTTGACCTGTCAAAATCTTACTTATTTTAAAAATGTATTTAATCAAATCTAACCAAATGGAACATGTGGCTAAATGCATCTGCACTTTATAAAATATAACTTTATACAAAATTTATGTAATGTAATGCTTTGACAATAATCCCTTTATCACCTCTCAGCAATGTATAAACAGTATTGTTTGCAGAGTATGTACATAAGAGCCAGCACAGCAATCTAATATACAACATGTACACTACACCAGGAGTCAGCAACCTTGGGCCCTCAGATGTTTTGTAACTGCATTTCCCATGATGCTCAGACAGCTTAAAGAGTGTTTCAGCATCATGGGAAATGTAGTTCCAAAACATCTGGGGCCCCAAGGTTACTGACCTCTGCGCTACACAACATGTAGTATAGGCGGAATGTGGGCAAAATAAGTAGAAAACAGGTACAATAGCAAGAGGTTTGTGCAAAGACATTTGTTGTACAGATCCGTGTCAACCAGCATTACATCACTATCTGTACATATCAAAAGGACATTGGACACTAAATGCATTTTATAAGCATATAACTGAGGTTATTCACCACCTCCTCCTTCTAGTAATGGGTGCTACTAGGTTGAAATCTAACTTTCACTGCATTCCAGTGCTAATGTGTCTGCATATGTTCAGCAATTCTAGTTAATATTTCTGCAGTGCAACCAGGGATGGGCGAATGATTCTAAAAATTCGAAATAAAAAACAAATTTTGATACATTCGATATAGTATTTCTAGTTTAATACTGTGTTTTTTTAAATGTAATATTTGAATTTGAATGTGACATTCAAATGTGAAATTCAAATTCGAAATAGTATTTCTAGTCTACAACTGTGTTTAATAAATGTAATATTCATATGCTACATAAATTCTTTATAAATGTCACATTCAAATTTGAAATAGTATTTCTAGTCTACAACTGTGTTGTATAAATGTTTCTACAATAACATTCGTTCTAACATTCAAATTCAAATATAAACACATTCACCCATCCCTAAATGCAACTAACCTAGGTGCCAAAATGGCAGCGGCAATAATTAGAGGGAAGTACATGTATTAGGTTTTATGTCCCTTTAACTTAATGGACTCTCACTGCTAACTAGGTTACCTATGTGGTTGCGATATGCTTAGGAATGTCCCTATAGAGTATGCAGTTATAGATCTTCTCATTGTTGGTGAACAAAATAGAGTAGATATGAATCACCATAGTTTTCATTATATAAGGTTTTAAGGGCCTCCAACAAATCAGTTTTAAAAAAATGATATATCCAAGCATAGTGTATGTATAAAAATCCTCACAATAAAAAAATAATTTATTGTGGGTTTGCACCTGGTGTTGACTTCATTTATCTTGGGTAATAAAACAGCGTTAAACATATTATTATCCAGTAATTATTTTGTTTGATTATGGATTTGATACAAAATGCCACATCATTCAGAAGCATTTGGATATCATCAGAATCCAGTGGCCGTACCCTTGTCTGATATGTCACTGAAGGCAGAGAGGGTAGTGGTGATGGGGATACAACACAGCTTTCAGGTCAAAGCTTGTAAGCTACAAAGTAAGCCCATGGAAAAAGAAAGTAAGTTGTTGAAAATGGAGGTAAGTTGTACTAAGACTGCAAGTGTTAATAAACCACAATAGGCTAAATTTAAAGGGATATTAAACAGTACAGAAAAATAATAATAGAAAGTATATTGCGTATAGTGCTACTGCTGTCCATATACATTCTGTGTTTTTTATTCACTTTAACTTTGAAACAATTGGCCAGTAACATGACACCACTAAGTACGGGCATTCCCGCTTTTCATCCGTAGCTATGAGGGTCGATGACCTTGTACATAATGATGCCTGGCCCTATGTGCATGTCTGTAAAAAAATAGGAGTACGTTTATTTCGGCAGAAGCCTTGTGGCCCCAGCATCTTAGAGCATTTCGTTAGTGGATGATTGTTATTTCAAATATAAGCAGAAAATGTTATATTTTAGAAGCAAATTTATATAGACATCAATAGCAAAGGTAAAACGCTTACTATTTCTGTTTTTAAATTTCCTTTAAAGTTAACCTAATGTGATTTCACAGTATTAGCACAGCTTACGTCCCCTTTCTATTCAATGTCCCTTTAAATTTACCAATACTTCAATAGTTTCAGAAATACAATTAAATAATTAACAATTCTACTTTTTATAAATTATCCCCACTTTATGTAGTTAGAACCCTAGAAAGTAGTTACAATGCGGGGGCCACATTCTGTGTGATATAACAGACACATAAAACACATCCTGCTACTTTTAAGTGATTCCCACAGCTTCCACTTTCCATAAAATGCACCAAAAATGATCACAGTTTCCTCAACTTTCATGTTTCCTGTAAAATTTGAATCTAAATCTTGTCATAGATGAAATAAATAAGAACATGCAGTTCAGACATTCTATGAGGTTCATTTCCCTTCAAGCAGAAGGAAGCCTATGAAGTTCTATGCAGAGATGTTATAGATGGCAGCCATTATCTTGCACCAATTTATATAAATAATGTAGAAATGCAACAATACACAAGCAGATTATTGTCATATAGGTTGTGTGTTCTGTACTCTGTTCTCTTAGGTAAACCCTATGTAGCCTCTCTGTCTCTGCACCTCAAGGGTCTGTCTCTTCCCTTGGTCTCAATAAAGTTACTGCAAGTAAACATTGATACATCAAAAAAATGTCCTGAGTCCAAAAAACTGAAACACTGTACAAATAAAATATAACACAAGATTGTTGAGTAACTGGAATCAGGTGAAGGCTGAAAAGACTTGAAAACAACCCCCCCACCCACTTAAAACAACCCTCTTTCTGCTCTGTTAACAGAGCTTTGTGAAAGAATAGGGATATGTTTTCATTGTGTAAAAGATCCTTTATCTTTATAAACTCTCTTAGAAAATCATGCATTCCATCCCATGATGCTTTGCAGTTGTCTTTACTCTCTTCCCTGGCTTCTGCACTCTTCTAGGATCCTTTTTACTCCTCCTTGTATAAAACAAACGTGAAAGGGATACAACTTAAACTGACGTAAATATGCAGCCTTCTTGCGAGGTGCTGGCTCCATTATAGGGCTTTCCAGGAGGGCAGGAGAGGTCAGTAAGCAGAGGGAGAAGCTCATGTCGGACGGGTGTTCATATCAATAAATAAGATACTGTGAAGAGTCCTTGGGTACCACATCCATCTCCATACTGGTCCTAGAGGTGCTGGGTTGGGGTGTGGGAGTAGTGAGGGGGTAAGTGCCATCATGAAGAGGTGATCATTGCTCCTGTATCTGCTGCTGCATTTTCTGCAACATTTCCTGCATCCGCCGAAGCTGGGAGAGAGAGAGAGATAATGAGATTTATTGTAAACCAGACGGAATAGAGGACTGTAAGTGATCACTGAATCAGGAGATCAAGGCAAGAATTAAGGAGTCATAAAGAAAGCTAATATCATTGTATTTACTTGTGTGCTCTATCCATTCTCCCCACAAACTCAAATTGTTTTCACATTCTATTCTCTCTCAAAGACAGACAGACAGATAGGTAGACAAACAGACAGAAAAATAGATAGAGGTAGGATATGAGTATAAATATATCTATTTATCTAGATCTATATATATATATTTAGATGGAGGCCTATGGAGCTATGGAACTAGTAATAATAGTTCACCTTGTAGTTACTTCCATGGCTCTATCTTTCTTTTACCACAGAGAGATGGTAGTCTGGTCATAATTAGTTTCTATTATATATTACAAATCCTGATTAATTTAATGTCACTTTAACTGCCTTTCTTCAGGTGAACGAAGAAGCCGGTGTCATTAGCATAAAGCTTTTGTAAACCATGAAAATGTCAAATTGCCCTGTTAGTAAATAGTAAACGTTACTTTTTGTCAGTATTGCACTGCTGACAGTTTTCATGTGTTTGACCAGGTTGGCTTTGAGAAAAAAATGTGGCAATACATAAGTTCATCATATTATATCTAATGCAGGGCCAAGTGCTTCAAAAGAATATAAAGCAGAATCCAGCATAGACATTTGTTAATGCAGATATTTCTAGCCATTTCCCAACCATATCAACTGACAACACGTCTCCATTGACTTCAATTAAAAAATCCTGTTTAGAGCAAGATTAAAAAGAACCACCGTGGCTGCATGGATATTTTGCTACAATGGGACCTATTTATGATGGCGCGAGCAGACATGATCCGATATAGCGGATCATGTCCGCTGCACATTGATAAATGCCGACAGCATACGCTCTCTGCATTTATCATTGCACCAGCAGATCTTGTGAACTGCTAGTGCAATACCGCCCCCTGCAGATTCGCGGCCGCTATCAGGGGGTGTCAATCAACCTGATCGTATTCACCCAGGTTGATTTCTGTCGATTTCTGACGATGGGCATCAGCTCCATACGGAGCTTGATAAATATGCTCCAATTTGTGTCGATACAGGTATTTTCCTGCTTACTCAATAAATGCAATACATGATTGTTAGTAATGTGATTAAGTTGTGCATTTATGCGTATGGCGTAGTAGTGTGAAAAGCTTTGTGTATTGTTTCCTGCAACAACTAACATGTCTGGGGAAGTGTAGGGCATGTGATTTTGTATGGTAGCGTTATCTTTTTGTCCTCCACAAAAGTCAGCGTAAACATAAGAGATGCCCGACTAATAAAAACATTTAAAGCGTCAGGGAAGTCAAATTTAAACTTTCATGTTTCAGACAGAGCACATCATTTTCAATATACAATTTACCTCTATTGTATTAGTATTCTGAAACTTACACATCATCAATAAGGTACAAAGGGCCACTGCTTACCCTTAAAATGTTTGTTGTATAAATTCCACAGCGCCATTATAGTAAATTAAAGGGACACTGAACCCAAATATTTTTTCTTTCGTGATTCAGATAGAGCATGCAATTTTAAAGGGACAGTCTAGTATAAATTAAACTTTCATTATTCACATAGGACTTTTAATTTTATTCATCTTTCCAATTTACTTTTATCATCAGATTTGCTTTTTTCTCTTGGTATTCTTAGTTTAAACTAAACATAGGTAGGCTCATATGCTAATTTCTAAGCCTTTGAGGGCTGCCTCTTATCACATGCTTTTTAAATCTTTTTTCAACACAAAGAGACAGAAAGTACACGTGGGCCATATAGATAACACTGTGTACAGGCACAGAAAGTTATTTAAGATCTAGCACAATACAATGCTAAATTTAAGACAATAGATAATAAACAGTCACAGTCATGTGATCAGGGGGTTGGAAGAAGGTTCCTAGATACAAAGTAATCACAGAGGTAAAAAGTATATTAATATAACTGTGTTGGTTATGCAAAACTGGGGAATGGGTAATAAAGGGAGTATCTATCTTTTAAAACAATAACAGTTCTATGGTAGACTGTCCCTTTAAGCAACTTTTTCATTTACTCCTATTATCAATTTTTCTTCATTATCTTGCTATATTTATTTGAAAAATATTTGTTTCAGCACTCTGGATAGCACTTGAATCGAATGAATTTATCCACCAATCAGCAAGAACAACCCAGGTTGTTCACCAAAAATGGGCCACATCTAAACTTACATTCTTGCATTTCAAATAAAGATACCAAGAGAATGAAGAAAATTTGATAATAGGAGTAAATTAGAAAGTTGCTTAAAATTCCATGCTCTCTCTGAATCACGAAAGAAAACATGTGGGTTCAGTATCCCTTTAACATCCACTTTACTAGACCATTTTAGCAAAACAAATAGCTGCAACGTTTTGGCCCAGCACGGCCTTAAAGGGACATGAAACCCAAATTTTTTATTTCATGATTTAGAAAGAGCATGCTATGTTAAAACAACTTTTTAATTTACTTCTATTATCTAATTTGCTTCATTCTCTTGATATCCTTTGCTGAAAAGCATATCTTAATAGGCTCAGTAGCTGCCTCGTGTGATTGGCTCACCCATGTGCATTACTAGTTTTTCAACAAAGGATATCTAAAGAATGAAGCAAATTAGACAATAGAAGTAAACTGGAATGTTATTTAAAACTGTATTCTCTATCTGAATCAGGAAAGAAAAATTTGGGGTTTAATGTCCCTTAAATCATGCATCATGATGCATAAT
Source organism: Bombina bombina (assembly GCF_027579735.1). Lineage (NCBI taxonomy): Eukaryota > Metazoa > Chordata > Amphibia > Anura > Bombinatoridae > Bombina > Bombina bombina. The sequence continues at coordinate 413,605,553 of NC_069500.1, forward strand.
TAATGCTGTGTTGAGCCAAAACGTTGCACCTTTTTGCTAATAAAGTGGACATTATTTTTACTAGATTGGTGCTGGGAAACTTATACAATTTTAAGGGTGCGACATACTTGGTCTGTTCCTAAGGTGTGCCAATAGTTAGACATTTAGGAGTAGATTACAAGTGGAGCACTAAATCATCGTGCACCCACAAACCGACAAATTTGCCCGTTTGCTGGTGCACGATAAATAACCAGCCATTACAAGTTGCTGGTTATTGCTACCGCAAGCTTGCGGTAGCAATTAGCGCTAAGAAAATTAATCTCGGGTGAATTTTTTAAAAGTGCCTCAGCTTCCTGAGTACCACTCACAGTTCATCTCTTGCTACATTGGTTCCAGCTACAAACAAGATACCTTCTTTATACCATATAATAATATTGTTGAAACTTAACTCCAGCGAGCACGTACTATAAGGCAGCAATGTTTGTAAGAATGTTATACAAAGCATGCTCCTGAGTTTTCCAAGGACAGCTCTTATGGAACTAGGTTTCCACAAAAGATACCAAGAGAGATGGGTAAAGTTGATCACATATGTAAACTGGATTTTTTTATTTTTATGTTAATTGTACACTCTTAATCGTGAAAGTTTAATGTTAACTTCCATGTTCCTGTAAAGAGCAAAAAAAAAAAAATTGATAAGACAGGCAATTCAACATACCTCTTCATCCTTCATTTTGATCAGTTTCTCTGTCTCTGCATCGGGTGTTGGCAGTGGCAGAATGGGAATGGGGCTGTCTATCCTGTTATCCTGAGTCAGTTTGCTATAAGCGAGACATTGACAAGTTAGTGTGTTTAGCATCACGGTTATAAGTGCATTGTAGTACAGTTAACGTGAGACTGCTTGTTAGCGGAACTGGATGTAAGCACATTAGCCTATTAGTAGAGTTTCTTGTTGAAAATGTTACTTGTTATTATCCATTCAAGTTAATAGTTGGAAGGTTTATTATTTAGATATTAACAATATTGGTTATAAAGAATTATGTTTATTAGTGGTGATGGTTAACAATATTATGGGTTATCAGCCAAGCCTTTTTTTAGCCAGGTTACATATTAGCTAAACAGATAATTAGTGCATTTGCTCATTAGCTTGGATGGATATTACCTGGACTGGTTACGTGCAACTACGGAAGCTCCACAACTGCAGAGAGAGCCAGAACAAATATTACAAAGACTTCTCTACCTTTTGTTTGATATACTTATGCATGGCCTATGTTTATTCATTTGCTGAGCATGTTGGTTTTAAGGACCATACCTTGTCATCTGCTGGATGCACTGGGCTCTATAGTTCTCATAGTGAACGTCACATGTGACATCCTTCAGGTCGTGCATGTGGGTCCGGATTAGCATATTCCTCAGCTTCACAAAGTCACAATGACTCTGGTTCTCCACTGTGGGGCAGATATTTGACAACAATGAGTTGGTCGATCTTACTGAAACCTTCTCCAAAAGCCTTACATGATCATAGGTACAATAAAAATGGCTACACTAGTTTTGAATTAACACAAAAACCATAAAATGCAAACTTACACCCAACTCTAGAGTCTGATGTAGCCATCTATAACCAAGATAAATGAACACACAAACGGTTATAATCTGAACCTCAATGATCATAAAGCAGCATTTTTGTACTAAACATTTCTGAAACTAAATATTAGTTTAATTTTTAATTATAAATAATTTATTTTAGTTAAAGGGATATTGAAACCCCAAATTGTTTTTTTTTTTTTTAAACCAATATGAAGTCCAGCTGTGGCAAAACACAATATTTTCCAAAACCTGCACGACACTAATTATACGAGTCCTATCACTGTGGGTTACCTAGGTAGGACATACATGCATTTGCATGGTTTTGTAATTTGGTGCTGGCGATATCCCAGCCAGCGTCACCTGCTTTGCCACCTGGCACTTGTCCCATAGCAGAATGTCACTCAGCAACTAATTAATTCTCTGTGGAGCAGCAGCAGGCAAAATTAGATTATTGTTTGTCATTTTTGATCCCATAGACTAACGAGCATTAGTGGGCATATGGAATCAACTTTATATTATATAAAAACAGTATTATTAAAAGGTTTTGGAAACACGTTTTGTGCAGATTTACATAATAAAGCGGAAAAGGGGGATTATGTAATGTGCGGGCAAATAGCTTTCATTACTGGATTTGTCTGCTATCTATTGCGAGTGATTTAGTAAAGCACAGTGCTGCACATCAGATCTAGCCAGAAGTGTAAGAATTCAGAGAATGCCTGTGTTCTCTAACTGCGCTACAGAATTTGGCGGCGCTATACAAATAAATGATAATAATAATAATAATAATTTCTAAGCTTTTTTTCTTTTCCTTCCTTCGAACTGTTCCTGTTATTGCTCATGTGTTAGACCTCATTACTAGCTGTGCAAGTGTCCTGGAGGTCATTCTTATTCATATACCTAATTGAAATAAGGAGGTGGATTGGCTGAATAATATATCAGGGGCACTGAATTTTTAGGAGGGCAGTCGCTAGAGCATTTAAGAAGAGGATTTTTCTATAGATTATTCTGCTCAGAAATACTTAAAGGGACACTGAACCCAAAGTTTTCTTTTGTGATTCAGATAGAGCATGACATTTTAAACAACTTTCTAATTTACTCCTATTATCAAATGTTCTTCATTTTCTTGGTATCTTTATTTGAAATGCAAGAATGTAAGTTTAGATGCCGGCCCAGTTTTGGTGAACAACCTAGGCTGTCCTTGCTGATTGGTGGATAAATTTATCCACCAATAAAAAAGTGCTGTCCAGAGTTCTGAAACCCCCCAAAAAAGCTTAGATGCCTTCTTTTTCAAATAAAGATTGGAAGTGAACGAAGAAAAATTGATAAACAGGAGTAAATTAGAAAGTTGCTTAAAATTGCATGCTCTATCTGAATCACGAAAGAAAAAAAATGGGTTCAGTGTTTTAATTTCAAAGAAACAGTTAAAGATTTCATGTTGCTTCTACCTGCCTATTCCTTAACTTTCAAAAGACTTTAATTGGTAATAAATGTAGAAGACCAACTAATGTGTTTTCTAATACTAATATATAAGGTATAAAGAGCAAATTGATCATTAGGTGAAAATGTGATAAATTCAATCCCAGTAAGGACCTAAAACAAGTGAAATATGCATACACAAGTATATCAAGTACATAATATATAATCTGTTAAAATACAGAACATATTACCTTTTAATCAGGTTCCCTAGTCCCCAAAAAAATGTACCCATTTATACTGATAGGGCCGGTTTCTTAGCATAATTACATTGCACTCGCCTTAAGCTTTAGCCACTGACCAGTCTCACTCCTGCATTAGATGGGTGCATGACACAACAAAAAAATGATTTTAATAATTCAGATAGAGCATGCAATTTTAAAAAAAATATTCAAATTTACTTCTATTATCAATTATTATTTGTTCTTTTTGTATCTTTTGTTGAAAAGCAGGAATGTATGCTTAGGAGTCGGCCCATTTCTGGAGCACTATATAACGGCAGTTATATTTATAGTTTTGTTATGCAATGTTGCAAAACACTGCTGCCACAAAGTACAAAAGACACGTGCACACTCCTGAGCTCTTATGAGCCTACCTAGTTTTACTCTTCAGTAAAAGATACCAAGGTAACAAAGCAAATTTGATAACAGAATTAAATTAGAAAGCTGTTTAAAATTGCATGCTCTATCTGAATCATGAAAGTTTAATTTTGATTTTACTGTCCCTTTAAGAGAATGATTTGCCATTCATGTTGTAGACCTAACTGCAATGAGATAAAAGGCTACTATGTGCTGATAACTCTCACCTTCCACTATGCCCCATGGGTACAATCGACCTCGAACCCTTTGACCTTTGGCCTCTACTATTGTGTTACTGCCAATGACTGCAAACGGTGCACTTTCCTGAAACAGAAAATGCTGTGTGTTAACAAAGAAGGCAGCAGAGAAATATAATAGAAGTCAAAATTCAGCAAATAGCAGTGCATGTGAAATTCTCACTAACTTAAATGGATATGAAAACCAAAATTTTTATTTCACGATCTAGATAGAGCACGTGATTTTAAACCCCTTTCTAATTTACTACTATTATCAATTTTTCTTCGTTCTCTTGGTATCTTTTTTTTAAAAGCGAGGACGAATGCTTAGAAGTCGGCCCATTTCTAGAGCACTATATGGCAGCAGCAAGAATGTTATCAATTTGCAAGAGCACTAGATGACAGCACTATTCCCTGCCATGTTGTGCTCCAGATGCCTACCTAAGTATCTCTTCAACACAGCATATCATGGGAACAAAGCAAATTTAATAATAGAAGTAAATTGGAAACTTTTTTAAAATGGTATGCTCTGTCAAAATCACAAAATATTTTTTTTGAGTTTCATATCCCTTTAAAAATTCATCGATTTGAGATAAAAAAAAATACTAAGTATAAGCAGTTTAACCCCATGAGTGCTAACCACGGCTCTGAGCCGTCGCAGAGTTTCCCACTCTGGTGCTAACGACGGCTCAGAGCCATCGCTAGCACTCTCCCACCTTGAGGGAGATCTATGGGCTCCCACCCGCTCCTACCCGGTTATCGGGCCTGTATAGTGACAGGCATCGCCAGAGCTTCACATTTTGTGTGGTGACGCCACGCGCAATAACGTGATGGCGTCACCACGCAACTTTATTAACAAAATACAATGACAAGTATAGGGAAAGGAGGCATGCCGCTTAGAAGCTGTATTTCAGACATCTAAGCAGCTACAGACCCCCAAGACCTACCATTGGAAAGGTAATCGCCTAACCTTTCCAACGGTATAAGTCTTGGGGATCTGAAAGAAAAAAAGAAAAAGTTAAAAAAAAAAATATTTAAAAACATTTAAAATTAAAAAAAAAAACTCAAATCAGCTTAGCACCCAGGTGGGAAAGAGCTTAGCACTCAAAGGGTTAAATTGAAACTAACACAGCAATACTGGTAGTGCTGCAGAATCTGTTGGCGCTCTACAGATAACCGATAATAATAAAATCAGCTTAGCACCCAGGTGGGAAAGAGCTTAGCACTCAAAGGGTTACATTGAAACTAACACAGCAATACCGGTTGTGCATTTCCTACTAGTTCCCAGTGGCTGATAAGGACAATTTGCAAAGCCTGATGAGCAAATGATTTATGCAGGAGAGGAACATGCACTGTAAAAATAAATGAATAAAAACTGTAATACCATGTAATCCTCTTTAAAATAAGTTTCTTTCAAAGTATTCTAATAACAACCATTTAACTTGTATTTTTCTGCATCAGTGTGTGATATTTATCTGTGTGGCTTTTAATTTACAATACTTTCTCTCTGTGTTACAGTTAATTTTACACATTGTAAACAAAAGAGTGCAAAGTCTATTCCAGGAGGGAAAAAGCCAAAAGTGGGGGATGGAGCCTTCAGAAACACAGACACAGGAAGAATATAGCACACTCCTGAGGTGATAGAGATTAGACACCGGCGAGTGAGAGAGGCCCTAGAGACAGGAGAGACCTCATAGTAATAAAGGCTACATAGGCAAACTAGTAATAAAGGCTACATAGGCAAACTAGTAATAAAGGCTACAAAGAAAGAAAGTGGGAAAAAAAAACAGACCAGAGAAGCTCACGTGATACATTTACAGAAGAAACACTAAGGACTTGTGCATCATCTCGGCCATCCTGCTGACCTTGTGTTACAATCATCCGACCGCTTTTAGGGATGCCATGTTTATATAACTTAACTGCTTCTCTTTCTGTTTGTGTTTACATAGCTTATGCCATGTTTAATAGCAGTGAGTGTGCCCTGAGTAAAATAAATTCTAGTGAATATCCAGGCAAAAGGTTAAGCCCAGCTGTTGAAATAACCTTATTTACAGAGCAAGCAGACTGCGCCTGGATTGTATGCGGCAAGTGGCAGTTCTCTGATTGGTCATCTCCTCATGCCATTGTGATTGTGATTGTGCCACCCTGATGTTACTCTCATTTCAGTTTTCTATACTATAGTGTAAATGGTGCTTGTGAGTATACTGCTTATTATTCTTTAGTTTTGTAAATATTAGCCTGCTCTTCCCTCATCCCTGCACAGCATCTCCTTTGAGTGTATTTAAGTCATGCAATTCACAGATCTCTCCAGGTAGATTTCCTGCCCCTTCTCTCTCTGCTTCAAAAGAGCTCTTGCACCCTTAAGGGGCCACTAAACTCAGTAGAATAGCATAATCAACAAATGCATAATAAAAACACAATACAAAAGCAATCCAAAATGAGTAGTAGATTAGTTTTATGTGTTAGTTACATTTTCCACCCTAATGCATCATATGACCGCCATTAGTCAATAACAAAATGCATATATGTATATCCTGTAAATCTTGCACATGCGCAGTAGGAGCTAGTGCCTCAAAGTGCGTAAATAAAAAGATTGTGCACATTTAGATAATGGAAGTGGATTGGAAAGTTGTTTAAAATTGTTTGCTCTATCTTAATCATGATTTATTTTACAGGTAAGTATTTAGTTTTAAATAGGATTAATTTATCTAATAAGATTTATTTTATTTAGTTAGATTTAAATTATATTTAATTTAGGGGGGTGTTGGGGTTAGGGTAAGACTTAGCTTTAGGGGTTAATACATTTATTATAGTAGCGGTGAGGTCCGGTCGGCAGATTAGGGGTTAATAAGTGTAGGTAAGGTAGCGGCGACCTGGGGGGGGGCAGATTAGGGGTTAATAAATATAATATAGGGGTCGGCGATGTTAGGGACAGCAGATTAGGGGTACATAGGGATAATGTAGGTTGCGGCGGTGTACGGAGCGGAAGATTAGGGGTTAAAAATGTAATGCAGGGGTTAGCGATAGCGGGGGCGGCAGATTAGGGGTTAATAAGTGTAAGGTTAGGGGTGTTTAGACTCGGGTACATGTTAGGGTGTTAGGTGCAGACTTAGGAAGCGTTTCCCCATAGGAAACAATGGGGCTGCGTTAGGAGCTGAACGCTGCTTTTTTGCAGGTGTTAGATTTTTTTTGAGCTCAAACTGCCCCATTGTTTCCTATGGGGGAATCGTGCACGAGCACGTTTTTGAAGCCGGCCGCGTCCGTAAGCAACGCTGGTATTGAGAGTTGAAGTGGCGGTAAATATGCCTGTACGCTCCCTTTTTGGAGCCTAACGCAGACCTTCAGTGAACTCTAAATACCAGCGTTGTTTAAAAGGTGCAGGGGGAAAAAAAACACGCGTAGCTAACGCACCCCTTTGGCCGCAAAACTCTAAATCTAGCCGAATTTGTTTTCTTTCATGATTCAGATACAGCATACAATTTTAAAGGGACAATTAACCCAATTTTTTTCTTTCATGATTCAGAAAGAGCATGCCATTTTAAGCAACTTTCTAATTTACTCCTATTATCAAATTTTCTTCGTTCTCTTGCTATCTTTATTCGAAAAAGAAAGTCCAGTACCTTGGACAGCACTTGTTTATTGGTGGATGAATGTATCCACCAATCAGCAAGAACAACCCAGGTTGTTCACCAAAATGGGCCGGCAGCTAAACTTACATTCTTACTTTTCAAATAAAGATACCAAGAGAATGAAGAACATTTGCTAATAGGAGTAAATTAGAAAGTCACTTAAAATGGCATGCTCTATCTGAATCATAAAATAAAAAAATTGGGTTTAGTGTCCCTTTAAACAAATTTCTAATGTACTTCTATTAAATTTGCTTCATTCTCTTGACATCCTTTGTTGAAACAGCAACTGCTGAGAACTGAACACATTGGGTGAGCCAATGACAAAAGGCATATATGTGCAAGCACTAATCAGCAGCTAGCTCTTAGTGTTGTGTTGCTTCTCCTGAGCCTACCTAAATATGTTTTTCAACTAAGAAGCCAAACGAAAGAAGCCACTTAGATAAAAGAAGTTAAAGGGACACTGTGCACTAGATTTGTCTTTGCATAAATGTTTTGTGGATGATGCATTTATATAGCCCATCTGGGAGTGTGTCTATTACATACAGTTATATGAAAATTGTTGTAAATTGTCACTTGAATTGAAAAAGATGCTTAAAACTGTATGTTCTTTCTGAATCATGAGTAAAAAAAATATTCATGTGCCTTTAAAGCCCTCCCACTCCAGTCACCCACCACTAGCACTGGGTCACGTCTGCTCTACCACTTAAAGGGACATGAAACCCAAAAATTTTCTTTCATGATTCAGACAGAGAATGCATTTTTAAACAACTTTCAAATGTACTTCAATTATTTATTTTGCTTCCTTCTCTTGTTATCCTTTGCTGAAAGGTTTATCTAGGGAAGCTCAGGAGCAGCAAAGAACCTAGGTTCTAGCTGCTGATTGGTGGCTACATATATATACACTGATTGTCATTGGCTCACCCACGTGTTCAGTTAGAAACCAGTAGTGCATTGCTGCTCCTTCAAGAAATGATACCAAGAGAATGACACAAATTAGATAATAGAAGTAAATTAGAAAGTTTTTTAAAATTGTATTCTCTATCTGAATCATGAAATAAATGTTTTGGGTTAATGACCCTTTAAGCAGGTGCTCTTCAGAGCCCAGTAGCCTGGTGGCAATCCTGCAACCTATAAGCTGGTCCTCATGCCATCACAAGGCCACACAGACCACAGAGGACACAAAAGAAACCAACAACAGAGCGGGCCACACAGCGAGAAACTATTTAATAAATAGAAACAAAAACCAACCAATAGGAAGGTACTGCTAAGCGTATCCTGTAAAAAGGCCAACAAAACTGAAAAATGTCTACAAAGGAAACGTGAGAAAAGAAATGAGAGAGAAAATTAGAGGTAACGACATAAGAAAATGATCATCTTATGTCAGACACAGGAAAAAGTGTATGTTAAAGAATATAAGATACAGGACACGAATTACTACATCAATATTTTAATTCTAAATCTGAGCCAAAATAAACATTAACAATGTTATTAACCTCTTAAGGACATATGACAGAATTTTTCCGTCATAAAACAATTGAGCAAACTGAAAGCTGTGTCCTTAAAGGGTTAAGCATGTTGATTTAGCCAAGGGCCTGCAGGCAATTGCTGATGCAGCTCCTGTTAGAGGTGATTTTAATTCCATTAAGGAAAAAAACAATTATTAATTGCAATTAAATTTATAGATTAAGCTATTACAAAATGTGTGGTGGGAAAAACTTTCTTCATACAGTGGTAAATCTTCTACTGGAATTAAAGGGACATTGTACACTAGATTTTCTTTGCATAAATGTTTTGTAGATGAACCATTTATATAGCCCATCTGGGGGTGTTTTTGTAACTGTATTGTTTTGCTTATTTTTAAAGGGACAGTCTACACTAAAATTGTTATTGTTTAAAAAGATAGATACTGCCTTTACTACCCATTCCCCAGCACAGCCAACAATGATATATTAATATACTAAATAACATTTTGGGGTCGATTTATCAAGCTGCGGCGGATAGGGGCGCACATACGCGCCCCTGTCTGCCCCAGCTTGCCTCTGCCGGAATTCAGCATTGTACACGAGCACTATTTTGCACTTGCGTGCAATCCCGCCCCCTGTCCGCTCATAGCCAATCACGCGCTGCCAGGAGCTGTCAATCTCCACGGTCGGACGAGACCAGGGAGATTGAAATTAGCAGCGGTCTGATGACCATTGCTTGTTAAATTCGGACTACAGGTTCTCACAAGAAGCCTGCCAAAGGCTTTGAAAAATCGACCCCTTAAACCTCTGATAAACATTTCTGTCTGTTTCTAAGCCAATGTAGGCAGTCTCTTAATTACATGCTTTTTTATTTGCTTTTCACAACAGGAGACTGCTAGTTCATGTGGGTCATATAGATAACATTGTGATAAGTCCCAAGGAGTTATTTAAGATTTAGCACAACACAGTATTAAATGCAAGTCAATAGATAATAAATATAAAGTCATATGATCGGGGGATGTCAGAAGATGCTTAGATACAAGGTAACCACAGAGGTAAATAGTATAATAATATAACCGACCGTGTTGGTTATGCAAAACTGGGTAATGGGTAATAAAGGGATTATCTATCTTTTAAAACAATAACAATTATATTGTAGACTGTCCCTTTAAATAACATTGTGCTGATTTTCAGACTCCTAACCAAGCCCCAAAGTTTTAGATACTGATATATACCGACTTCAGATTGCTTCTGTTTGTATAATGGGTCTTTTCATATGCAGGGGAGAGGGGGAAGGTTTGCTCTCAGCCTCTTTCAGTGGGTGTCCCAGACTAACATCATCAACAGTGCTAAATTGGGAGCATCTAGGTAAGTTTTTAAAAGATCTTACACTGGATTTTTATATCAGTATCTGTGCATATTCTTCTGTAAAGTAGTGTCCATTACATGCAGTTATATGAAAATTGGTGTATACTGTCCCGTTAATGAATAGCAACAGCCTTGCTGAGGACAACATAGTCATCATATTGACCTGAATCCCCGATATCCATACGTGGAAACCAGTAAAAATATGAAGTGAAAGTGCAATTCAGGGTATAACATTCCCCCTGATGTAGCTGAAATAACCAATCAGAAGGCTCCTCGGACATTGTCTAATATAAAAAGTCAATTTACCTCATAACCAATCACTTTTTAGTGCATAGAATAAGCTCCACTGTAAAGAATATAGGCACAAAACAACTTCAAAACACTATTGAACAAAAACACCTCCTCTATCAAACAGTCCACTCTAATATATGTAAAAAAAGGAAAACTTAAAATGATAAAGAAATGCTCTTCCCTTTACAACGAGGCATATTAACAGGGGCAAGGAAAAGACAAGGCAAACTCTGACATGATACAGTGATTATCTGCTTATATAAATCTGAATGTGTAGTCAGATACATTAGTGCTGCATGACTGATGACTGATTTTTTCACCTGTGTTCCAGTTCAGATATCCTGAAAATCTGTTTTGTTAGGGAGGTCTGAGGACAAGTTTGAAAACCCCTGGCTTAGAGCATGCACTTAAAGTAAATGTAAAGTTTGTAAACTCTCATGAATTAGTGCCCAGTTTTTAAAAATACTATTAAAAACAGGGGCACTTTCATTCATGAAAGTTTACATTGCACCGTTTTTTTTACAAATACTTATCTTTTTATTATCAAAGCTGGTTTGGCGGTCCCCCACCCGCAGCTCCTCTGTACTTACACAGCAATGACAAAACCGGCTTCCTCCAATCACGGTGTGGCCTCACGAGATGGACACTCTGGGGCAGGGACGTGTACTCATAGGAGGCAGGGGAGGCAGTGCCTACCCTGCCATATGTGGCCAAAGCTTAATTAAATTTTAATTAAAACAAAATAAAAAGTAAAAAAAAAAATATTTCCCCCCCATGTAATGCTATGGAGAGGCAAGTACAGGAACGCTTCTCTCCATTGCAGCACATGGGTCAAAGGAAAAGCTGTGCTGCAGCGCCACCTGTGTTCTGTCAATATATTAGCAGCTAAAATTGGGACCAATAGGAGGCACCCCTCTTGATGCCTCCTAGCAAGTGAAGGATATATAGATTATTCAGAAGGAGGATGCAGTGAGCAGGGTCATGTGACACAACTGGAAGCTGAGGTAATCTAAGAACAGATGACACCAAGCAGAAGAGTAAAGTAGTATTCTACATCTCTTGTGATTCACAAATTGTGTTCAGATACAGCTCATTAACAGGGGGGGGGGGGGGGGGGGGCAGTAAGTGAGCATAACCCAATACTGACAGGAAGTCAAAGGGTCAATTCAAATTTGAAGTTAAGTGTGCAGTGTCTACATTATTTAAATTAAAGTTTTTGACATTGAATATTGCTAAGCCTCCCTTTTTCATGGTTATTTGATTTAATTAGGTACAAACTCCATATATGTTATGTCTCTTCAGTCAGAGGATGCAGTATCTATTTTTATTTTTCTCTGTGTCTCCATTTATTTAAAGACTGCTGTTAACTTGTAATTCACAAATCAATTGAAAGCTGTTGCATTGTGTTTTTAATATGTGCTGCTTTTATACAGAATTATATTAATAAAAGGAGATAATTAGTCATTTAAAAAATATATGTAATTATTGCAGTTAAATGTTTTTAGAAATAATGCTACTGTAAAGTAACTGGTTAAACACATAGTCAAAGGGAGACATTTACAATTAAAATTTCGTGATTGAGGTAGAGCATGCTATTTTAATAGACTTTTCTAGTTATTTATATTTTGAGAATTAGCATCAACTGTTACTGGCCTCATGTCAGCAAATCAAATTAGTTTTTGAAAGGAACATGAAAGTCATAATTACATTTCCATCATTCAGATATAAAATTGCACACAAAAAAAACTTTCTATTTTACTTTTATTATTATGTACTTCATTATTTTGGTATCCTTTGGTGTCCTTTGTTGAAGAGCATACATAAGTGGGATGGGCACGTGCGTTTCTTGAACACCATATTGCAGCAGCTGTGTTGGCAGTATTGATAACTTGTCCTTTGTGTAAAACTTGTATGGTAAATTATTTCTATTTTTACAATACAGTAGTGAGTAGAGAAGAGATTGTGTATCATTCTAATTGCTTAGTAACTGGCACTGTGCCACAGAATTGTGTGAGTGGGTATGTGAGCAGAGTGTGTGGGTGTCAGTGAGCAGAGTATGTGTGCTTTATTCTCCAGGTAATCAATACATTTCCGATGAGCTGGTGCTTTAGTGCAGTGTTTCTCAACAATGGTTTTCAAGTACCCCCAACAGGCCAGGTTTTCATTATAGCTGAATCAGTGCACAGGTGAAGTAATCAGCTGATCAGTAACTCAGTGGTTACTAACTTGCTCTCACCCATCACCTGTGTCACCTGTGCACTGGTTCAGCTATCATTGAAACCTGCCCTGTTGGGGGTACTTGTGGCCCTCTGTACATGTGTTTCTCCGGCGTATCATATCTAGTGCCTCACCAGCCTCTGACCTCACTGCACGTCACTGCTCTGGGGGGAACCATGATTGGAGGAAGCCAGTTTCGTCATTGGTGACGTAGGTACAGAGGAGCTGTGGGCGGGGAATCCCTGATCTGGCTTTGCTGAAGAGAAAGGTATTTGTAAAAATACGCTGCAATGTAAACTTTCATGAATGAAAGTGCCCCTGTTTTTAATAGTATTTTTAAAAATCGGGCACTAATTCATGAAAGTTTACATTTACTTTAAAGGGACACTGAACCCCATTTTTTTTCTTTCATGATTCAGATAGAGCATGCAATTTTAAGCAAATTTCTAATTTACTCATATTGTCAGTTTTTCTTCATTCTCTTGCTATCTTTATTTGAAAAAGAAGGCATCTAAGCTATTTTTTGGTTCAGAACCCTGAACAGTACTTGGTTTTTGGTCAGTTAAATTAATCCACCAATCAGCAAGAACAACCCAGGTTGTTCGCCAAAAATGGGCCAGCATCTAAACTTACATTCTTGCTTTTCAAATAAGATAATGAAGAAAATTTGATAATAGGATTAAATTAGAAAGTTGCTTAAAATTGCATGCTCTATCTGAATCACGAAAGAAAAATTTGGGTTCAGTGTCCCTTTAAGATACTTTCAGAGGCGTAACTAGAAACCTCAGGGCCCCGGTGCAAGAATCCAAGACGGGCCCCACTCCCCCCAAAAAAGCATGATTTTGATACATTGACATTTTCTAGTAAAGGCAAGTCATGTAAACTATACTTGTTCCTAGAATACTCTAGACATTATTTGGCAGGTACTCTCAGCAATAGTGATAAAGTGTGAATTTTTAAACACAAACCACTACTTTCCTTTAAAAAGACATTCATGCACACACACACACACACACACACACACAAACATACATACAGCATACACACTGCTTACATACACACACTAAATATATACTGCATACACACTGCTTACATATACACACTAAATATATACAGCATACACACTGCATACATACACATACACACTACATGCATACTGCATACACACTGCTTACACACACACACTACATACATAATGCATACACACTGCTTACATACACACACTACACACATACTGTATACACACACACTACATACATACTGCATACACACTGCTTGGGCACACACACACACACTTTATACATACTACATACACACTGCTTACATACACACTGCTTGCAAACGCACACTGCATACACACTGCTTACACACACTACACTAAATACATACTGCATACACACTGCTTACATACTACATACATACTGCATACACACTGCTTACATAAACACACACAGACTACCTACATACTGCATACACACTGCATACATATACACACACACACACACTACCTACATACACACACACACTACATACATACTACATACATACTGCTTACATAAACACACACACACTACTTACATACTGCATGCATACACACACCCTACCTACATACTGCATACATACTACAAACATACTGCATACACACTGCTTACATAAACACACACAGACTACCTACATACTGCATACATACACACACACACACTACCTACATACATACACACACACACACTACATACATACTACATACATACTGCTTACATAAACACACACACACACTACTTACATACTGCATACATACACACACCCTACCTACATACTGCATACACACTGCATACATACTACATACATACTGCTTACATAAACACACACAGACTACCTACATACTGCATACACACTGCATACATACATACATACACACACACACTACATACATACTGCTTACATAAACACAAACTACTTACATACTGCATACATACATACTGCATACATACACACACACACACACTACATACATACTGCATACATACACACACTACCTACATACTGCATACACACTGCATACATACACACACACTCCATGCACAGTGCATACTTACACACACTTTAGAGTAATGTAAATGCTTGGTTTGCTGGCTTAGATCCAGGAAAAGCCAACTGATGGTTATTAGTTAAAACCCAAGGCCTGTACCCTAAGCACCTGCCTCATTCCCCCTTAAGAATATTACTAATCACGTGGGCACAAGGTCACTGCATATACAATTATCTGGATACACTGGCACTGTATTTACATACCAGAAGCAGAAGTACAAAAAAGCATCACAACACAAAAAAAGTGACCAGTATGAAAGAACTAGTGAGTAAATAGCTACACAACATTAGGAAAATGTCTACATGAACATTAGCAGATAGCACATGAGCATAAGTATTGAGAACACCCATTTAAATGGGCTGGGCTCTCTACCTCCACACACTGGGAGGTTGATTTCAGTGGCCGCCTCTGGTGTATTTAGCTTTTCTATAACCAATACTACCTTTGCAAGCCTGGCAAGAATTTTTTTTTTCTGGATAGGAACAGGCATACAAAAAAAGCTGTAATTTTAAACCTACAATGCCCCTTTCAAGAAAGCATTTGGTATTTGGTTGAACCTTCCTGAAACATGAACCATATCTAGGAAAGGTTCTGTGGGAGAAACTGTGTAATAATAGATTTGCCTGCAGTTCAGTAACTGTTTGTTTCAGATTTCAGCATAAAATTGTAGAAAATCAGCAGTCGTCACTCTGTGACCCCAAATAACAATGTATGAACTCCACATTTGTTTATAGGAGCCAAAAGTGTGTTACCTCTGTTCTTAGTAAAGAGTTTGTTATTGGTAAAGTTACCCCCCCAACACACACCACCAGACACCACGCTTCCTGCAAGCGGTGTGTGTGTAATCTCTTGTTGTTTGAGAAAATAACATGGACCTTGCTTGACCTGTGCTCTCTAAAGTTTTTTGTTTTTTTTTATACCAGAATGTCTTTGTTCAGTGTTGCTACTCCCTTTAGTAGAACAGTTTATAGTGTGACAGGTCCTGTAATAGGGTAGCGATAGGTACAAGTAGTTATAGGGAGAGGATTTGTGTAATAGGCCAGTTATAGGGTGAGGGCTCATGTAATAGGGCAGTGATAAGTACAGGCCAGTTATAGGGAGAGGGGTCATGTAATAGGGCAGTGATAAGTACAGGACAGTTATAGGGTGAGGGGGCATGTAATAGGGCAGTGATAAGTACAGGACAGTTATAGGGTGAGGGCCATGTAATAGGGCAGTGATAAGTACAGGACAGTTATAGGGAGAGGGGTCATGTAATAGGGCAGTGATAAGTACAGGACAGTTATAGGGAGAGGGGTCATGTAATAGGGCAGTGATAAGTACAGGACAGTTATAGGGTGAGGGGGCATGTAATAGGGCAGTGATAAGTACAGGACAGTTATAGGGTGAGGGCTCATGTAATAGGGCAGTGATAAGTACAGGACAGTTATAGGGAGAGGGGTCATGTAATAGGGCAGTGATAAGTACAGGGAAGTTATAGGGTGAGGGCTCATGTAATAGGGCAGTGATAAGTAAAGGACAGTTATAGGGTGAGGGCCATGTAATAGGGCAGTGATAAGTACAGGACAGTTATAGGGAGAGGGGTCATGTAATAGGGCAGTGATAAGTACAGGACAGTTATAGGGTGAGGGGGCATGTAATAGGGCAGTGATAAGTACAGGACAGTTATAGGGTGAGGGCTCATGTAATAGGGCAGTGATAAGTACAGGACAGTTATAGGGAGAGGGGTCATGTAATAGGGCAGTGATAAGTACAGGCCAGTTATAGGGTGAGGGCTCATGTAATAGGGCAGTGATAAGTACAGGGCAGTTATAGGGTGAGGGCTCATGTAATAGGGCAGTGATAAGTACAGGCCAGTTATAGGGTGAGGGCTCATGTAATAGGGCAATGATAACTACAGGCCAGTTATAGGGTGAGGGCTCATGTAATAGGGCAGTGATAAGTACAGGACAGTTATAGGGAGAGGGGTCATGCAATAGGGCAGTGATAAGTACAGGACAGTTATAGGGTGAGAGGTCATGCAATAGGGCAGTGATAAGTACAGGACAGTTATAGGGTGAGGGGTCATGTAATAGGGCAGTGATAAGTACATGGCAGTTATAGGGTGAGGGCTCATGTAATAGGGTGACGGGTCATGCAATAGGGGCAGTGATAAGAACAGGACAGTTATAGGGAGAGGGGCCATGTAATAGGGCAGTGATAAGTACAGGACAGTTATAGGGAGAGGGGCCATGTAATAGGGCAGTGATAAGTACAGGATAGTTATAGGGAGAGGGGTCATGTAATAGGGCAGTGATAAGTACAGGACAGTTATAGGGAGAGGGGTCATGTAATATGGCAGTGATAAGTACAGGGAAGTTATAGGGTGAGGGCTCATGTAATAGGGCAGTGATAAGTACAGGACAGTTATAGGATGAGGGGTCATGTAATAGGGCAGTGATAGGTACAGGACAGTTATAGGGTGAGGAGTCATGTAATAGGGCAGTAATAGGGTGACGGGTCATGCAATAGGGCAGTGATAAGTACAGGACAGTTATAGGGCAAGGGGTCATGTTATAGGGTGAGGGGTCATATAATAGGGCAGTGATAAGTACAGGACAGTTATAGGATGAGGGGTCATGTAATAGGGCAGTGATAGGTACAGGACAGTTATAGGGAGAGGGGTCATGTAATAGGGCAGTGATAAGTACAGGATAGTTATAGGGAGAGGGGTCATGTAATAGGGCAGTGATAAGTACAGGACAGTTATAGGGAGAGGGGTCATGTAATATGGCAGTGATAAGTACAGGGAAGTTATAGGGTGAGGGCTCATGTAATAGGGCAGTGATAAGTACAGGACAGTTATAGGATGAGGGGTCATGTAATAGGGCAGTGATAGGTACAGGACAGTTATAGGGAGAGGGGTCATGTAATAGGGCAGTGATAAGTACAGGACAGTTATAGGGAGAGGGGTCATGTAATAGGGCAGTGATAGGTACAGGACAGTTATAGGGTGAGGGGTCATGTAATAGGGCAGTGATAGGTACAGGACAGTTATAGGGAGAGGGGTCATGTAATAGAGCAGTGATAAGTACAGGATAGTTATAGGGAGAGGGGTCATGTAATAGGGCAGTGATAAGTACAGGACAGTTATAGGGAGAGGGGTCATGTAATAGGGCAGTGATAAGTACAGGACAGTTATAGGGAGAGGGGTTATGTAATAGAGCAGTGATAAGTACAGGATAGTTATAGGGAGAGGGGTCATGTAATAGGGCAGTGATAAGTACAGGACAGTTATAGGGAGAGGGGTCATGCAATAGGGCAGTGATAAGTACAGGACAGTTATAGGGTGAGAGGTCATGCAATAGGGCAGTGATAAGTACAGGACAGTTATAGGGTGAGGGGTCATGTAATAGGGCAGTGATAAGTACATGACAGTTATAGGGTGAGGGCTCATGTAATAGGGTGACGGGTCATGCAATAGGGGCAGTGATAAGTACAGGACAGTTATAGGGAGAGGGGCCATGTAATAGGGCAGTGATAAGTACAGGACAGTTATAGGGAGAGGGGCCATGTAATAGGGCAGTGATAAGTACAGGACAGTTATAGGGTGAGGGCTCATGTAATAGGGCAGTGATAAGTACAGGACAGTTATAGAATGAGGGGTCATGTAATAGGGCAGTGATAGGTACAGGACAGTTATAGGGTGAGGGGCCATGTAATAGGGCAGTGATAAGTACAGGGCAGTTATAGGGTGAGGGGTCATGTAATAGGGCAGTGATAAGTACAGGACAGTTATAGGGTGAGGGCTCATGTAATAGGGCAGTGATAAGTACAGGACAGTTATAGGATGAGGGGTCATGTAATAGGGCAGTAATAGGTACAGGACAGTTATAGGGTGAGGAGTCATGTAATAGGGCAGTAATAGGGTGACGGGTCATGCAATAGGGCAGTGATAAGTACAGGACAGTTATAGGGCAAGGGGTCATGTTATAGGGTGAGGGGTCATATAATAGGGCATTGATAAGTACAGGACAGTTATAGGGTGAGGGTTCATGTAATAGGGCAGTGATAAGTACAGGGCAGTTATAGGGTGAGGGGTCATGTAATAGGGCAGTTAAAGGGTGAGGGGTCATGCAATAGGGCAGTGATAAGTACAGGACAGTTATAGGGTGAGGGGTCATGTAATAGGGCAGTGATACGTGCAGGACAGTTATAGGGTGAGGGGTCATGCAATAGGGCAGTGATAAGTACAGGACAGTTATAGGGTGCGGGGTCATGTAATAGGGCAGTGATAAGTACAGGCCAGTTATAGGGTGACGGGTCATGTAATAGGGCAGTTAAAGGGTGAGAGGTCATGCAATAGGGCAGTGATAAGTACAGGACAGTTATAGGGTGAGGGGTCATGTAATAGGGCAGTGATAAGTACAGGACAGTTATAGGGTGAGGGGTCATGCAATAGGGCAGTGATAAGTACAGGACAGTTATAGGGTGAGGGGTCATGTAATAGGGCAGTGATAAGTACAGGACAGTTATAGGATGAGGGGTCATGCAATAGGGCAGTGATAAGTACAGGACAGTTATAGGGTGAGAGGTCATGCAATAGGGCAGTGATAAGTACAGGACAGTTATAGGGTGAGGGGTCATGTAATAGGGCAGTGATAAGTACATGGCAGTTATAGGGTGAGGGCTCATGTAATAGGGTGACGGGTCATGCAATAGGGGCAGTGATAAGTACAGGACAGTTATAGGGTGAGAGGTTATGTAATAGGGGAGTAATTAGTACAGGGCAGTTATAGGGTGAGAGGTTATGCAATAGGGCAGTGATAGGAACAGGGCAGTTATAGGGTGAGGGGTCATGTAATAGGGCAGAAATAGGAAATATACCTGTCTTCAGTCACTATGCCAGTGGCTTATGTTTTTTTTACACAGATTGTTTGGCATTTACAAGCCTGTGCTTTATACAGGTCATGTTTAGTATTTACAGATCGCCCTCTTGACATATACAAAGGTTTTGTTTTGGATCTGACAACGGGTGCTTTGTTTAACACTTGCAGGTCTGTGTTGCACTGGGCAATAGAGTTCATGGGTTTCACACACTAAATCACGGTGCCATAATAAGCCATATTAGTGATGGCTGTTTCCTGCACTGGCCTGCAGTATGGGTGGTGTTGTATTACTATATACAGGTCATGCAGGCACTCACAGACTTGACTCACCGTGGCGTGACCGTCTTTAGCCAGCAGCTGCCCTCCTCATTGCCTCTACGCCTGCAACACTCTCTCTCACTGACTGACTACACGTGCAGTCAGCCAGGAGCGGAGGAGGCGCCAACCGCCAATGCACCAGTCACAGGGAATGTGAACATTCATTGTTTTTCCGGGCAGCCCAATGGGTATATGGTATTGATACCGACCATAAACAGTTTCACTGACACTTCCTAAACCCATAGTCAGAGAGTGAACACTCTGAACGTGCATACTGTAGCAGGTCAACGTTTTGCTAAAAATGTTTTTTTTTTTTATAAAAGTTGAATTTTTTTCAGATTTTTTTTCTGAAACTGTCACAGGGGCCCGGTCGCAGTCGCGAACGCTGCACCCCCGCCCTTGGATACTTTTCAGTTTCTCTTGGTATCCTTTGTTGAAAAGCATACCTAGGTATCCTCAGGAGCAGCATGCACTACTAGGAGCTAGCTGGTAATTGGTGGCCATGCACCTATGTCTCTGACTTTAAAGGGATAGTATCCTGTCTCCGTTTTGTTATTTGAAATAGCTGCTTTTCCCGTTGAAACAACCACCCACAGTAACATTTTCAATACTGCAATAATGGTTACAAAAAAGTTATGGAAAACAAAAAGGCATCAGAAGAAATCAACCTTCGTGTGGGGGTGGTATAGAGAGTGATCCCAGCGCTTGTTAAAGGGTGTTCCTGATTCAGCTTTAAATACAATTCGCTTTTATCTGTTGCTTGCCTGAGTACATTTTTTTAACTCCTAATCAGGGGTGTTTTATTTTGTATATTGCACAGCTATCTAAATAACAAAATACTTAAAGGTTGTGTACTCTTTTGCAGATCTAGTATACAATGTCCCTTTAACTTAAATATACAACTAAGCCGTTTCCGCTGACCTCGTCAGCATTAGCTTCTTAGGTGCATGTGTCACAATTAAACAGCAAAAGTCATTGTATATTTTCAGGCCTTTAGCTAAATATATCATCAAGGCCTGTTTGTTATACCACTGGAACGAAACCAAAGAAAAAACAAACACACAACTAACTTTTAAGATAATAGATACAACATGTAATAAAAATAGATTAATTTGTTCCGCCAAGTGTATAAGCATTCATTGGAGACACAGTCCTTTCCTAACACACATATTAACACGCTAGTCACAGTGCTGAAACCCTACACAGCTCTATATCTCATCCTATACAAGTAGGAGATCAGCTCTGATTATATACAGATGGTCTTGTCATGCTATTACCAGCTGAAGAAAGCCATTCATCTGAAATTACAGCCCGATCTGGGCATTCCCTGTGATCCCACAGGAATCAAATGTAATGAAATTCCACAGCAGACAAAAAACACACACTCAGTTTCAGGGTCATAGTGCCGGAAGAAGTAGGCAACTGTACCTATCACAATTTAGATATTAGTCAACCAAGGGGTGTAAACCGGGCAGACAAATCCTGACCTGTTTGTGGCCTTCACAAAATTAAAGGGGCAGTGTACTGTAAAATTGGTTTCCCCTTAATGTGTTTCCAATGACTTGTTATGCCAGCAGCAGAGTATAACATGCGTGAGACGTTGGTCCTTTATGTTTATTTTTGCACGTGAAATAGTGTGTTTTGTTCTTTGGCACCAGAACTCATTAAAATGGGTTAAGTTTACAGGGAATTCAGATCTCCTTAATGTATCACTTTGTATACACACAAATGCATCATTTGCTCTGTCTGTATTCCAAAGCCCAATACTTTTACAACTGCTGATTATCTGCAACTATGTAAACGTAGCCAAGGTTTCTATAAATTCTTCCACCAGCTTCAGAGCACAACAAATGCCTCTCAAAAAAAATGATGGTTGGGGGGGGGGGGGAATATGGCTCTTCTCATAAAATGACCTAATTATTAATAATAAGAAAGAATCAAAAGCAAAATATGACAACTGACATCATCTCCCTAAACAAAAAATAAAATCATGCATCATATAACACATTATAATCACTCTGCACATAGTAGCACAGCGGTAATTGTGATAAATAACCTAAACTAGAATATGTTTGAGAAATACAGAAATCTAAAGAATGCTGACATTGCATAAATGCATAAACCAATGAGAAAATAAGATCACTATCTGAGACAGATTTGTGTCCTTACATATGCATGAGATTCCCTTTACCTTAGTTTACTTGTTACAGTGTGGTCACAATATTATAACATGTTTATAACAGTGAGAACTTATATCAGTAGCAGCAGGGCTACTGTCTTCTATGACATATTATTATTATTATTATTATCATCAGGTATTTGTAGAGCGCCAACAGATTCCGCAGCGCTAATATTAAATATTATTATCCTGAACATGAAATCTTATTCTTAAAAAAAGAAGAAAACATGCCAAAAGCAAAAACCTTATTTATTTTTTTAAATCGCGACTAGACTTTAAATATATATTATAGCATCATACGATACATATAAATAAAACATTGTATGCACATGTATAATATACCCACATCCCCACAACGCCTATAAGTTTAAAGGGACATGAAACCCAAACATTTTCTTTCATGATTCAGATAGAGAATACAATTTTAAACACCTTTCCAATTTACTTCTATTATCTAATTTGCTTCCTTCTCTTGTTATCATTTGCTGAAAGGTTTATCTAGGCAAGTTCATGAGCAGCAGAGAACCTAGGTTCTAGCTGTTGATTGGTGGCTGCATATATATATTGAATGTGATTGGCTCACCCATGTGTTCAGTTAGAAATTAGTAGTGCATTGCTGCTCTTTCAACAAATGATACCAAGAGAATGAAACAGATTAGATAATAGAAGTAAATTAGAAAGTTGTTTAAAATTGTATGCTCTATCTGAATCATGAAAGAAAAAATTTGGGTTTCATGTACCTTTAATAGTAAGTTTTTGTTTGTTCTTTTATTAACAAAGGAGATCGCAGACATAACAAATATATAGGCGTTCCGTGGGAGTTTCATGGAAGTAACCTATATTTTGATGGGGAAACATTGCCAGGAGTTTCTAGTTTTAAAACTACTTATCCTCCATGTAAGATGAGGCTTTTCAGCTATATCTGTCTTGCCAGCTTTTCAGTGGTGAGAAATCTACTGAATGTACAGTGAATCTGAGCTTACATATATTATATATATTTATACTACACAGAACCCTTTTTTTTTTTGCAGTCTATGCTCTGAAAATGTACTTAAAGGGACAGTAAAGTAATAATTAGAAATTCATGATTTAGACAGAGCATACAATTTTAAACAACTTTCTAATTTACTTATATTATTTAATTTGCTTCCTTCTATTGTTATCCTTTGATGAAAGGTTTATTTAGGTAAGCTCAGGAGCAGCAAAGAACCTAGGTTATATTTGCTGATTGGTTGCTGCATATATATATATATATATATATATATATAGCGATTGTCATTGGCTCAGTTCAGTTAGAAACCAGTAGTACATTGCTACTCCTTCAACAAATGATACCAAGAGAATGAAGCAAATTTCATAATAGAAGTAAACTGGAAAGATGTTTAAAATTGTATGTTCCATCCAAATCATGAAAGAAAAATGTTGTGTTCTCCACAGACATTTTGTTGCCACACAGGTGGCATTATGAAGTAGCCAGGTGGGGGCAGTGTAATATTTTCTAACATTATATAATTTTCTGCTATCCAAAGCACAAATTAATAGCATAATTGAACATACATTTTTGTGCAATAAAAAAATGAACATTTTTAATATTAGCTAATTTAAGCTTAATATTAGCTAAAAAATTTAGCCAGGTGGTCAGTAAACTCAGTTGGGTGGTGCACCCGCTAAAAAGTTCCTGGGGAGAACACTGTACTTAGAACATCCCCACGAGATCCGAGATCACTGGCGATGTTGTCAGACTTTTGTTAAAACTGCAATCCCTATTATTTCCTACGGAAGGCACATCACAGAGAGGGTCAGACCACTTTTTTTGTAAAATATCACTGGACCTACAGATTGCAAGAATGGCGAAGCCTAAAGGGCAATTTCTCGTAGTTTTGACAATCCTTTTATCATTAGGCAATAGACACAAGTTTAAAGGACCATTTAATACATACAGAATGGCCCCTATTTTGTGGAATTATCTGCCTCGCTCCACAAGACTCTCCTGTCGTTATTAAGGCTGTGACACACTGCGTCAGGTCGCGTAGCTGAGCGCTCAGAGATGAAATATTTGATCTTCAGAAGCGATGCGTGCATCGCTTGCAGTGTGTCACAGCCTTAATAGTTTCATGCGCTCCTTAAAGACTCTTCTGTTCGGGGATGCATACAATACAAACAAACCTTTCTTACCTCAGTTCCTCTCTTCCTCCTTTGTCATTCCCTTAAACCCCTTTAGCATGTAAGCATATGAGATTAGCTGTTTTTTTAGATCACATTCATGAGAGCTGATTTACAACAGTGCAACTCTTTGCAGGGCCCTCTACACAGGTGTCTCCTATAAATGCTACCTATGCATAGTATACCTAAGTTTATAGCGCTGCAGAATCTGTTGGCGCCCTACAAATAACTGATAATAGTAATAATAATACATTGTAAAAAGACAATAGCACTCTGAATTTTAAATAAGAAGTAGATTTTTTTTTCTGATAAATTTGAAATTTATATCATTTACTTGCACCCTGTATCATGTTGAAATATATTAAAGTATTTTTAATACTAATAAGAAGACCAGAGTGTGCTTTCCATGGAGGCTGACTATATACTGTGTGTGTATATATATATCAGGGCTCAAAATTTCCACTAGCCCACTAGCCATTGGCGAGTGTAAGTTTAACAGTGGCAAGTGAAAGTTAGCGAATGATGAGTCTGAAGTCTGGTGGCATAATAAAGAGATTGGAGAGGAAAAGTGGAGAAGAAGGTAGAGTTAAGAGACAATGGAGGAAAAATGAGTGAAGAGATATGAGAGAGGGGAAATAAAGAGTGTAAAGAGAAGATATGGCCTGAGAGATAAGAGAGAGGGTAAAAAGAGAGATTGAAGAAAGGAGGGAGTGGAGAAAGATAGTTAAGAGAGGGAAGGGAGAGATAATATTTTTTTTTTTAAAAAGAGATCTCCAGGTTGCTATGGCCTTCCATGACAGTCAGCACTCTCAGCATTCTCTATGTTCAACAACTTCCTTTTTCTATCCAGCTGTTGTCTGTTTTAACTGCTATGAACTTTTTTTGTTACTTTATTAATGTAGTAGCATTATTTAATGTGTTATGGTATAAAATAAAAACAATATTACATAATGTTTCACAATAGCTAAACATATGCAGAGGGGGGGAAGTAGTGGGCGTGCTGTGGGTGGGATTAGAAGTGGCAAGTAACATTTTGTCCTGGCTAGTATCTTAGGACTTGACATTTTGATATATTTATTTTTTTTATTTATTTTGTTTAAATTGTGTGCTCTAGCTAAATCATAAAATAAAAATGTTGACCTTGGTGTCCCTTTAAAGACAAAAGATTCATAGTGGGAATTATAGAAATATTCAGTTGTTTTACCTTCAGCTCTCTGTCCTGCTGTTTAAAATCATCGTCCTCATCAGAATCGCACTCCGGAAACTGATAAACCTTAATACCAAACTTCTCTATCTCTTCCCTGATCTAGAGAAAGAAGGGGGGATACAGGGTCAGTTAATTAAGCAATCTGCATAAGTCTCTTTAAATAACATTGTGAGATTAATAAAAAACAACATGTAAAATACAAAATCTCACTTATGACATATAAGAAGTTGTTTAATAGACCTTACTTAACCTTCCAAAATAAATATATGTTTGGAATAACAGACAAAAGGGGCGCTCAGGCAATTTCTATGTATGCACAAGAGTTAATGAAATAATGAAAATAGAAATTCAGAAGAAGAATTTGAGAAGAAACAAGAGTGACAGATGCTACAAATATTATAAACTGAAAAACATTGCTAGAGATAGATAGAAGAGATGAGGGTTGTGGTGTCTAAGAGTCAGGCAAAAACAGGGCCCTACCACGCCATAGCATTATAGTTTGTTACAATATCCTCCTAAAGCCTTACCCGCTCCTTGAGCTTGCGAATCTCGCTGGGTATGAGGCAGTCGGCCTTGGCAATTAGAGGGACAATATTCACCTTCTCATGTAGAGCTTTCATGAATGCCACATCCACCGGTCGAAGCCTGGCACACAAAAGAGATTGCTGCAGAGCCTGGCATATAATATATATCTGTAACAATCTCATTAAAGGGAAATTCTAATGAATAAAATACTTGTTCAAATTTTTTAGAGCATGCTATTTTATCACTAGCACGACTAGCAATGCTGCAAGGCTATGTGTTTAAGGCAAAGCACTGATGAACCAATCAGCAGCTATAATTGCACAACCACCTTTGTGAAGGTTAAATACATAGACTTGCAGCGTAGCTATTGATAAAACTACATTCTCTAACTAATTAGCGCATGTAATCTTTTCACTAGAATAGGTCACTTCTTTACAGAAAGGGTGGTTGTTTCATAGAATAAACTTCTATTAGAGGTGGTAAAGACAAACACCATGGGGGACTACAAAGCACACAATAAGCATAAGGCTATGCTAGGTACTAATTAATACATGGGATAAGCATAAGGCTATGCTAGGTACTAATTAATACATGGGATAAGCATAAGGCAATGTTAGGTACTAATTAATACATGGGATAAGCATAAGGCAATGTTAGGTACTAATTAATACATGGGATAAGCATAAGGCAATGTTAGGTACTAATGAATACATGGGATAAGCATAGGGCAATGTTAGGTACTAATGAATACATGGGATAAGCATAAGGCAATGTTAGGTACTAATGAATACATGGCATAAGCATAAGGCTATGCTAGGTACTAATTAATACATGGGATAAGCATAAGGCAATGTTAGGTACTAATTAATACATGGGATAAGCATAAGACAATGTTAGGTACTAATTAATACATGGGATAAGCATAAGGCAATGTTAGGTACTAATGAATACATGGGATAAGCATAAGGCAATGTTAGGTACTAATGAATACATGGGATAAGCATAGGGCAATGTTAGGTACTAATGAATACATGGGATAAGCATAAGGCAATGTTAGGTACTAATGAATACATGGGATAAGCATAGGGCAATGTTAGGTACTAATGAATACATGGGATAAGCATAAGGCAATGTTAGGTACTAATGAATACATGGTATAAGCATAAGGCAATGTTAGGTACTAATGAATACATAAGATAAGCATAGGGCAATGTTAGGTACTAATGAATACATGGGATAAGCATAAGGCAATGTTAGGTACTAATGAATACATGGCATAAGCATAAGGCTATGCTAGGTACTAATGAATACATGGGATAAGCATAAGGCAATGTTAGGTACTAATTAATACATGGGATAAGCATAAGGCAATGTTAGGTACTAATGAATACATGGGATAAGCATAAGGCAATGTTAGGTACTAATGAATACATGGGATAAGCATAAGGCAATGTTAGGTACTAATTAATACATGGGATAAGCATAAGGCAATGTTAGGTACTAATGAATACATGGGATAAGCATAAGGCAATGTTAGGTACTAATGAATACATGGGATAAGCATAGGGCAATGTTAGGTACTAATGAATACATGGGATAAGCATAAGGCAATGTTAGGTACTAATGAATACATGGGATAAGCATAAGGCAATGTTAGGTACTAATGAATACATGGGATAAGCATAGGGCAATGTTAGGTACTAATGAATACATGGGATAAGCATAAGGCAATGTTAGGTACTAATGAATACATGGCATAAGCATAAGGCTATGCTAGGTACTAATTAATACATGGGATAAGCATAAGGCAATGTTAGGTACTAATTAATACATGGGATAAGCATAAGACAATGTTAGGTACTAATTAATACATGGGATAAGCATAAGGCAATGTTAGGTACTAATGAATACATGGGATAAGCATAAGGCAATGTTAGGTACTAATGAATACATGGGATAAGCATAAGGCAATGTTAGGTACTAATGAATACATGGGATAAGCATAAGGCTATGCTAGGTACTAATTAATACATGGGATAAGCATAAGGCTATGTTAGGTACTAATTAATACATGGGATAAGCATAAGGCAATGTTAGGTACTAATTAATACATGGGATACGCATAAGACAATGTTAGGTACTAATTAATACATGGGATAAGAATAAGACAATGTTAGGTACTAATTAATACATGGGATAAGCATAAGGCAATGTTAGGTACTAATTAATACATGGGATAAGCATAAGGCAATGTTAGGTACTAATGAATACATGGGATAAGCATAAGGCAATGTTAGGTACTAATGAATACATGGGATAAGCATAAAGCAATGTTAGGTACTAATGAATACATGGGATAAGCATAAGGCTATGTTAGGTACTAATGAATACATGGGATAAGCATAAGGCAATGTTAGGTACTAATGAATACATGGGATAAGCATAAGGCAATGTTAGGTACTAATGAATATATGGGATAAGCATAAGGCAATGTTAGGTACTAATGAATACATGGGATAAGCATAAGGCTATGTTAGGTACTAATAAATACATGGGATAAGCATAAGGCAATGTTAGGTACTAATGAATACATGGGATAAGCATAAGGCTATGCTTTTTTTTTTTTGTTATCCTTAATTTTGTTTTTATTTTATTCTGTGTTGGAAATTTACCATACACGTATTTAAGTTGCTATAAGGAACTTTATTATGTAAATACAAGATATGTTTTGTCTCTATATTCTTTTTTAGATTTTTCCCCTTATTGAAAGGGTTTAATTTGTGGCATGACAGAGAAATATGTTGGTTGTATATCTGATTTTGTATCATACATAAGGCAACTGTGAAGCCTTTACAGATAATTATTTACTATTTGTTAATTTTTCTGTTATCATTTTTTGCTCTGACTACTATAGAATTGTACTTTGATATGGTATATAACTAAAAAATTTTTTTTTTTTTTTAAAGCATAAGGCTATGCTAGGTACTAATTAATACATAGGATAAGCATAAGGCTATGTTAGGTACTAATAAAAACATGGGATAAGCATAAGGTTATGCTAGGTAATAATTAATACATGGGATAAGCATAAGGCTATGCTAGGTACTAATTCATACATGGGATACGCATAAGGCTATGCTAGGTACTAATTCATACATGGGATACGCATAAGGCAATGTTAGGTACTAATTCATACATGGGATAAGCATAAGGTTATGCTAGGTACTAATTCATACATGGGATAAGCATAAGGTTATGCTAGGTACTAATTCATACATGGGATAAGCATAAGGCTATGCTAGGTACTAATTCATACATGGGATACGCATAAGGCTATGCTAGGTACTAATTCATACATGGGATACGCATAAGGCTATGCTAGGTACTAATTCATACATGGGATAAGCATAAGGTTATGCTAGGTACTAATTAATACATGGGATAAGCATAAGGTTATGCTAGGTACTAATTCATACATGGGATAAGCATACGGCTATGATAGGTACTAATTAATACATGGGATAAGCATAAGGCTATGCTAGGTACTAATTCATACATGGGATAAGCATACGGCTATGCTAGGTACTAATTAATTCATGGGATAAGCATAAGGTTATGCTAGGTACTAATTCATACATGGGATAAGCATAAGGCTATGCTAGGTACTAATTAATACATGGGATAAGCATAAGACTATGCTAGGTACTAATTAATACATGGGATAAGCATACGGTTATGCTAGGTACTAATTCATACATGGGATAAGCATAAGGCTATGCTTTTTTTTATGATTAATTTTGTTTTTATTTTATTCTGTGTTTGAAATTTACCATACAAGTATTTAAGTGCTATAAGGAACTTTATTATGTAAATACAAGATATGTTTTGTCTATATATTCTTTTTTAGATTTTTCCCCTTATTGAAAGGGTTTAATTTGTGGCATGACAGATAAATATGTTGGTTGTATATCTGATTTTGTATCATACATAAGGCAACTGTGAAAGCCTTTACAGATAATTATTTACTATTTGTTAATTTTTCTATTATAATTTTTTGCTCTGACTACCATAGAATTGTACTTTGATATGGTATACAGGGAGTGCAGAATTATTAGGCAAATGAGTATTTTGACCACATCATCCTCTTTATGCATGTTGTCTTACTCCAAGCTGTATAGGCTCGAAAGCCTACTACCAATTAAGCATATTAGGTGATGTGCATCTCTGTAATGAGAAGGGGTGTGGTCTAATGACATCAACACCCTATATCAGGTGTGCATAATTATTAGGCAACTTCCTTTCCTTTGGCAAAATGGGTCAAAAGAAGGACTTGACAGGCTCAGAAAAGTCAAAAATAGTGAGATATCTTGCAGAGAGATGCAGCACTCTTAAAATTGCAAAGCTTCTGAAGCGTGATCGTCGAACAATCAAGCATTTCATTCAAAATAGTCAACAGGGTCGCAAGAAGCGTGTGGAAAAACCAAGGCGCAAAATAACTGCCCATGAACTGAGAAAAGTCAAGCGTGCAGCTGCCAAGATGCCACTTGCCACCAGTTTGGCCATATTTCAGAGCTGCAACATAACTGGAGTGCCCAAAAGCACAAGGTGTGCAATACTCAGAGACATGGCCAAGGTAAGAAAGGCTGAAAGACGACGACCACTGAACAAGACACACAAGCTGAAACGTCAAGACTGGGCCAAGAAATATCTCAAGACTGATTTTTCTAAGGTTTTATGGACTGATGAAATGAGAGTGAGTCTTGATGGGCCAGATGGATGGGCCCGTGGCTGGATTGGTAAAGGGCAGAGAGCTCCAGTCCGACTCAGACGCCAGCAAGGTGGAGGTGGAGTACTGGTTTGGGCTGGTATCATCAAAGATGAGCTTGTGGGGCCTTTTCGGGTTGAGGATGGAGTCAAGCTCAACTCCCAGTCCTACTGCCAGTTTCTGGAAGACACCTTCTTCAAGCAGTGGTACAGGAAGAAGTCTGCATCCTTCAAGAAAAACATGATTTTCATGCAGGACAATGCTCCATCACACGCGTCCAAGTACTCCACAGCGTGGCTGGCAAGAAAGGGTATAAAAGAAGAAAATCTAATGACTTGGCCTCCTTGTTCACCTGATCTGAACCCCATTGAGAACCTGTGGTCCATCATCAAATGTGAGATTTACAAGGAGGGAAAACAGTACACCTCTCTGAACAGTGTCTGGGAGGCTGTGGTTGCTGCTGCACGCAATGTTGATGGTGAACAGATCAAAACACTGACAGAATCCATGGATGGCAGGCTTTTGAGTGTCCTTGCAAAGAAAGGTGGCTATATTGGTCAATGATTTGTTTTTGTTTTGTTTTTGAATGTCAGAAATGTATATTTGTGAATGTGAGATGTTATATTGGTTTCACTGGTAAAAATAAATAATTGAAATGGGTATATATTTGTTTTTTGTTAAGTTGCCTAATAATTATGCACAGTAATAGTCACCTGCACACACAGATATCCCCCTAAAATAGCTATAACTAAAAACAAACTAAAAA
Organism: Bombina bombina; assembly: GCF_027579735.1. Classification (NCBI taxonomy): domain Eukaryota; kingdom Metazoa; phylum Chordata; class Amphibia; order Anura; family Bombinatoridae; genus Bombina; species Bombina bombina. Next base: position 413,637,251 of record NC_069500.1, read on the forward strand.
CTACTTCCAAAACTATTCAGCTTTGATATTAATTAGTTTTTTGGGTTCATTGAGAACATGGTTGTTGTTCAATAATAAAATTAATCCTCAAAAATACAACTTGCCTAATAATTCTGCACTCCCTGTATAAATATAAAAAAAAAAAAAAAAAAAAAAGCATAAGGCTATGCTAGGTACTAATTAATACATGGGATAAGCATAAGGCTATGCTAGGTACTAATTAATACATGGGATAAGCATAAGGTTATGCTAGGTACTAATTAATACATGGGATAAGCATAAGGCTATGCTAGGTACTAATTCATACATGGGATAAGCATAAGGCTATGCTAGGTACTAATTAATACATGGGATAAGCATAAGGTTATGCTAGGTTCTCATTAATACATGGGATAAGCATAAGGCTATGCTAGGTACTAATTCATACATGGGATAAGCATAAGGCTATGCTAGGTACTAATTAATACATGGGATAAGCATAAGGTTATGCTAGGTACTAATTAATACATGGGATAAGCATAAGGCTATGCTAGGTACTAATTCATACATGGGATAAGCATAAGGCTCATACATGGGATAAGCATAAGGCTATGCTAGGTACTAATTAATACATGGGATCAGCATAAGGCTATGCTAGGTACTAATTAATACATGGGATATGCATAAGGTTATGCTAGGTACTAATTAATACATGGGATAAGCATAAGGCTATGCTAGGTACTAATTAATACATGGGATCAGCATAAGGCTATGCTAGGTACTAATTAATACATGGGATAAGCATAAGGTTATGCTAGGTACTAATTAATACATGGGATAAGCATAAGGCTATGCTAGGTACTAATTCATACATGGGATAAGCATAAGGCTATGCTAGGTACTAATTAATACATGGGATCAGCATAAGGCTATGCTAGGTACTAATTAATACATGGGATATGCATAAGGTTATGCTAGGTACTAATTAATACATGGGATAAGCATAAGGCTATGCTAGGTACTAATTAATACATGGGATAAGCATAAGGCTATGCTAGGTACTAATTCATACATGGGATAAGCATAAGGCTATGCTAGGAACTAATTCATACATGGGATAAGCATAAGGCTATGCTAGGTACTAATTCATACATGGGATAAGCAAAAGGTTATGCTAGGTACTAATTAATACATGGGATAAGCATAAGCCTATGCTAGGTACTAATTCATACATGGGATAAGCATAAGACTATGCTAGGTACTAATTCATACATGGGATAAGCATAATGCTATGCTAGGTACTAATTCATACATGGGATAAGCATAAGGCTATGCTAGGTACTAATTCATACATGTGATAACCATAAGCCTATGCTAGGTACTAATTCATACATGGGATAAGCAAACGGCTATGCTAGGTACTAATTAATACATGGGATAAGCATAAGGCTATGCTAGGTACTAATTCATACATGGGATAACCATAAGCCTATGCTAGGTACTAATTCATACATGGGATAAGCAAACGGCTATGCTAGGTACTAATTAATACATGGGATAAGCATAAGGCTATGCTAGGTACTAATTCATACATGGGATAAGCATAAGGCTATGCTAGGTACTAATTCATACATGGGATAACCATAAGCCTATGCTAGGTACTAATTCATACATGGGATAAGCATAAGGCTATGCTAGGTACTAATTCATACATGGGCTAAGCATAAGGCTATGCTAGGTACTAATTCATACATGGGATAACCATAAGCCTATGCTAGGTACTAATTCATACATGGGATAAGCAAACGGCTATGCTAGGTACTAATTAATACATGGGATAAGCATAAGGCTATGCTAGGTACTAATTCATACATGGGATAACCATAAGCCTATGCTAGGTACTAATTCATACATGGGATAAGCATAAGGTTATGCTAGGTACTAATTAATACATGGGATAAGCATAAGGCTATGCTAGGTACTAATTCATACATGGGATAAACATAAGGCTATGCTAGGTACTAATTCATACATGGGATAAGCATAAGGCTATGCTAGGTACTAATTCATACATGGGATAAGCATAAGGCTATGCTAGGTACTAATTCATACATGGGATAAGCATAAGGCTATGCTAGGTACTAATTCATACATGGGATAAGCATAAGACTATGCTAGGTACTAATTAATACATGGGATAAGCATAAGGCTATGCTAGGTACTAATTAATACATGGGATAAGTATAAGGCTATGCTAGGTACTAATTCATACATGGGATAAGCATAAGGCTATGCTAGGTACTAATTCATACATGGGCTAAGCAAAAGGTTATGCTAGGTACTAATTAATACATGGGATAAGCATAAGCCTATGCTAGGTACTAATTCATACATGGGATAAGCAAACGGCTATGCTAGGTACTAATTAATACATGGGATAAGCATAAGGCTATGCTAGGTACAAATTCATACATGGGATAAGCAAACGGCTATGCTAGGTACTAATTAATACATGGGATAAGCATAAGGCTATGCTAGGTACTAATTCATACATGGGATAAGCATAAGGTTATGCTAGGTACTAATTAATACATGGGATAAGCATAAGGCTATGATAGGTACTAATTAATACATGGGATAAGCATAAGGCTATGCTAGGTACTAATTCATACATGGGATAAGCATAAGGTTATGCTAGGTACTAATTAATACATGGGATAAGCATAAGTTTATGCTGGGTACTAATTAATACATGGGACAAGCATAAGGCTATGCTAGGTACTAATTCATACATGGGATAAGCATAAGGTTATGCTAGGTACTAATTAATACATGGGATAAGCATAAGGCTATGCTAGGTAGGTACTAATTAATACATGGGATAAGCATAAGACTATGCTAGGTACTAATTAATACATGGGATAAGCATAAGACTATGCTAGGTACTAATTAATACATGGGATAAGCATAAGTCTATGCTAGGTACTAATTAATACATGGGATAAGCATAAGATTATGCTAGGTACTAATTAATACATGGGATAAGCATACGGCTATGCTAGGTACTAATTAATACATGGAATAAGTATAAGGCTATCCTGTGAGTTACTATAAAATGCAGGCATGATTGATGGGCCTATGGTTATCCAATCCTAATAACATGAGAGAAATGAGACAGAAGCTCACTAATGTCCTAGCATAAGAGAAAATCACACAGTTGTCACCAAATCTTGACACAGTTCAGTGCATGGGGGGGGGGATAGTGACTTCTCACTCACCCATGTCCGAAGGGTGAAATGAAGTACAGACAGCAGTGCACTCGGTTATCCTGGATGTTCTTCCGATTTAGACCACTTTCATCTCGGAAATACTGCTCAAACTGTTGGTCTATATAGTCTGTGATGGCCTTCCAGCTGCAGCAGACAAAGGTGTTATGCTGAGTCTCCTACACTGAGGGTGTACACAGGACACTCTCTCACAACAACCTACCATTCTGTGTTATTCACTGCGTCCCCAAAGCCTGGTGTGTCCACAATGGTCAGCTTAAGCTTTACTCCCTTCTCCTCGATATCCACTGTGTGCTTTAAAATCTCCACCGTCTGATTAATCCGCTCTGTGGGGACAAAATTAGCAGCACATTGAAGACATCATAGTGTAGAGAGAAAAATCAGATGTGTTCTTCTGAGCAAGATATTTAGAAAGATAGCATAGACTATTGATATTGATATTTAACATCAATTATACCGAAGTAAAAAACTTTCAGTATTCAGAAACAAGGAAATAGAGTTACATCAATAACTGAGTATACGAAAGAAAAAAAGGAAACATATTGGTATACAATTTGTGCCTCTATTTAAAGGAATATTGCACTGTAAATCTTTTTCCGCTTTAATTTCCAGTGATCCATTTTTAACTATTAAAGCATATTACATTGTTTAGAAATAGCTACTTTATACATTGCCCCATTTAAAACCCATTATCACAGCCCAAAGCATTTAAAAAAAATAATTAATTATATAAGTTATTCTGTTTTAATATGTATAGAGGAACCAGACACATAAGCCAACTCTCCCTATTATTATTCTTAATATAACACATAGGTAAAGGCAAGTTATAGTGCAATAATAAAATACTCTAACACATTACAGCATTTTGGTATTGCCACTTTAAGTCTCTTTAAATGAAAGATCGAATCAAAAGAATAAAAATCAGTTTTTCTTAAAGCTTTTGCTACAGTTGAGATTAATACAGCAGTATTGACACTTCCGTGTTAAGACAGAATATGTCACCATTGTCTGACACAAGCTCTTCTTGAGTGTTGCTGAGCAACCATATATATTTAGCTGTGGTGGTTCTGCTTAATATTGCTAATTTAACATTAGATCTATTAGATCTAGCACATTATTGTGATGTATCCAAAAGAACAAGGAACATAAAGATTAGACACTGTGAGAGCAGGGCATCTGTACCTTCAGCATTAAGCAGTTTCCTTTCCTTATAGAGATCTGTTAGGAACAAACTATTCACCAGCGTAGACTTCCCCAAGCCAGACTCTCCTGGGAGAACATCAAGAGGAAGCTTGTTAATGCACTACAGAAGTAAGGTCAATATTCTGCAACACAATCCATCACTCTTATTGACTATAGATACCCATGTTTTAACACACAAGTCACACTGACATGCACATCTATTACTTAAACTCATAAACACATAGTTTTCTCCAACTGGTCTCACAGACACACTCTCATCCACCATTATATATCTGTCACTCAATGACACATGGTAGTGAGCAATTAAAATGAATACTGTACAGTACATAACAAACGTGCGGTGTTAATGCATTCTTAAAAAATAAAATACATGAGTGTGATGATACAGAATATTGTCTCAAGATTTTTCTACTCCTGATGTTGAGATCTAATATACTAATAATGCTATGCACATATATAACCCCTCCCATAAGGAGCTATGCTGTCCCAGAGTTCTGCACAATACCTAGTGCTTGTGCACTGAGCCATAAGGAGCTATGCTGTCCCAGAGTTCTGCACAATATCTAGTGCATGTGCACTGAGCCATAAGGAGCTATGCTTTCCCAGCATTCTGAACAATACCTAGTGCATGTGCACTGAGCCATAAGGAGCTATGCTGTCCCAGCATTCTGCACAATACCTAGTGCATGTGCACTGAGCCATAAGGAGCTATGCTTTCCCAGCATTCTGAACAATACCTAGTGCTAATACCATAAGGTGCTAGGCTGTCCCAGTGTTCAGCATCATACCTAGTGCATGTGCATTGAGCCATAAGGGGCTATGCTATCCCAGTGTTCTGCATCATACCCATTGCATGTGCACTGAGTCATAAGGAGCTATGCTGTCCCAGCATTCTGCATAATATCTAGTGCATGTGCACTGAGCCAAGGATCCACCAAATACTTGGGCACAGTCACAAAATGCTATAAGTTAAGATTTGTCTGATATGGGAACTCTTTATTTTAAAGCAACACAAAACCCAAAAACAGAGCATATTTTTAAACAACTATCCATTTTACTTATATTATCAATTTTGCTTCATTCTCTTGGTATCCTTTGGTGAATGAGTTGTGTGTGTGTGTGTGTGTATATATATATATATATATATATATATATATATGCATTCACCAATTAGCATCTAAATCCCAGCTCCCTAGCCTACCTAGGAATGCTTTTCAACAAAGGATACCAATGGAAATAAGCAAATTAGATACTAAAAGTAAATTGGAAAGATGTTTAAAATTGTATTCTCTGTCTGAATAAGGAAATAAACATGGTGTGTTTCATGTCCCTTAACTGCTGTACATGGCTCTAGCTGCACATGGAACAATACAGGTTACTAAAGCTGGGGTGGGCTAATGAACATTTACACAGTCTAGATTTGTAAAAGCTCTGCTACTCATTTGGAAGACATAATGCCTGCATTATAAAGTGCTGGGATAACTTCTCTCAGCACATTATTCTGCTGCAAAAATTATAATATTTATACAGAATGAACTAGTATTGTTTTCCTATATTTTAGCAATCAAAAATAATCACCCTAACACTTTTATCTTTGTTAGTTTCAATTACAAATACATTTCTCTCAGTCACACACAGAAACGGCTTCTCTTACCCGCTACCATAAGCGTGAAGTCAAATCCTTTTTTCACAGACTTCCTGTGGACTTGATTGGGTAATGTTGCAAAACCCACATATTGCTTCTCTTGGTCCTAGAGAGACAGAGAGATTTAACTACCCAATATTGCGCTTTTTAATCCCAAAATAGATGAATACTAAAAAAAAAACAGCTTTATTTAGTATTACAAACTACCACACACAATATGCTGCTTGTCTCATGTTCCTAGAAAGACAGACTGACAGTTTCTGTCCATAAGAGCCAGCAGGTATATACTGTTGCTACTATTAACCTGTCTGGCAACATTGTCACTGTCAGGTAAAGAGATTGGTGATAAGGCTTAAGACTGGGATAGGGTTAACCCTTGGATGTCAGAAAGGGCTGAAATACATCCAACAGGACGTACACCATGGCAACGCTGCGGAAACATTCTATACACCATAACATAGTGAGTATGATATTCCTGATGTGAATCACTTAATACTAAAGAAACTGAGAGGAGAGATATATTACAAGATTTAAAGTGACTGGCTACTCACATTTATTTATTTAATCCATTAGAACACAAAGTGACTATGTTTTTGTTTGCAACAGAACATACACAAGTCTTGTTGCTCTATGTGCAGTGATGATACAAATTCATTTTATCCGGGTATGATTGTCTGATCCCTAACATTACACATCCCCAGAAGATGACAACTTCATGTCAGTAATATAATATGTAGAAGGGTTCCAATAAAGCACCAGGATCTATTGCAATTAAATAAAAAGCTATAACAGCCGTGCTTCACACTGAGTTTATCTTTTAGAATTAGTTTAAATCTTCTGTTGGTCCTATAAGAGCCAGATAGGAAGCTAGATTATTTAATGTCAGGGAAAACAAATCTATATTATCAGTTTGTAGAACAGTCAGAACATGCTCCTAAGTAACCTTTTGGGGCATATAACATTTGGGGTAAGCCCTGCTCTATGGGCCAGAAGCAGCTGCTGGGACACATGCTGCAAAACACACAATACATGGGCATGCAGGATTTATTAGTGTGCGCACAGCCAGAGTCCTACATGCAAATTAAACACTTCTGATTGTTTAGCTTGGTCAGCAAGATTTCTGTTTTCTGTGTTGAATTTATTGAAATAAAGTTTTATTTGTAATATTGGTACTGGGAGCTATAATTTTACTAGGCTAGACCATAAAGCACAGGGGGAGATCTGTCTCTCAGGCAGCAGGGATAAAGCACACAAGAGGACCTGGGATCCCCCCACTACTCAGTAATGGCTCTGCCCCCTGCCAGCCTGTCTCTCGGCTCCAGCACTGTACCAGCCAGCTGCTCAATCCTTTCTTCTGACTGAACGTTTCCACTTCCTTCTCCGCTTCAGGACTTTGTAAATACTTTTTTTTGCTATTTGTCTCACTCTCCTTTCCTTTTGCTGCTATGTTTATTCTTTTTTATACTTATTTAATGAGTCGAACAGTACATGATCTAGATATAGTTCTTAATAGTTGTAGCTATTCTATCTATCTATCTATCTATCTATATATATATATATATATGTGTGTGTGTGTGTGTGTGTCTGTCTGTGCAATTAAGTTTAATCAGATCCTGTTTACCACAATACATTGCCCACAAATACCTATTTCTCTATACCATTATATATATGTGTGTGTGTGTATTGTAAATGCTCATATTTATTACATTCTTTCCCTCCACTATTCCCCTTTCTTCTTCTGCCCCCTCACTTTAGCCCCATGTAGTTACCTTCAGCTTCATGGGGTAGGTTCTCTGTGTAAAAGTTCTGGGGGACAAGAGTCTCTCTGCCAAAAGCTCCTGAATTATTATGGAATCCATCCCCACAAGCAACAGCCGTTAGTACAGGATTCACCTCGCCAAGCACACACCCATACATCCCCTCCCACCACTGACCACATCCATATGTGTGTGTGTGTGTGTGTGGGAGCGTGTGACTGCTCTCCCTAGCCACTACTCTGGAATTTCCTGTAGCTTCCCATTGGAAAGAACATTATTTTTAAGAGCCAGACAGGAGGGGAGTGTGAGAAAGACTATGAAAGAAAGTTAGAGAGAGACTGAATGAGTAGAGAAAGAAAATGCAAGAAAAAAAAAGACTACAGATAAAGAGAAAACTAAATAACAAAGAAAATAAGCCAAAGAATGAATGTGAAAGCAGAAAAAGTCAGAGGGATAGCAGAAAGATAACAAAACAGATATAGAAAAAGAGCTAGAAATAAAAGTGATAGCGTTACAAAAAATATAAATGAGAGAGCTTGGAAAAGGAAGTGAAGAGATAGCATAAACAGTGTTAGCACCAGGGGGAGCTATTGACTCCAAAGTTCCAGACAGCTGTAGGGCAATTTACATATTATTTTAAAGGGATCGATCAGTTTGTTAGAGCATTTTATCCACTGGTAACTATTTTTAACCTTACAAAGGAGTAACACACTATATGGCCAAAAGTATGTGCACACCTGACCATCACATCTATATGAGCTTGTTGGACAACCCATTCCAAAACCATTGGCATTGACATGGAGTTGCCCCCCCCCCCCCCCCCGTGGCTATAATAGATGCAAATCAAGATTGTAGAGTGTGTGTCTGTGAGAATTTGTGCCCATGTAACCAAAAAATATTTGCAAGATCAGGCATTGATGTAGGACGAGAAGGTCTGGGTCGCAACTGGCATTACAATTTATCCCAAAGGTGTTCTTTAGGGTTGGGGTTAGGGTACTTTGTTCAAGTTTCTCCACAACAAACTCGTCAAACCATGTTTCCATGGAACTTGCTTTGTGCAAAGGGGCACAGTCATGTTGGAACAGGAAAGGGCCTTAGCCAGACTTTTGCCACAATGTTGAAAGCAACCAATTGTCTAAAATATCTTTGTATGCTGTAACATAAGATGACCCTTCACTGAAGCTAAGGGGCTTAGAGATTACACCCTGAAAAACAGCGCAAGACCATTATCCCTCCTCCATCAAACTTTACAATATGGCATCTACCACAACCAGATTCTTCCCTCAGACTGACAGAGATGTAGTGAAGTATGATTCATCACTCCAGAGAACACGGTTCCAGTGCTTCAGAGCCCAGTGGAGGCGTGCTTTACACCACTCCAGCAGACGCTTGGCATTGTGCATGTTGATGTGAGTGAGGCCCATATACAGCTACTTGGCCATGGAAATTCATTTCATGATGCTCCTGACCCCCAATTCTTGTGCTGGTGTTGCTTCCAGAGGCTGTTTGGAAATCTGTAGTGAGTGATGCAACAAATGATAGGCCATTTTTACACGTTGCACGCTTCAGCAATTGGCTGCCCTGCTCTGTGAGTTTACGTAGTCTGCTAATTCTTGTCTGGGCTGTTTTAGATTCTAGAAACACTTCACAAAAAAGCACAGTTGACTGAGACAGATCTAGAGGAGCAGACATTTCATGCACTGAAATGAGGCAAAGGTGGCATCCTATGACAGAGCCATATTTAAAGTAACTGAGCTCTTTAGTGCAAACCATTTTACTGCCAATGTTTGCCTATGGAAATTTCATGGCTATGTGCTGGATTTTTTTGCACCTGTTAGAAATGGGTGTGGCTAAAACACCTGAACAAAATAATTAGTAGGAGTATCCACATACTTTTGGCCATATAGTGCAGTTATGTATGTGCAGCAAGTGCACAAGTCCTTGGAACATGGAAGGTGATTAGTAGCTATGTGCATACTCAGATCATAATTGGATCACCAGCTGTGTCCTGCTCAGGAGTGGCAGTGTATTGTTGTTCCCAACCAGAACTTTACTATACCTTTAATCCCTTTAATGGGAATTTGTGCAATGTTTTAACAAATCAGAGTATACTATTGCATTAAATTGTTCCTTTACAGTATCCATTTCTATCAATGTTTGGGATTAAGAACTCCATTAAGGGACTATTACCATAATGAAAGTACCAATATTTATTTGTAAACCACACACACATACACATATATATTATACACATACATATATATATATATATATATATATATATATATACATACATACACACACACACATATACAGTATGCAAAAGTTTAGGCACCCCTGACAATCTCCATGATTTTCATTTATAAATAATTGGGTGTTTGGATCAGCAATTTCATTTTGATCTATCAAATAACTGAAGGACACAGTAATATTTCAGTAGTGAAATGAGGTTTATTGGATTAACAGAAAATGTGCAATATGCATCGAAACAAAATTAGACAGGTGCATACATTTGGGCACCCTTGTCATTTTGTTGATTTGAATACCTTTAACTACCTAGCACTGATTAATTGGAACACACAATTGGTTTGGTGAGCTCATTAAGCCTTGAACTTCATAGACAGGTGCATCCTATCATGAGAAAAGGTATTTAAGGTGGCCAATTGCAAGTTGTTGTTCTCTTTGACTCTCCTCTGAAGAGTGGCAACATGGGGGTCTGAAAACAACTCTCAAATTACCTGAAAACAAAGATTGTTCAACATTATGGTTTAGGGGAAGGCTACAAAAAGCTATTGCAGAGATTTAAGCTGTCAGTGTCCACTGTGAGGAACATAATGAGGGAATGGAAGACCACAGGCACAGTTCTTGTTAAGGCCAGAAGTGGCAGGCCAAGTAAAATATCGGAGAGATGGTGAGAAAGGTCAAAAACAGCCCACAGACCACCTCCAAAGACTTACAACATCATCTTGCTGCAGATGGTGTCACTGTGCATCATTCAACAATTCAGCGCACTTTGCACAAGGAGAAGCTGTATGGGAGAGTGATGCGGAAAAAGCCTTTTCTGCACACATCCACAAACAAAGTCGCTTGAGGAATGCAAACGCACATTTGGACAAGCCAGCTTCATTTTGGAAGAAGGTGTTGTGGAGTGATTAAACAAAGATTGACTTATTTGGCAAAAGAACACAGCGTTCCAAGACTACCCACAGTAAAATTTGGTGGATATTCCATCATGCTGTGGGGCTGTGTGGCCAGTGCCAGTGCCGGTACTGGGAATCTTGTTAAAGTTGAGGGTCACATGGATTCCACTCAATATCAGCAGATACTTGAGAATAATGTTGATGAATCAGTCACAAAGTTGAAGTTACGCCGGGGCTGGATATTTCAACAAGGTAACGACCCAAAACACTGCTCAAAATCTACTCTGGCATTTATGCAGAGGAACAAGTACAATGTTCTAGAATGGCCATCCCAGTCCCCAGACCTGAATATCATTGAAAATCTGTTGGGTGATTTGAAGCGGGCTGTCCATGCTCGGCAACCATCAAACCTAACTGAACTGGAGATGTTTTGCAAGGAGGAATGGTCCAAAATACATTCATCTAGACACTCATTACAGGCTATAGGAAGCGTCTAGAGGCTGCTATTTCTGCTAAAGGGGGCTCTGCTAAATATTGATGCAATATTTCTGTTGGGGTGCCCAAATTTATGCACCTGTCTAATTTCTGTTAATCCAATAAACCTCATTTCACTACTGAAATATTACTGTGTCCTTCAGTTATTTGATAGATTAAAATTAAATTGCTGATCCAAACACTCAAATTATTTATAAATGAAAATCATGGAAATTGTCAGGGGTGCCTAAACTTTGCATACAACTGTGTACACACACATATATATATATATATATATATATATATATTAAAGATAATACCTGTCCTGATGAAGGCCCAACTGAGGGCCGAAACGTCGACCATGTATTAATGTTCTAAGAATAAAGAAAATATTTTTCTCTATACAAACCCTGAGAGTGCCCTTCTTCCACACTGTTCTCTAACTATCTCTCATAAGGATTGCACCCAGGTTGTGGCTGCCCCACCTGGTTGGAGTGCTGGGCTATATGCTATTTGGACTTTTGAGATATATATATATATATATATATATATACACATATATATATATAAATATATCATTCTCCGAAGGGAGGGGATCATGCTCTGCTTCAGTATGCCACAGTTGACATTCATGGTTCCCTCAATGAACTGTAGTTCCCCAGTGCCGGCAGCGCTTATGCAGGCCCAGACCATGACAATCCCAACACCATGCTTGACTGTAGCCAAGACACACTTTTCTTTGTATTCCTCACTTGTTTGCTGTGACACATGCTTGACACCATCTGAACCAAATAAGTTTATTTTGGTCTCATTGGACCACAGGAAATGGTTCCAGTAATCCATGTCCTTAGTCTGCTTGTCTTCAGCAAACTATTTGCAGGCTTTCTTGTGCATCATCTTTAAAAGAGGCTTCCTTCTGGGACGACAGCCATGCAGACCAATTTGATGCAGTGTGTGGCGTATGGTCTGAGCCCTGACAGGCTGAACCCCCACCTCTTCAACCTCTGCAGCAATGCTGGCAGCACTCATACATCTATTTCCCAAAGACAACCTCTGGATATGACGCTGAGCACGTGCACTCCACTTCTTTGGTCGACCATGGCGAGGCCTCTTCTGAGTGGAACCTGTCCTGTGAAACCGCTGTATGGTCTTGCCTACCGTGCTGCACCACAGTTTCAGGGTCTTGGCAATCTTCTTATAAACTAGGCCATCATTATATAGAGCAACAATTCTTTTTTTTCAGATCCTCAGAGAGTTCTTTGCCATGAGGTGCCATGTTAAACTTCCAGTGACCAGTATGAGAGAGTGTGAGAGCGATAACTGCTCCCCATTCACACCTGAGACATTGTAACACTAACGAGTTACATGACACCGGGGAGGGAAAATGGCTAATTGGGCCCAATTTGAACATTTTCACTTAGGGGTGTACTCACTTTTGTTGCTATTGGTTTAGACATTAATGGCTGTGTGTTGAGTTATTTTGAGGGGATAGAAAATTTACGCTGTTATAAACACTCACTACTTTACATTGTAGCAAAGTGTCATTTCTTCAGTGTTGTCACATAAAAAGATATAATAAAATATTTACTAAAATGTGAGGGGTGTACTCACTTCTGTGAGATACTGTGTGTATATATATATATATACACACACATATAGTTTTTCCTGTTTTAGAAAGTTTTCATTAGTTGTTTACTTAGAGGACCTAAATGCATGATATAACAAGAGTAGATTGGTTTAGGCTTCACAAAAATAAATCTAGTTAGTTACATGCTCCAGTGACAAAGGCTATGTACTAACAGTACCAATGTTTTACCCACTGGGGTCACTATGATCAACTGCATTAGGGAACGTTTGACCCCAGTGGATATAAAAAAGGTACCTATTGTACATAGGTACCAGCATAAAAGCCCATTAGCCGCAACTGAAACTTAAAGGGATATAATAGTGCAAATAGTGTGAATTTATTACAACATTTTATTATTAGATTGTTGTTTGCATATAACTATATGTTTAATCCCTGTAAAAATATTAAACACATAGTTAAAGTCAGCCCCAGAGTAGAAATGAGCATCTGATGAATCAATGGTACAAGACAAAATTGTGGAGCCAGCAATCACCAGCTAGCTCCCAGTAGGCCATTGCTGCTGGGGATATGTACATATGCTTAGGAACCTGCCCATTTTTGGAGCACTATATGGCAGCAGCTTTGCAATAATGTTATCCATTTGCAAGAGCACTAGATGGCAGCACTATTTCCGGCCACGTAGTGCTTCAGACACCTACCTAGGTATCTCTTCAACACAGAATACCCTGGGAACTAAGCAAATTTGATTATAGAAGTAAAGTGGAAACTGTTTTAAAATGGTGTGCTCTGTCTGAATCACAAAATATTGTTTGGGGTTTTATATCCCTTTAACTATAATGGTATAATTAATTATTGAAGCAACTATTAATGACCCCTCTATCTCAAACCCCTGACACTACATTTACCCTCCCCGATTAGTAATCCAACTCCTATATAAACCCCACTGCCACTAGTGATACTCCTCAACAACTAACCCCCTTAAAGGGAAATAAAAACTTTTTTTTCATGATTTAGATAGCACATACAATTTTAAAACAACTTTCTCACTTACTTCTAAGATTAAATTAGCTTAATTCTGTTTTTATACTTTGTTGAAGGAGCAGCAGCAATGCACTACTAGGAGCTAGCTGTACACATAAGATGAGCCAATGACAGGAAGCATTAATTTGGAGCCACCAATCAACATCCAGCTCCCAGTAGTGCATAACTGCTCCTGAACCTATGTATACTTTTCAACAAATCATAAAAAGAGAACCAAGCAAATTAGATAATAGAAGTAAACTGGAAAGTTGTTCAAAACTGCATGCACTATCTGAATGATGACAACTGAACTTTAGTTTATTGTCCCTTTAAGGTTAAATAAAAAAGTAAAAAAAAATACTTTAAAATAAAAACATGAACTTACAATTCCTTTAATACTTATCTTCAGCTGAGCAGCAAAAGAAAGAGGAGGTTGGGGTGGTCAGTTTATGGTCACTACGGTTACTCTGATTGGTCACTTTATACCTTGTTCTCTAACTTAGCCTTTTCATTGGCTAACTATGTATGGTATCTTTTTTCTCTGTTGTTCTAATGTTCTGTTAACTTGTATTACTTTTAAAAGCTGCAGTTGAGTAGTAAAGGAAAGTATAAGCAAAATATGAAGTATCTGGTATTGTAATAAAATTCCTGATGTTCTGCTCACATTAAAAGATCCATCTGGGAGGGGGGGGCGGAGCCAGCCATGGAGCGGCCGCACATCTTGTGAGCTCCGCACAATTTCCACTAAAATTACTATTAAACAGACTTAAATGTTATGGTGATTTCTCCAAAATATCCTCTACACCTTATGTTCGACATCTGGAGCACTGGAGGTAGAAAGATCTTAGATTGGGGCGTCCTTATCTATGCAGCAGCCTAACCGATTGTGGCCTACTTCTGAGCCCTGAGCGAACCCACGGAGATTAGCAAACATTTAACAATTACGAAGCATCCTACTCCTGTAGACTATAGCTGCTGGGGTACCCTACAAGATTTGAGGAGTGCTCTGAGACCTACTTGGGTAGTGGACTATGCATACAGTCAATCACGGAACATCGCGGGTCAGACTTTTCAGTGGCAACTACATGGAGTTCCCGGATCGTACAAGGCCAGATCTCAAAGGACATAGGGAACCCTGGCCATCAATCGACCACTTACCGCAGGAGTGTATTTGCTACTGTCTCCTGAGATATGGAAACCAACTTGGCCATCAGCGGTAGAAAAACAGGGGAAGTATCAACCGCCTGGGGGGCCCCTGCTACCCATGTGGCACCAACACCTAAATCGCCAAGCGGCACTTATCGTGACAAGAACGGTACACCGGGAGGAATAACTCTGAAATCACCAGGACATCTGCAAGCCCAGTTCCAGCACTTCTATGCTGCGGAACACAAAGGCAGCCATGCTGGAGAGATTATGATGCAGCTGTATTAACACAGCACAGATCGGCGTTCATGGAGGCCACGGAAGGCACGTGTCTCCCAGGGGTTGAACTGATCCTGATAGCTGGGATGGCTTTTCTGTTTGGAACTCCTGATCGAGGCGAGACTTCCCCAGTGTTGCTGGTCTAAGATTGCCAGGTATGTGGTATTGCTGCGGAAGCCCTTGGGAAACAGCCAGCTCAGCTCATAAGAATGAGCCCACATGCAGTGGAAACTCCTAACCACAATTGAGTCCTCACATGTAGCTGGGAGCGTCCCTCTTGGAGCGTTATAATGGGGTTGTGTGAGACATTTGAGGAGAAGCTCCCAAGCTATGCCCATGAGATGATGTCAGCTCTTGCAGAGATAAGAGGTCATCCACATCTAATATATGCAATCCTCCACTACTTTATAAACTTTATGATAATCGGCTAGTTTTATTTGATATACCTGTTAGCATTGTTACAAACCAATAACACTAACCTGAACACATTCCCCTTGTTACTTTTACATTTCCTGAATAGGCTATAACCCATTATATATATTTCATTATAGTAAATCAGACGAAAACATTGTGGAACTAGATATTAATGATAAGCTTATTTCTGTGTGCTGTTTATATAAGGACCTGCTACAACCATGAACCTGTTGTTCCAAACCTGTCATTGTATAAATCTGGTGTCTTATTAGGCATACTCTTGTTAGATACATTCATTGTTCCATGTTTAACAATTATTTACATGTTTTATGTATAGATGTCCAAACTGATACAAGTTTCATGTGATTTGTGTACATCAAGGCAAAATGGTGTATTAGATTTCCAATAGGCAGTCCTCCAGGTATATATATTTTCTATCTCCAGTGAATTCCCAACTCTCCATACTATTGGGTATAGATGTACTATATTTTTTTTCAACATTGTTTGTTTACAGGCTCAAGAGCGATTTCTTATCCCAACGTAATGGTATAGACCTATTGTATTACTATATAGTTTTATTTATATTAACATTTAACTTAAGCTATCGGTTGCTAAGTTTCTTTATACTTCATATGTTGGATTTATTTCTAGTGACATATAATTCCTACACCTTGCAACTTGCCTGCTATTGTATATAGGTACTGTCAAGGCTGGGTAATGTTTGTGGTAGGTACTATTTGATCAAGGTGCAGCTTGAGCTAGGTATTGTGTGTGAGAGATAGGTGCTGCGTGTGCTAGGTACTATGTGTCCTAGATGTGTGGTGTGTGCTAGGTACTGTATGTGCTAGGTACTGTATGTGCTAGGTACTGTATGTGCTAAGTGACGTGTGTGCTAGGTGCTGCTCGTGCCTGGGGTTGCTTGTGCTAGGTACTGTGTGAGCTAGGTACTGGGTGTGCTAGGTGCCATGTGTGCTGGGTACAGCGTGTGCTTGGTGATGTTTATGTTAGGTACTGTATGTGTTAGGTACTCCTGCTAACTTATAGTATTTAGAGAGGATGTTGCCCAATTAAATATTGCCAACATACCTTAGGTTAGGCGCCATATGTACTAGGTACCATGTGTGCTAGGTACCATGTGTGCTCGGTATCATGTGTGCTGGGTATCGTGCGTGTGCTGGGTATCATGTGTGTGCTGGGTATCATGTGTGTGCTGGGTATCGTTTGTGTGCTGGGTATCGTTTGTGTGCTGGGTATCGTGTGTGTGCTGGGTATCGTGTGTGCTGGGTGTCATGTGTGTGCTGGGTGTCATGTGTGTGCTGGGTGTCATGTGTGCTAGGTTCAACGTGTGCTGGGTACTGTGTGTGCCAGGAAAGGTGGGTGCTGGGCATGGCGTGTGCTAGGTATAGCGTGAGCTAGGTACAGTAGGTGCTATGTATAATGTGTGCTAGGTACAATGGGTGTTAGTTACAATGTGAGCTAGGTATAATGGGTGCTAGGTATAATGTGTATTAGGCACAGTGTGTTTGCGAGGCACAGTGTGTGCTAGGCACAATGTGCGCTAGGTTCAGTGTGGGCTAGGTACTGCGTGTGCTAGGCAAGGCGGGTGCTGGGCACGGTGTGTGCTAGGTATAGCGTGAGCTAGGTGCAGTGAGAAATAGGTGCAGTGGGAGCTAGATATCATGTGAGCTAGGTATCATGTGTGCTATGTATCATGTGTGCTATGTATCATGTGTGCTATGTATCATGTGTGCTATGTATCATGTGTGCTAGGTATCATGGGTGCTAGGTATCATGGGTGCTAGGTTCAATGGGTGCTAAGTACCATGCGGGCTAGGTTCAACGGGTGCTAGGTACTGCGAGTGCTAGGCAAGGTGGGTGCTGGGCATGGCGTGTGCTAGGTATAGCATGAGCTAGGTACAGTAGGTGGTAGGTACAATGTGTGCTAGGTACAACGTGTGCTAGGTACAGCGTGTGCTAGGTACAGCGTGTGTTAGGTACAGTGTGTGCTAGGTCTCGTGTTTTAGGTGCCATGTGTGCTGAGTACCATGTGTGCTAGGTTCAACGTGTGCTAGGTACTGCGAGTGCTAGGCAAGGGGGGTGCTGGGTACGGCATGTGCTAGGTATGGCGTGAGCTAGGTACAGTAGGTGCTAAGCACAATGTGAGCTGGGTACAATGTGTGCTGGGTACAATGTGTGCTAGGTACAATGTGTGCTAGGTACAATGTGTGCTAGGTCTCGTGTTTTAGGTGCCATATGTGCTGAGTACCATGTGTGCAAGGTTCAACGTGTGCTAGGTACTGCGAGTGCTGGGCAAGGGGGGTGCTTAGTACGGCATGTGCTAGGTATGGCATGAGCTAGGTACAGTAGGTGCTAAGCACAATGTGTGCTGGGTACAATGTGTGCTAGGTACAATGTGTGCTAGGTCTCGTGTTTTAGGTGCCATGTGTGCTGAGTACCATGTGTGCTAGGTTCAACGTGTGCTGGGTACTGCGAGTGCTAGGCAAGGTGGGTGCTGGGTACGGCATGTGCTAAGTATGGCGTGAGCTAGGTACAGTAGGTGCTAAGGACAATGTGTGCTGGGTACAATGTGTTCTAGGTACAATGTGTGCAAGATACACTGTATGCTAGGTATGCTGGGTTAAGTGTGTGCTAGGCACAGTGAGTACTAGGTACAGTGGGTGCTAAATATGTATCGGGTATAATGTGCGACTCATTTGTTTTCAAGATGTTGAAAACACCTGCTCCTCACTCTATATGCATAAATTTGTTAATATATATTACAGCAACACATTCTGACTTATTCCTTGGAGCATTAAACTTAATTTATAAGTACCACCTCCCCCCCATATTTAGAGCCCACATCAGGGTTCAATCTCGGTGAATTATTTTCACCACAAATCCCTGCAATTTACTTATGATGTATCAATGTTTTGTCAGCTATTGCAACCGGACCTGCGTGTCCAATCCTTATGTTTGTGTATGTTTGAACAGGGGACCTGCGTGTCCCCAAGTGTTACCTTTCATTTTAAAACCGAACAAAAATTGAATAAAAAAAAAAAAAAAAAGATCCATCTGGACTAAAAGTTCCTGTTCTAGTTCTAGATTAAACAGTCTTGCTGTAAATCATTCAACCAATCAAGATTGTTAAAAAATAAAAAATTGAAGGAGGAATCTCAACCAAGTAAGCCTGAGCTAATGATTGTGGGGAGATTGTATAAGTCTAATGAGGGATAGTGTGGAGGTGTTAGAGATGAAGGGGTTACTAATGAAGGACATATGATTGGTCAAGTTGCATTGAGGGTTAAATGCATTGGGGGACTTTATTCAGCCATTAAGCTTAAGGAATTAAAGGGACAGTAAAAGGGCTACTGCAACTACAGTAACATGGTTACTACTTACCATTCTGTTGTTTTTCCTCCTGTTCCTACAGCTCTCTTTAAAGTCATTCTCTTATTTTAAAGGGACACTAAACTGCTGGGCACAACTACCCTAGAATAGTTACTACTCACTATGGCCTAGATTACGAGTTGTGCGTTAGCCTTAAAAAGCAGCTTTAAGAGGTCCTAACGCTGCTTTTTAACGCCCGCTGGTATTACGAGTCTTGAAGGTACAGGTGTACCGCTCACTTTTTTGGCCAGACTCGGAAATACTACAAATCCACTTAGGTCAATTGCGTATCCTATATTTTCAATGGGACTTGCATAGCACCGGTATTACGAGTCTGACCAAAAGTGAGCGGAAAACCCTCTCCTGTCAAGCCTGGTACCGCATTTAAAAGTCAGTAGTTAAGAGTTTTACACTACAACGCCGTAACATAAAACTCTTAACTAAAGTGCTAAAAAGTACATTAACACCCATAAACTACCTATTAACCCCTAAACCGAGGCCCCCCCCCCCACATTGCAAACACTAAAATAAATATTTTAACCCCTAATCTGCCGAACCGGACATCGCTGCCACTATAATAAATATATTAACCCCTAAACCGCCGCACTCCCGCATCGCAAGCACTATTTAAATATTATTAACCCCTAATCTGCCGGCCCTAACATCACCGCCACCTACCTACATTTATTAACCCCTAATTTGCCGCACCCAACGTCGCCGCCACTATAATAAAGTTATTAACCCCTAAGCCTAAATCTAACCCTAACACCTCCTAACTTAAATATAATTTAAATAAATCTAAAGAAAATTACTACAATTAACTAAATTATTCCTAATAAAAACTAAATACTTACCTATAAAATAAACCCTAAACTTGCTACAATATAACTAATAGTTACATTGTAGCTATCTTAGGGTTTATTTTTATTTTACAGACAACTTTGTATTTATTTTAAACTATTTAATAACTACCTAGTTAAAATAAATACAAATTTACTTGTAAAATAAAACCTAACCTAAGTTACAATTACACCTAACACTACACTACAATTAAATTAATTACCTAAATTAAATACAATTAATTACAATTAAATAAAATTATCTAAAGTACAAAAAAACAAACACTAAATTACAGAAAATAATAAAGAAATTACAAGATTTTTAAACTAATTACACCTAATCTAATCCCCCTAACAAAATAAAAAAGCCCCCCCCCCAAAATAAAAAAGCCCTACCCTACACTAAATTACAAATAGCCCTTAAAAGGGCCTTTTGCGGGGCATCGCCCCAAAGTAATCAGCTCTTTTACCTTTAAAAAAAATTACAACCCCCCCAACATTAAAACCCACCACCCACACAACCAACCCTACTCTAAAACCCACCCAATACCCCCTTAAAAAAACCTAACACTAACACCTTGATGATCACCCTACCGTGAGAAGTCTTCACCCAACCGGGCCGAAGTCCTCAACGAATCCGGCAGAAGTGGTCCTCCAGATGGGCAGAAGTCTTCATCCAAACGGGCAGAAGTGGTCCTCCAGGCGGGTTGAAGTCTTCATCCAGACGACATCTGCTATATTCATCCAACCGGCGCAGAGCGGGTCCATCTTCAAGACATCCGACACAGAGCATCCTCTTCTTTCCACGGCCGACGACTGAATGAAGGTTCCTTTAAATGACGTCATCTAAGATGGCGTCCCTTCAATTCCGATTGGCTGATAGAATTCTATCAGCCAATCGGAATTAAGGTAGAAAAAATCCTATTAGCTGATGCAATCAGCCAATAGGATTGAATTTCAATCCTATTGGCTGATCCAATCAGCCAATAGGATTGAGCTGGCATTCTATTGGCTGTTCCAATCATCCAATAGAATGCCAGTTCAATCCTATTGGCTGATTGCATCAGCCAATATGATTTTTTCTACCTTAATTCTGATTGGCTGATAGAATTCTATCAGCCATTCGGAATTGAAGGGATGCCATTTAAAGGAACCTTCATTCAGTCGTCGGCCGTGGAAAGAAGAGGATACTCCCCGACGGATGTCTTGAAGATGGACCCGCTCGGCGCCAGATGGATGAAGATAGAAGATGCCGTCTGGATGAAGACTTCTGCCCGTCTGGAGGACCACTTCTGCCCGGTTGGATGAAGACTTCTGCCCGTCTGGAGGACCACTTCTGCCCGTCTGGAGGACCACTTCTGCCAGATTCGTTGAGGACTTCGGCCAGATTGGGTGAAGACTTCTCACGGTAGGGTGATCTTCAAGGGGTTAGTGTTAGGTTTTTTAAGGGGGTATTGGGTGGGTTTTAGAGTAGGGTTGGTTGTGTGGGTGGTGGGTTTTAATGTTGGGGGGGGATTGTAATTTTTTTACAGGTAAGAGAGCTGATTATTTTGGGGCAATGCCCACGCAAAAGGCCCTTTTAAGGGATATTTGTAATTAGTGTAGGGTAGGGCTTTTTTATTTTGGGGGGCTTTTTTATTTTGTTAGGGGGATTAGATTAGGTGTAATTAGTTTAAAAATCTTGTAATTTCTTTATTATTTTCTGTAATTTAGTGTTTGTCTTTATTTTAACTAGGTAGTTATTAAATAGTTAATAACTATTTTATAACTATTCTACCTAGTTAAAATAAATACAAAGTTGCCTGTAAAATAAAAATAAACCCTAAACTATCTACAATGTAACTATTAGTTATATTGTATCTAGCTTACGGTTTATTTTATAGGTAAGTATTTAGTTTTAAATAGGAATTTTTTAGTTAATTGTAGTAATTTTATTAAGATTTATTTTAATTATATTTAAGTTAGGGGGTGTTAGGGTTAGGGTTAGACTTAGGTTTAGGGGTTAATACCTTTATTGTTGGGGGCGGCAGATTAGGGGTTAATAAATGTAGGTAGGTTGCGGCGACATTGGGGGCGGCAGAGTTGGGGTTAATAAATAAAATGTAGGTGTCGTCGATGTTGGGGGCGACAGATTAGGGGTTCATAAGTATAATGTAGGTGGCGGGGCGGTGTCCGGAGCGGCAGATTAGGGGTTAATAAGTATAATGTAGGTGTCAGCGATGTCGGGGTGGCAGATTAGGAGTTAATAAGTGTAAGATTGGGGGTGTTTAGACTCGGGGTTCATGTTAGGGTGTTAGGTGTAGACAAAACTTTTATTTCCCCATAGGAATCAATGGGGCTGCGTTAGCAGCTTTACGCTGCTTTTTTGCAGGTGTTAGTTTTTTTTCCAGCCGTCTCTCCCCCATTGATTCCTATGGTGAAATCGTGCATTAACACGTTTTACCAGTTCACCGCTAAGGTAAGCAGCACTGGTATTGAGGTGAGATGTGGAACAAAATTTTGCTCTACGCTCACTTTTTTGCAGCTAACACTGGGTTTGTAGAAACCCGCAATACCAGCGCTGTCTGTAAGTGAGCGGTGAGCATAAACTGCTCGTTAGCACTGCACAGCCTCTAACACAAAACTCGTAATCTAGGCGTATGTTATTGCATTTCATCCTGTTCCTGCAGCTCTTTTCAAATCCATTCTCCTGTTTTAATAGTTTAAAGGTGCCATATACTGAAGCTCCGCCTCATTGTACTGGGGGCTGCCACCTGGGAGCTTAAGTATTCCCACAGCCTGTAATATAAGCAGTGCACACTCACAGATCAGTAATATTTCCTATTTAATTATTTATAGATGTATACTGTGCTTCAGGTCAGGGTGCATGATACAAAGCAGGAGCTGGCCATTTTTGCTGCATTGCTCTATATTATTGTTGAGTGCTTCTTTTAAATATATTTTGTGTAACTGTAAAACTGAGTAAATGGTGTATCATGCACACTAACTTGAAGCACATTATACAGCTATACAAAATTGACTATCACTGATCTGTGAGTGTGCACTGCTTAAGTCACAGGCTGTGAGAAAACCTGAGCTCCAAGATGGCAGCCTCCAGTACAAGAGCCTCAGTATTAAACCTAAAAATGTTCTTTTATGATTCAGGTAAAAAATACAATTTTAAACAACTTTCCAATTTACTTCTATTATCTAATTTGCTTCATTATTTAAATATCCTTTCTTAAAGAAATATCACTGCACACGAGTGAGCCAATCACATGAGGCATCTATGTGCAGCTACCAATCAGAAGCTACTGAGCCTATCTAGATATGATTTTCAGGAAAGAATATCAAGAGAATGAAGCACATTACATAATAGAAGTAAATAAGAAAGTTGTTTAAAATGGTATTCTCTATCTGAATCATGAAAGAAAAGATTTGGGTTTAATGTCCCTTTAAGCCCAGTGTGAAGATGCAGCTTTACTAACTGATACTTGTAAGGGGTTAAAATAAGGGAATGACTTTGAAGACAGCTGCAGGTACAGTAGGAAAAAACAATAGCAGAATAGTAACCTGCTACTGTAATTGTACCCAGCACTTTAAAGGGTCATTAAACCCAAATTTTCTCTTTAATGATTCAGATAGAGAATACAATTTTAAACAGCATTCCAATTTACTTCTATTATCTAACTTGCTGCAATCTTTAGATATCCTTTGTTAAAGAAATAGCAATGCACATTGGTGAGCCAATCACATGAGGCATCTATGTGCAGCCACCAATCAGAAGCCACTGAGCCTATCTAGATATGCTTTTCAGGAAAGAATATCAAGAGAATGAAGCAAATTAGATAATAGAAGTAAATTAGAAAGTTATTTAAAATGGGATACTCTATCTGAATCATGAAAGAAAAAATGTAGGTTTAATGTCTCTTTAATGTCCCTTAAAGTCAAAATTTAGATCCCATTAGGGCTGACTGCAGGGAGGAATTTAGCTCAACCATTATGAGTAATGGTTCAGGAATTAAGTGGTAGTAAGAGTTAACTTTGGGGTAAGGAGGTCACAGTTAGGGTATCTTACATTGGGAGCTTTGGGAAGGTGCAATTATGGTATTTTGTTTGAAGGAGGTTCAAACAGCCCAGTTAGTGTTTTGTAGTGTGGGAGGTCAGATGAGCGGCAGTTGGGGGTTAGGTCTATGCAGAGGATCCTTTCTCTATGATTCAAGGGTTAAATGGCAGTTGCAGTCAGGGATAGGCAAGGTGTCCGTACACGGACACTGGTGTCCGTGACTGGCCCTTGCAGTGTCCGCCAACCATTTTGTGGAGTGGAGTGAGGACACAGTGTGAAAGGCTGAAGTTGTCAGACAGTGTGTGTGACAGTGTGCAAAAGAGTGAGACATTGTGTGAGACTGTGAGAGTGTGTGTGTGACAGTGTGAGACTGCAAAATCATGTGTGTGAATAAAGGTATGTGTAAGAGTGTGGGTGTGTGTATGAGACTGGGAGGGTGTGTGTGTGATTGATAGTGTGCCATCGATAGTGTGCAATCGAATGTTTGTGTAAGAGTGTGTAAGCGGGTGTGGATGTGAGACTGTGAGGGTGTGTGTGATACCGAGTGTGCAATCAAGTGTGTGTGTGAGACTGATCTAGCATAGTGTATACCTATCCCATGCATGTTTAAACTCCTTCACTGTCTCTACCACTGCGGCTGGATTGCTTTTCCACAACGCATCCACTACCCTTTCGGTAAATAGAGTGTTTTTGGATGTTTTTAATTTGAAATATACTTTAGTGTCCTTCACTAAGATCAGTACTTTGGAAAATGTCCACCACAGTCTTGGTGCGTGCCTGTCCCTGGTTGCAGTAAACCGTATGCAGAGGATTTTTTCTCTTTAATTCTCTGCACTGAGTTTTAGTTACCTAAGCAAGCAGTTATACGGCAGGTAA
Organism: Bombina bombina; assembly: GCF_027579735.1. Lineage (NCBI taxonomy): Eukaryota > Metazoa > Chordata > Amphibia > Anura > Bombinatoridae > Bombina > Bombina bombina. The sequence continues at coordinate 413,662,330 of NC_069500.1, forward strand.
GCAGTTGTACAATTGCTTATAGGGCTCATAAAGAGAAAGAGGTCCGAGGACGCCCAGGGTGAAGATTGCACATAACAGTCACAGGATACTGTTGCTATTATGTCATAGAGGCACTCATAGAGAGTAATATCTATAAAGCAGTTATGTAGGAGCTGCAGCACTGTTTAGGCCGCTTAAACTGCGTGCAGGTCAACTGAGATTAGTGACAAAGCGCTATTACTTCCATTCAAATGATCAAGCTTAGGAACTTGTGTAAAGCTTACATTGTATATATGTTTTATGTAATATAATGCCTAATTTACCACTTTATATAGTTAAATGAGATATAGATAAATATTAATGAGTAACTTGTGGCTCCTATTATACTGAGAATTATTTTCCACCATTAAGTTCATATGTTAATTGTACACTAGAGGGCAGGACTAGCCTGAGCATGTGTCCTACAGCACTGTGTACATCTGTGGTGACCAGCTTCCTAGCACATCAATATTTTAGAAGCCGCATCTAACTTTATGGCTATTAAACAAATAATATAAAATTGCAGAAGTATAAAATAGATATAGGATAAGTTTGCAGGACACTTTCTGTCTGCTCCAGAGGGCTCTTATTCCCACCCCAAAGCACACATTTTAGTTACACTTTATTCTAGGGCCACAGAAATTCTAGCACACATTGATAGCTCCCATTTTCCGGAAGGGCCACAAAACTAGTACCTAGGGCCGCATGTAGCCCTCGGGCCGCCAGTTGGCCATCAGCAGTGTACATTATACATAGTTATCTAAAACTGTATATTCTGATGTGTATTTTTGAAGTCTTCTTGTTCGTTCATTCTGCACTACAGTATATGCTGACTAAAAATTATAGTGACACAGATTTCAATAAATCTGAATGGATTTTTCCAAGCAGTCCTTCAGTACCCTTACATGTAATAATATAGGTTATTCAGCTTAAGCCAAAAAGCAATCAGATATGGCAGTGAAGTTTAAAATAAACAGCAAGACATCGCTGTGCATATTACACTAGAACAACGTAAGACATAACTGTGAATATTTATACTACAACAATCTAAGATATAATTGTGCATTTCACACTAAGAAACACTGCGAAAAGGTTATTCATTTTACACCGAAAAGCAAGAAAGTGCCCACAAGCAGTAAAAAATAACTATGCATCTTGCAGAAAGAGACAGTGAGATATAGGTGGGCACCTAAGAAATATAGAGATATAGGTGCATCTTTCATTGAGAGATAGTTAGATATAGGTGTGTCCCTTTCAATAGGAAACAGAGATATAGGTGTGCCCCTTGCAGTAAGAGACAGTGATATAAAGGTGTGCCCTTGCACTGATAGACAGATATAGGTGCACCCCTTGCAGTAAGAGACAGTGAGATACAGGTGTGCACCTTGCACTAAGAGACAGTAAGAGATACAGGTGTGCACCTTGCAGTAAGAGACAGTGAGATACAGGTGTGCCCCTTGCAGTAAGAGACAGTGAGATACAGGTGTGCACCTTGCAGTAAGAGACAGTAAGAGATACAGGTGTGCACCTTGCACTAAGAAACAGTAAGAGATACAGGTGTGCCCCTTGCAGTAAGAGACAGTGAGATACAGGTGTGCCCCTTGCAGTAAGAGACAGTGAGATACAGGTGTGGGCATTGCATTAAGAGACAGTGAGATACAGGTGTGGGCATTGCATTAAGAGACAGTGAGATACAGGTGTGTCCCTTGCACTAATAGACGTGAGATACAGGTGTGGGCATTACATTAATAGACGTGAGATACAGGTGTTGACATTGCATTAAGAGACAGTGAGATACAGGTGTGGGCATTGCATTAAGAGACAGTGAGATACAGGTGTGTCCCTTGCACTAATAGACGTGAGATACAGGTGTGGGCATTACATTAATAGACGTGAGATACAGGTGTTGGCATTGCATTAAGAGACAGTGAGATACAGGTGTGGGCATTGCATTAATAGACGTGAGATACAGGTGGTGGCATTGCATTAAGAGACAGTGAGATACAGGTGTGGGCATTGCATTAAGAGACAGTGAGATACAGATGTGGGCATTGCATTAAGAGACAGTGAGATACAGGTGTGCCCCTTGCAGTAAGAGACAGTGAGATACAGGTGTGCACCTTGCTCTAAGAGACAGTGAGATACAGGTGTGCACCTTGCACAAAGAGACAGTGAGATACAGGTGTGCCCCTTGCACAAAGAGACAGTGAGATACAGGTGTGTCCCTTGCACTAATAGACGTGAGATACAGGTGTGGGCATTGCATTAAGAGACAGTGAGATACAGGTGTGGGCATTGCATTAAGAGACAGTGAGATACAGGTGTGTCCCTTGCACTAATAGACGTGAGATACAGGTGTGGGCATTGCATTAAGAGACAGTGAGATACAGGTGTGGGCATTGCATTAAGAGACAGTGAGATACAGGTGTGGGCATTGCATTAAGAGACAGTGAGATACAGGTGTGCCCCTTGCAGTAAGAGACAGTGAGATACAGTTGTGCACCTTGCTCTAAGAGACAGTGAGATACAGGTGTGCACCTTGCACAAAGAGACAGTGAGATACAGGTGTGCCCCTTGTATTAATAGACGTGAGATACAGGTGTGGGCATTGCATTAAGAGACAGTGAGATACAGGTGTGGGCATTGCATTAAGAGACAGTGAGATACAAGTGTGGGCATTGCATTGAGACAGTGAGATACAGGTGTGGGCATTGCATTAAGAGACAGTGAGATACAGGTGTGCACCTTGCATTAAGAGACAGTGAGATACAGGTGTGCCCCTTGCACTAATATACGTGAGATACAGGTGTGGGCATTGCATTAAAAGACAGTGAGATATAGGTGTGCACCTTGCAGTAAGAGACAGTGAGATATAGGTGTGCACATTGCAGTAAGAGACACTGAGATACAGGTGTGCACATTGCAGTAAGAGACACTGAGATACAGGTGTGCACATTGCACTAAGAGAAAGTGAGATATAGGTGTGCACATTGCACTAAGAGAAAGTGAGATATAGGTGTGCACATTGCACTAAGAGAAAGTGAGATATAGGTGTGCACCTTGCACTAAGAGAAAGTGAGATATAGGTGTACACCTTGCACTAAGAGAAAGTGAGATATAAGTGTGCACATTGCACTAAGAGAAAGTGAGATATAGGTGTGCACATTGCACTTATAGACAGTGAGATACAGGTGTGCACATTGCACTAAGAGAAAGTGAGATATAGGTGTGCACATTGCACTAAGAGAAAGTGAGATATAGGTGTGCACATTGCACTAAGAGAAAGTGAGATATAGGTGTGCACCTTGCACTAAGAGAAAGTGAGATATAGGTGTGCACCTTGCACTAAGAGAAAGTGAGATATAGGTGTGCACATTGCACTAAGAGGAAGTGAGATATAGGTGTGCACATTGAACTTATAGACAGTGAGAGGTAAGAGAGCATTTCCACTATGAAGAAGTGAAATAGCAATGCACATTGCATTAAAAAGCAGTTGCACACACATCCTTCACTATAATTCAGATGACACAGACCTGCACTTTCCACTAAATCAGTGTGAGATCCGTGTATTAAACATTTAGTGATAAGGAAGCAGTGAAATACACTAAGAAGCAGTGATAGATAGTAGTGCAAGAAAGGACAGCTTTGTATCTTGCACTAGCAAACTGTGATACATAGCTGTGAATCCTGCACTTAAAAGCATAGATAAAGGAGAAAGCCAGGGAAAATATGCAGAAAAAAAATGTATAACATAGCAGGGAACCTTAAGCTAAAAAGTGTTGACCGTTAGGCATTTTTCTTTCAATGTTCTTGTGTATTCCTTCTTGAAGCAGAGTTTGTAAAATGAAGTTTAAAGCGTGAGGTAAAAAAGGAGCAAGTGGAAGCAGGATCTCATGCTGAGGAAAAGTTAATGACAGCTCTGCCATCAATATCATGGAAAGCAGAGGATGCACCAGCTGTCAGATTCATGCAGAAGGAAAATATAGCGGACAGGAGCAGTGGACCAGATGCTCTGCTGGGTCTATCTATTGATCCACAGAGAGGAGAGAGGAGTCTTCTTACCATATTGAGGGTCTGGGGACGGCCCTCATGTGAGCTCAGTGTCAAACCACTTCTGATACCATCATAACCAGATATCTGCAAGAGATGAAAGGTACAGGGGCTTCAGGGGAAATGTGACATCCAGATAGAGGAAAGTTAATTTCAGAGTCTCCTCTTCATGGTAGGAAGCTGATTTTGTCAGTACAACTCATACATTGTTTGGAAGCAATAGGTAGTTTTACAAACCCTAGACAACTGTGATAGTACTTAGCCAGACAGGTCACTATATACTATGACCCATACACTGCTATAGGGACCTCTAGCCAAGGGATAAGCACAGTTTGCCCATATGGGAACCAGCCTTAAGTGTGCCATGAGAGGTATTGTTACAAGAGGAGTGGCAGATGACTCCCTAACCTCAGGCAATTGGCACATCCTGAAGACACAAGGCTGCCGGCATTTCCATGGAGCTAGTGGAGGGAGTCGTACTGGGAAGAAAGCCAGAAGTTACTATCAAACCTAAAAGGAAAAATGTGGGGAAGCCAGAGACAGGAACAAAAGGTTACATGACTTTTAAAGCGGATTTTCTAGTTTCAGTACCAGCATGCCACATGATATGACAGAACCATAAAGGATAGTACCAACACATTACATGAACATGTGCATTATTGGCAGTACCAGCATTTACTTGGCACAGAGCTTGCGTATGAAGCAGGTTCATCAGCTTACATGAAACTGACGACTGCTCATTACAGTCATATATCAGTGAGTCATTAAATAAGAAGTTGCACTAAACCCAGATTGTAAAAATGCCCATTCAATTCATAATCAACAAGTACATAATAAAAAGACAATACAACTTACTTTGAATGTCAAATGCATAGTAAAACATTTTTGTCTGTAAAATGTCAAAGTTAATAGCATTTTCCCTTCCCTTGTATCATGTGACAGCCATCAGCCAATCCCAAAAGGGATATATGTATATATTGTGAATTCATGCACATGCTCAGTAGGAGCTGATTCCTCAGAGCAGTGTGCATGTAATTTGGAAAGTTTTTTTTTTACTTATATGCTCTGAATGATCAGTTTTTAAAACATGACATCTGTAGGTTAAAAAAAAGCTTGCCAAACTATTGCCTGATGAAGGGATGCAAGTGTCCCAAAAGCTTGCCCTTTCTCCATCTCCAAGACAGATACCATCTTTGCTTTAATGTTCTTTCTTACTAATGAGTTTGTCCTTTAATATACAATAAAATACCAAGAAGCAAGTATGCAGCATATTACCATATTCTTATTATTAATGTTTGGGGGGACGTCTTTTTCCTGTTTATGATCATTTCCACAATCGCATTGTAATTGTGGCTTACACACTTTTCAGAGTTTACAGTAAGCAGCAAATTGTATTCCTCATAATATAGAATTTCCTCACATAAACATGAAAATAGGGAATGTAATGTTTGTGATGAATACTCACTAGAGGGCGACATCACCACACTGGGGGGCTGCAGTTAGGTTGGTAGATACAATCCCTGACTGTGTGGAAGTTGGGGGTGACAGGCAGTGCATGTGACAGACGGCAGCTGCAGCCTCTTTTACAAAGAAGCCTCACAGCGCAGACCAGGTGCTCTGGAATGTTCTGATGTATGTGTCACTTAGAGAAGATTCACAGTCCCTGACAGTCCTGCTCTGAAACCCAGGGGAAGAATACGGCCACACTACAGGGTAACATAGGCCACACACTAGTCACATTAAAGGGACATTAAACTGCTCAGTACAACTACAATACAATGGTTACTACTCACCTTCTGTGCCTGCAGCTGTCTAAAGTTGTTCCCTGATTTTAACCCCTTACAATTATCAGTTAGTGAAGCTGCATCTTCACACTGGGTGCTTAGTTGCCACCCTGATTCATGCTGTTAAATCATTTATGCAAATTTATGCTAATAAGCTTGGTCAGTATTTTTTCCATGAATGGTTTGCAACCCTACGCGTGCTACAAGATGGCGGCGCACAGTGTAAAATGCAGAGCTGTACCAGCGGGATTCTGCAATGAGTTAAAATAAGAGAACGGCTTTTGGTACAGAAGGAAATGCAATAGGATGGTGAGTAGTGACCATGTTACTGTAGTTGTACCCAGCAGTATAATGTCCCTTTAGTCTGTACATTTCTTATATAGGGCCTTGATTCAAACCTTTAGAATGTGTCATGCAAACCCATTTATTTAAAAAAAAAAAAAAAAAAATTTAAACAAGTTTTCCAATCCACATAACCCACTTGAGTTAGAATTTGATCGGCCACCTAAGGTACATCAGTAATAGTACTATGACACTGTCATTGCAATCATCATGGTCATATTTTATTTGTCAACAGAGTTAATAGATTCAAAGTGTTACTTGTTAAAGAGACAGTAAAGTCAAAATTAATATTATTGAAGTATAAAACTAGGTAGGCTCATAAGAGATCAGGAGTGTGCATGAGTCTCTAGTGCTCTACAAATAACCGATAATAATAATACTGTATGGCAGCAGTGTTTTTGCAACATTATTTGTAGCTTTGTTAAACAATGCTGCAAAACACTCTTGACATAGAATACTAAAGACACGTGCACACTCCTGAGCTCTTATGCACCCACCTAGTTTTACTCTTCAGTAAAAGATACCAAGAGTACAAAGCAAATTTGATAACAGAAGTAAATTGGAAAGTTGTTTAAAATGGCATGCTGTATCTGAATCATGAAAGTTTACTTTTGACTTTACTGTCCCTTTAAGTATTTTAGTGTTTTTATGAAAGTAAGTGCTAGACTGATGTTTATGTACAACTCAAAGCACTCACTTTCCTTAAAGGGATACTAAACCCAGAATTTTTCTTTCTTGATTCTGATAGATTATGCCATTTTAAGCAACTTTCTGTTTTACTCCTATTATCAATTTTTCTTCATTCTCATGGTATCTTCATTTAAAAAAGCAGGAATGAAAGCATTGGAGCCGGCCCATTTTAGGTTCAGCACCTGGGTTGCGCTTGCTGATTGGATTGCTAAATGTAACCACCAATCAGCAAGCACTATCCAGGGTGCTGAGCAAAAAATGGCTCCAAAGCTTTCATTCCTGCTTTTTCAAATAAAGATACCATGAGAATGAAGAAAAATTGATTATAGGAATAAATTAGAAAAAAAATTGGGGTTAGTATCCCTTTAATGGCTTATACTAGAACAAGGTTACTTTGGCAGAGTCAAGTTAAAATATAACTTTTATTGAAACAATTTAAAAAAATGGAAACACTAAAAACACAAGAAAACTTTGGCTGAATAATAAGGTATTAGTACTTGGGTCAATAGAATAAAGAGTGGATGAGGATACTATCCCCTTAAATGGCCTAGGAAGTAGGTATTAATCCATGATCAGTTAATATACTCTTAGTCCACTAAAAGTTGCTTCAAATAATTGCTGCAGTATATAGATATGCTGCCAATAGTTTAAACCAATCCTGCTTTAATGGACCACTTGCCACAAAGTGGACCAAACATTATTAAGGTCTAAGGCTGTTATTATCTAATAATAACTGCGCTGCAGCAACTGAAAATAGTAAACATGCACATATAAGCTAAAACTTCCTATAATTCTCCACTGAATACACCTTTGTGCAAAAACCAATCTCTTAAGAATATTATGAAGAAATAGGTAGTAAACTACACCATTTTAGGGCGCGATCCGATATCGATCGCAGTTTGCGGCGCAAGCGAGGGAACCGGCGTCGCCCGCAGTTTCAGCTCGCAACTCGAGCCATCCCATATAGGTCGCCGTCAGATGCTAACGTGCCGTAAGTCTCACAAACCAGCGATGTCCAGAAATCTGCGTAAGTACAAATTTCTGGCGTCGCCAGTGACTTGCGCCACGTTAGAATCTGCCGGCGCCTATAAAACCTGGCTAAAGTCTAAAACACCCGCACTGTCTAACACGCCTCCCTAACATAGCCCGCACTGTCTAACACGCCTCCCTAACATAGCCCGCACTGTCTAACACGCCTCCCTAACATAGCCCGCACTGTCTAACACGCCTCCCTAACATAGCCCGCATTGTCTAACCCTCTATCCGCTATCCCCCCTCACTAGCCTAACAATAAAAAAGCTATTAACCCCTAAACCGCCGCTCCTTTACCCCGCCGCAACCTAATAAAGTTATTAACCCCTAAACCGCCGCTCCCGTACCCCGCCGCCAGCTATATTATATCTATAACCCCCTAAAGTGAGCCCTTAACACCGCCGCCATCTCTATTAAAATTATTAACCCCTAATTTAATCTACCTACCCTGCTGCCAGCTATATTATCTATATTAACCCTAAGTATATTATAGTTAATATAGGTATTACATTATATATATTAACTATATTAACCCTAATTATATTAGGGTTAATATAGTTAATATAGTTACTATAGTATTTATATTAACTATATTAACTCTATCTAACCCTAACTAAATTTATATTAAATTAATCTAATTCATTTATAAACTAAAATATTCCTATTTAAATCTAAATACTTACCTATAAAATAAACCATAAGATAGCTACAATATAATTAATAATTACATTGTAGCTATGTTAGGGTTAATATTTATTTTACAGGTAAATTGTTAATTATTTTAACTAGGTATAATAGATATTAAATAGTTATTAACTATTTAATATCTACCTAGTTAAAATAATTACCCAATTACCTGTAAAATAAATCCTAACCTAAGTTACAAATACACCTACACTATCAATAAATTTAATAAACTACTAACATCTATCTAAAAATACAATTAAATTAACTAAACTAAATTACAAAAAAAAACAAACACTAAATTACAAAAAATAAAAAAAAGATTACAAGATATTTAAGCTAATTACACCTATTCTAAGCCCCCTAATAAAATAATAAACCCCCAAAATAAAAAAAATTCCCTGCCCTATTCTAAATTCAACAAATTTCAAAGCTCTTTACCTTACCAGCCCTTAAAAGGGCCTTTTGTGGGGCATGCCCCAAAGAATTCAGCTCTTTTGCATACAAGAAATACAATACCCCCCCCCCCCATTACAACCCACCACCCACATACCCCTATTCTAAACCCACCCAAACCCCCCTTAAAAAAGCCTAACACTACCCCCCTGAAGATCTCCCTACCTTGTCTTCACCACACCGGGCCGAACTCCTGATCCGATCCGGGCGATGTCTTCCTCCAAGCGGCAAAGAAGAATTCTTCCTCCGGCGACGTCTTCCTCCAAGCGGCAGCAAAGTCTTCATTCTTCCGGCGGCATCTTCAATCTTCTTTCTTCGCTCCGCCGCCGCGGAGCATCCATCCCGGCCGGCTGCTGAACTTGGAATGATGTACCTTTAAATGACGTCATCCAAGATGGCGTCCGCCGAATTCCGATTGGCTGATAGGATTCTATCAGCCAATCGGAATTAAGTTAAAAAAATCTGATTGGCTGATTGAATCAGCCAATCAGATTCAAGTTCAATCCGATTGGCTGATCCAATCAGCCAATCAGATTGAGCTCGCATTCTATTGGCTGTTCCGATCAGCCAATAGAATGCGAGCTCAATCTGATTGGCTGATTGGATCAGCCAATCGGATTGAACTTGAATCTGATTGGCTGATTCAATCAGCCAATCAGATTTTTTTAACTTAATTCCGATTGGCTGATAGAATCCTATCAGCCAATCGGAATTCGGCGGACGCCATCTTGGATGACGTCATTTAAAGGTACATCATTCCAAGTTCAGCAGTCGGCCGGGATGGATGCTCCGCGGCGGCGGAGCGAAGAAAGAAGATTGAAGATGCCGCCGGAAGAATGAAGACTTTGCTGCCGCTTGGAGGAAGACGTCGCCGGAGGAAGAATTCTTCTTTGCCGCTTGGAGGAAGACATCGCCGGAGGAAGAATTCTTCTTTGCCGCTTGGAGGAAGACATCGCCCGGATCGGATCAGGAGTTCGGCCCGGTGTGGTGAAGACAAGGTAGGGAGATCTTCAGGGGGGTAGTGATAGGCTTTTTTAAGGGGGGTTTGGGTGGGTTTAGAATAGGGGTATGTGGGTGGTGGGTTGTAATGGGGGGGGGGGTATTGTATTTCTTGTATGCAAAAGAGCTGAATTCTTTGGGGCATGCCCCACAAAAGGCCCTTTTAAGGGCTGGTAAGGTAAAGAGCTTTGAAATTTGTTGAATTTAGAATAGGGCAGGGAATTTTTTTTATTTTGGGGGTTTATTATTTTATTAGGGGGCTTAGAATAGGTGTAATTAGCTTAAATATCTTGTAATCTTTTTTTTATTTTTTGTAATTTAGTGTTTGTTTGTTTTTGTAATTTAGTTTAGTTAATTTAATTGTATTTTTAGATAGATGTTAGTAGTTTATTAAATTTATTGATAGTGTAGGTGTATTTGTAACTTAGGTTAGGATTTATTTTACAGGTAATTGGGTAATTATTTTAACTAGGTAGATATTAAATAGTTAATAACTATTTAATATCTATTATACCTAGTTAAAATAATTAACAATTTACCTGTAAAATAAATATTAACCCTAACATAGCTACAATGTAATTATTAATTATATTGTAGCTATCTTAGGGTTTATTTTATAGGTAAGTATTTAGATTTAAATAGGAATATTTTAGTTTATAAATGAATTAGATTAATTTAATATAAATTTAGTTAGGGTTAGATAGAGTTAATATAGTTAATATAAATACTATAGTAACTATATTAACTATATTAATATAATTAGGGTTAATATAGTTAATATATATAATGTAATACCTATATTAACTATAATATACTTAGGGTTAATATAGATAATATAGCTGGCGGCGGGGTAGGTAGATTAAATTAGGGGTTAATCATTTTAATAGAGATGGCGGCGGTGTAAGGGGCTTACATTAGGGGTTAATCATTTTTATATAGGTGGCGGCGGTGTAAGGGGTCAGATTAGGGGATAGATAAGGCAGATGGCGGCGGTTTTAGAGGCTCACAGTAGGGGGTTAGTTTATGTAGATGGCGGCGGGGTCCGGGAGCGGCGGTTTAGGGGGTAATAACTTTATTAGGGATTTCGGGGGGGGGGGGGATCGCGGTTGACAGGTAGATAGACATTGCGCATGCGTTAGGTGTTAGGTTTATTTTAGCAGATCGCGGTTGACAGGGAGATAGACATTGCGCATGCGTTAGGTGTTAGGTTTATTTTAGCAGATCGCGGTTGACAGGGAGATAGACATTGCGCATGCGTTAGGTGTTAGGTTTATTTTCTAGTTAGTTTAGGGAGTTACGGGGCTCCAATAGTCAGCGTAAGGCTTCTTACGGCTGCTTTTTGTGGCGAGGTGAAAATGGAGTAAGTTTTCTCCATTTTCGCCACGTAAGTCCTTACGCTGCATATTGGATACCAAACTGCGCGGGTTTGGTATACCTGCCTATGGCCCAAAAAACTGCGGGCGACGGCAGAAATATACGGGCGTAACTTCTAGGTTACGCCGTATATGTGATACCAAATCCGCGCAAATATTGGCGTCGCCGGCTTTTGCGGGCGACGCTTTATATCGGATCGACCCCTTAATGTTTAACAATATGCGCTTGAATGACACTATAAATAAAATGGTGCTGTAAATAAATTAACACTATATAGTATAATACTCTTCCAGCATTTTCTTGCTATTAAAATCATTTGGAGAGCCCATTAAACTGCCCACCCTCCCCTGACATGTTTCACCGTGACTGGGTTTTTTAAAGGGGCTCCTCTGAAAAAGCTGGTCATGGCAAAACATGTTGAAGGTGTATATATAAACTGTATATATATATATATATATATATATATATATATATATATATATATATATATATATATATATAGGTATATATATATATATATATATATATATATATATATATATATATATATATATACACACACACACACGCACATACATACACACACGCATATATATATATATATATATATATATATACACACACACACACATACATACACACACACACACATATATATATATATATATATATATATATACACACATACACTTACCAGCCACTTTATTAGGTACACCTGTTCAATTGCTTGGTAACACAAATTGCTAATCGGCCAATCACATGGCAGCAACTCAATGCATTTAGGCATCTAGACATTGTGAAGACAACTTGCTGAAGTTCAAACCGAGCATCAGAATGGTGAAGAAAGGGGACTTTGAACGTGGCATGGTTGTTGGTGCCAGACGGGCTGGTCTGAGTATTTCAAAAACTGCTGATCTACAGGGATTTTCACACACAACCATCTCTAGGGTTTACAGAGAATGGTCCGAAAGAGAAAATATCCAGTGAGCGGCAGTTGTGTGGACGAAAATGCCTTGTTGATGTCAGAGGAGATTGGGCAGACTGGTTCGAGATGATAGAAAGGCAACAGTAACTCAAATAACCACTCGTTACAACCAAGGTATGCAGAATACCATCTATGAATACACAACAAGTTGAACCTTGAAGCAGATGGGCTACACCTAAGGGTGATGGGGAAACCAGATGTGGACTCCTTGCCCAGTGTGCTTAGAGGAATATGGCTGCACCTCACTGACGAGGCCCATAGAAGGATGAAACGATCGTCTGGGGTTGTCATGTTCCTTGTTCAGAGGAGAATTGCCTGGTATTTCGGGCTGATCTGACTTGGCGGGATCAGACTGATATACCTCAGGAAAGTTTTCCTCTGTGAAAAGCACAACTGGGCTAAAAGAAGCTGCTCCTAGGTGATAACTTGCCATACAACAAGCCACTGAGCTGTTGTTCGTTTTTGTTCGTTCCTGGTAGAGCGCTTCTCTTTGTATACACCAGCAGAAGACCACATCAGGTGCCACTCTTGTCAGCTAAGAACAGGAAACTGAGGCTACAATTCGCACAGGCTCACCAAATTTGGACAATAGATTGTAAAAATGTTGCCTGGTCAGATGAGTCCAGATTTCAGCTGCAACATTCAGATGGTAGGGTCAGAATTTGGCCTGGGGGATATTTTCTTGGCACACTTTGGGCCCCTTAGTACCAATTGAGCATTGTTTAAATGCCAGGGCCTACCTGAGTATTGTTGCTGACCATGTCTATCCCTTTATGACTACAGTGTACCCATCTTCTGATGGCTACTTCCAGCAGAATAATGCACCATGTCACAAAGCTCAAATCATCTCAAACTGGTTTCTTGAACATGACAATGTGTACTGTACTCCAATGGCCTCCACAGTCACCAGATCTCAATCCAATAGAGCACATTTTGGATGTGGTGGAGCCGGAGATTTGCATCATGGATGTGCAGCCGACAAATCTGCAGCAACTGCATGATGTTATCATGTCAATATGGACCAAAATCTCTGAGGAATGTCTCCAACATCTTATTGAATCTATGCCACAAATAATTAAGGTAGTTCTGAAGGCAAAAGGGACACCGGCATTAGCAAGGTGTACCTAATAAAGTGGCCAGTGTATATATATATATATATATATATTATACACACATATATATATATATAAATTATATATATATATATATATATATATATATATATATATATATATATATATATATATATATATATATATATATATATATACACACACACATAACATTTATTTACAATTAAGCACTGCATTGCAAAAGATTTGCATACAAAATACATGTTGTAAAAGTCAATTATGCAATGTTTACAGTCCAGTGATACACTACTTTTAAAGCCTTTTGAATACTGTTTATCCTATAGTCAATTACCGCCATATACAAAGACATATAAATCAAGCAATCACTGTGCATTCTGCAGGATGGCCTTTCTAAGATAAATTACAAAAATTACATTTTAAGTAATGTTCCTTTACAATACAAATCTGCTTTATAGTGCTCCCCATGTATAACAAGGCTGTTTCTTTTTAGCACTTTAGTGTTGCCCTCCTGTGTAGTTCACCGGCCCACAACATCCTAAAATTTTGTTTATGCCTCCTTTTCCCACTTAGCATTAGCACAATTCTACAATACTACAGCACGATAGGGCAGTCGCCAATATCAAGCAACACATTACACGTGGCTGTTCTTCATTACTTCTCTCATATAAAACAGCATATAATCTTATACTATGTCAAATTAAAACTCAACAAAACATTAATTAAAGCATTGTTATGTTTCCGCTATTGTAATGATACAGTAAGATGGAGTAAGGTCAGATAACATTTGTTACAGATTGCAATAAATAATTTCTGCTGTTTACCAACTCATTCTTGATAAAGGATAGGAAGGTCAAACTTGCATGATTCAGATAGAGCGTGTCATTTTAAAACACTTTTAACTTCACTTTTTTCTCTTGGTATCCGTTCTTAAAAAAGACTATGTACATATCCGACAATAGTGGGAGCTATCTAGTGATTGGTGTTTGCACAGATTTGTCTCTTGTGACTGTCTGATTAACGCTCAGCTAGCTTTCATTAGTGCACTGCTGGTCCTTCAGCAAAGGATATCAAGGGAATGAAGCAAATTTGATAATAAAAGTAAAATGAAAAGTTGATTAAAATTGTATGTTTTATCTAAATTGTAAAATAAAAAAAAATTGGGGTTTTATGTCCCTTAAATGTACATGAAACAAAATTATTTTTTCATAATTCGTGCAGAACATACAATTTTAAACGTTTCAGTTTACTTCTCTTATCAAATTTCACTCTCTTGGTACTGTTTTTTGAAGGGGCAACAAAGCACTACTAGAAGCTGGCTCAACACATCTGATGAACCACTAACCACATATTGTGTGCAGACACCAATCACAAGCTAGTTCCCAGCAGTGTGTTGCTGTTCCTGAGCCTACCTAGGTATGCTTTTCAACAAAGGACACCAAAAGAACAAAGCAAACAAGATCATAGAAGTACATTTGAAAGTTCTGAATCATGAAAATGTAATTATGTGTTTCATGTCCCCTTAAAGAGTACACTTCAGCAATGAATGATATTTTCTAAATTGTCAGATGTGTTTTTTTTTTTTTTTTTAAACTGACTGACTACATTTAGCTATTTTGCTATCATTACAATTAATGTATTTTTCCATAATAGATGCTTTTTATTAACTGTCTTACTTTCAGGGTGTGCACTCATATCCACCCTAACCAACAGGGTGAATTCAAGCAAATACTTCAAAAAAATATTAAAATAATCTCAAGTGTCTAACTATAATTTAGGTCTCCCGCTTCAAAGTGTAATTCAATTTATATACGTGGTTAACAGCAATTAGTGGGTGTGATCTACGATTTAAAGAAGATGTGTAGCATACACAGATAGAAACACAACTTGTCACCACTGAAAAGGAATCAAAACAGTTGGAGCAATTTTAAAACAGAAAATCTCCCATCTCACAATGTCAGGGTCTTGCTGTCACTAGAGAAGGAGGCCACAATGCAGACGTTTGGTTATAAGGGGTGCTATGCATCTCATTTATTACTGAATCACATATGTAGGAGAGAGGGGTAATATAAAATACATTCTAAATAAAATAAAAACTAAAAGATATGTAGAAAAGGAAACTGTGGCCTCTGCATCCTTGATATTTCCTTTTCATGTCATTTTCTCGCACCCTCAATTTTTATAGTTTAGAACCATCCTGAGCAAAGCACCCGGTGCTTTCTATTTGTCTCTAAACCCCCTAAAATGCACATTTGATTCTGATTCATGGAGGTATCTTGGGCATGTTGGATTGCATGCCACCCTTCCCTACATGTGTTTCTATTATACGGAAACGTTTGGCTCTGATGCCTCACTACTCCTCCACTTCCTTGTAACACAGATAAGGTATTAGTTATTCATGCACAATCTCATCTTTATGTTTCTGGGTCTGTGCCCATACACATGGTAATGCATTGATCTTTTGAAGCTTATTTATTTAAAATTAAAAAATATTTTGCACTCAATGTCCTGTTACATGCAACAACAACAAAAATGAAAGAAAATGGCAGCACTGCACATGCTTGCTATACAAGAAATGAGAATGTGTTTTTTTCTTTAAGATCACATTTACACTAATCTAAAACAAACTTATGGACATTCTTACAAAAAAAGGTTTGCATGAAATAAAGCATACTCCAAATTCTTTTATCCCAGTGCAAGAATTAAACAGATTACAGGATCATAGCAGCAACTAGATGATTTACTGGCATACTTTTTGCCAGTACTTTTTTATGCTTCACTTCCTCCCTCTATGAAGCAAGGGTGAGATCTGATAAAAAATAATTAAACAAATAAAACTATCCTAATAACTGGTGCATATAGTGAGATCTAACATGAGACATCAGCAAACCTTGTGCTCTAACAAATTCACAATATCACCTCATTATAACAGCGGAAGACAAGGTGAGAGACAGCCACAGAGTTTGCATTTTGACATGTTCATTTAAATAAAAGGAAGAATTGTCATTTGAAACCAACAAATTCTACTGCATCTTGCTGCTTTATATTCAAGAAGTACATGTCTCAAGAAGTATATGTACTTCTTGAGACCTGTACTTCTTGAGACCTGTACTTCTTGAGGCCTGTACTTCTTGAGGCCTGTACTTCTTGAGGCCTGTACTTCTTGAGGCCTGTACTTCTTGAGACCTGTACTTCTTGAGACCTGTACTTCTTGAGACCTGTACTTCTTGAGACCTGTACTTCTTGAGACACGTACTTCTTGAGACACGTACTTCTTGAGACACGTACTTCTTGAGACCTGTACTTCTTGAGACCTGTACTTCTTGAGACCTGTACTTCTTGAGACCTACTTCTTGAGACCTGTACTTCTTATATCCCTTTAAGTAGCATTCACAAGGCAACACAAACCATTGTACAAAATAGGAAGCCGTCTATAGTAGTGGCTTACAAATAACAAGCCAAACAAGGTGCCTGTATAAATATAGACATATAGGATAGTCTAAAATGATAAAAGCCTAAATTAAAAATTAAGGATTTGTCAAGTACTCAAAGGGATATTTGTAGGGCTTATCAAGTGAGAAAACTTCCATTTATCTCTCCTGCAAATTTAAAGGACCAGTCACAACTGTAGATTTGCATAATCAGCAAATGTAAGATAACAAGACAATGCAATAGCACTTAGTCTGAACTTCAAATGAGTAGATTTTTTTTCCTGACAATTTTAAGTTATGTTTTTTCCACTCCCCCTGTACCATGTGACATCCATCAGCCAATCACAAATGCATACACGTACCATGTGACAGCAATCAGCCATTCACAAATGCATACACACTTATTCTTGCACATGCTGAGTAGGAGCTGGTGACTCAAAAAGTTAAAATATAAAAAGACTGTGCACATTTTGTTAATGGAAGTAAATTGGAAAGTTGTTTAAAATTGCATGCTCTATCTGAATAATGGAAGTTTAATTTTATTAAGTGCCACCGAAAACCTGAAAAAAAATATTTAAAGGGATATTAAACTCAAAATGTCATTATGCATAATTTTAAAAAAATGTTGCAATGCACTTTAATTATTTTGCCTGCTTTTTTGTAATATAACTCTAAATACAGTACTGTAGTGGTTTCCCTCCCCAGAGTAGATGGAGTGCATGAAATGTAGAACCCTGACATTCTTACATGCTGCACAGTGATTAGTTGATATGTGCAGGAGCTCATTTATAACTGAACCTAATTGGTCACAGCAAAGCAATATTATGTGTATGTTAAACCTGGGTGTCCTGCACAGTAATTCCTATACAGAACTGAGGCATTTGCATCTACAACCTACTAATGGAAGCAAAGATACATTTATGGGTGAGCTCATGCTAGTAATAATGTTACAAAGTACACGTGGGGAGAAAAATGTAGAAAGCCCAGAGGCACCAGCAATGTAAAGCCAATAAAATACGCTGATCACACTGATATCATATGAC
Organism: Bombina bombina; assembly: GCF_027579735.1. NCBI lineage: Eukaryota > Metazoa > Chordata > Amphibia > Anura > Bombinatoridae > Bombina > Bombina bombina. The sequence continues at coordinate 413,680,309 of NC_069500.1, forward strand.
AGTAAATGCTAAATTTAAAACTCTATGGGTGAAACATGTCTGAGCAACCACAAGGTACCTACACTTATAAGATCAATACTATATATATATATTTCTGAGGACAAATTCCTGAATGAAAGCTTATTTTCTTGCATTCTATTTAAAGATGAGATCCCAGTTATCAGCAATGTGTTCAGTTCACTAACATTCCTTTATAAGGCTTTATTCCAAGGTGATCCCCCCATAATATATGTTACTTTATATTTACTCTTGTAATTGTAATCTATATTTTTAAATCTAATTGTAATCTATATTTTTAAATTGGGGAATTTACAGCTGCTCGAGGGTTTACACACAGCTGCTTAAAGGGACATTTTACACTAGATGTTTCTTTGCATAAATGTTTTGTAGATGATCCAGTTATATAGCCAACCTGGGTGTGTTTTTGTAAACATGTATAGTTTTGCTTGTTTTTAAATAACATTGTGCTGATTTTCAGACCAGGTAACAATATTTTAGATGTATACTGATGTATACAGACTTCAGACTGCTTCTGTTTGTATAATGGGTCTTTTCATATGCAGGGGAGGGGGAGGTTCTGCTATCAGCCCCTTTCAGTAGGTGTCCCAGGCTTATCTCATTAACAGTGTTAAATTGGGAGCTTCTATGTAAGAATTTAAAAGGTTTTACACTGGATTTTTATATCAGTATCTGCATATTCTTCTTTATAATGGAGAAAATGGTGTGCCCATGCACACACAAAATCCCATAAGGGGCGCTTCCTATATACTCCAAAAATAAATATCAAACAATAAACACAAACTTGAGCAAAAAGTCCATATAATCCTGAACAGGCAGCTCTCTGTAAAAGGATGTTTGGATCCTGGTACTTGACAATCTGCAGAAAAATAAAACAGATGCGCCAACAATGGCCTAGTACCACCTAAATAGATGATAGGTGTGGAAAGTTGGAAAAATACTCACAAGAGTAATGCACCCAAAGTGCTATTCAGGAAGGCTGGAGCTTTGCAGTAGTCCAGCTCACTGTTACCAACAGACAGTCATATACGGTCTGGAACACTTGAAGAAGTAATCCTCTTATAAGATAGAAAGCACCACCAGGTGCAGTAAGGGCTAACTGGGACTTCACAGCCTCCCAGCTGACTGTACTCCACAGTTGACTGGATGCCAAGGGAACAATGGTAATCCAAGATATTCCCAAAAATTGTGATGTAATGAACACCACCAAAGACAGCAAGTGTATAAATAAAAACAATAACTTTATTAAAGTTGACGCGTTTCTCAGCCTCTATCAGGGCTGTTTCCTCAGGCTATACAATTTTTCAAATGAAATACACTTGCTATATAAAAAAATACAAAACTCAACAATTAATAAAGGACACCTGTGTGTGTAATCAATAGGTAATTAGTTGACATAGTAACCAGAATAAACATACACCCCCAGTGATGACCTCACAGGGGAGATTTAGCATAGGTTATACATAAATAGTTAAAAATATGTGACCAATTATAAACATGGGTCCCAATTGGGGAAAAACCTCCTAACAAGGAAAACAAACAACAGTTTTTATGAACCCATAGGCACTGCAGTCCTGTGCCCATGTTTATACACAGAACCCAATATCAATAACAAACTATTAAAAAATGCAAAAAAATTAGATCCCACAATCGCACAACATAATGTTCAATGTTAATACAGACATCTACGATATATACATTGCCCCTACATATGTAATGATATTTTAAATACTTTAATGCTACTAGTAACAATAAAATATTTGAGATTAAAGAAGGAATCAAACCTGCCTAGGGGTATTTTGGCAAGGGCTGGTTTCACCAAGTGTCAGATTCTGGAGATTTTAATATCTACCTGTGTGTTTATAAAAAGGCACCATCATAGCGCTATCACCACTCGGAATTCATACCCTTTCAGCATCTCAAACTTAATGTTGGGGGGGGGGGTGAATCATAGGAGGAAATCACGATTGTTGGAATCTGATAGGAAAACTCCAAATGGGGGCGGAGCCAAGGTGCTCTCTACCTGCTATGCTTAATCACGCCAATCTTAAGGGTGAGTGATCTCATACTAGTTGTATAGAGCCTAAAAGGCTGACAGTTTATGAACCCATAGGTTCTTCTTTATAGAAGTGTCTATTACATGCAGTTAAATTAAAATTGGTGTATACTGCCCCTTTAACCAAAAGAGGGATTCACTCAAGTTTCAATTTGCACTTTGTTACTCCTGTGTAAAAAGCAAGTTACTGATCAAAACAACAAACACAAAGCAGTCTGAGTGATTTTGACCTCAGTGTCTTTCTTGTCCTTTGCTTTATTCCATCATGAAAGGGCAAGTGTCATTGTTGGCTCTTAAAAACCGTTCTATGTTTTGCCAAAGTCAGCAGCTGCTTGTGATTTCCATAGGATAGTGCGAAGTGTCACTGGTCCGCGCCTCCCCTTATTACGCTCTAGCGCCCCCTAGGGAGACTCGTCTAACAATTTGTAAACCACTGACCTAGAGTGACTGATCATATAGTCACTTTATATGTTTCTCTCATTTAGTGGCAGTGATTATACATGTTCAGGATACTACAATTGTATTAAAAGAGCTGTGTATGTGCAAAACCTTACTGTATATTTATTTTAATAAGCATATAACTTCACACTGTCAAAATGTATTCTGTTCAAATAGGGTTAAAATTATTCACCTACAATACATTTGTGGATTTTTTTATTTTTTATTATTATTATTAAAAAACGAGTAAGAACAAAAGACCAGATTGTTTGTTTATTTTAACAAAATAATTTACATTATATATATATATATAGAGAGAGAGAGAAATGGCTAACTCACCTGTCAAATGTTTCAATTAATTTGTCTCTGTCAAACTTATTTTTGCAAATTTACAAAAGTGAGTCATATGTATTCACACGAAACAGAAATTAGCACCAAGCTATAGATTCTAAATATTTCATACAGACAAGATGTGACGTCAGCGTACGGATGAGAGTAAAAAACAAACCAGACTGGGGACTGGGCTACAGAGACACTGGAAAGGAGGTGGGGTGTGGGGGGAGCCTGCTGGGAAGAAATTTACAGCTAGAATTAGGGTAAATAGAGATTTCACAGCATAGATATTTGCAGTTCCACAGCGTAAGTAATATTGTTTTTTTTAGGAAAAATAAAAATTGTTACAAGAATGTGGGCACAGATTTAAAAATTAAAACTGTGAGCACAGTTGTGGTTCACACCTTTCACATACCTATTTTAATATGAATGTTGTATAACAAGTTTGAAAACAAGAATATGCATCAGAGTGCTGGAAATATCACAGTTATTATCTTCCTTTATTTTTTTTTGTTGCTATTCTTATTACAGCAACAATGTGATATTGATTGTATTTATCATAATTTCTTGCAATTAAGTACAACAAAATTGGGGAAAAAAACACTGCAAAGATGTTACAAATAATAATAGACAATAAGGTAAGGTAGCTCCCAGGCGTAGGGACAGAAGTAAACTTGGAATCCTAGCAAGATCATATAAGATTAACCCCTTGGCTGACAGAGAGCGGTTATGCCCCTTCTTGCAGCTTAGATGTTATGTTTGGAGATCAGGTTACTAAACTAAGCACTGGAGGGCAGGATCATTTCACATCTCAGGCATACATAAAGCCATTACCATGACTAGACAAGGCATCCTTTACTTCTACAGTGCATTAATATTGCTTTGCTAAGAAAGGAATCAGGTGCAAATCACCTACATATAATTTGCGATAAAATATCCATATCCATACAGTTAAGCAGCATAGAAACAAGACAATAAATAAATTCATTCAATAATAAAGAAACACTTGTGTTTAGAGTCTGAAGCACTGCATAAGTCCTTAAAAAAGAAGTGTAAATCTCTAATAATAATAGAATGGTAAATAAAACGCAAAGTCAGGACGAAAAAAATAAAAAAATGTACTAGGCTTCTCAACATTATACTAGCTGTGTGTGTAAGTGTGTGAGTATCTGTATGAGCATGTATGTGTGTGTGCAAATATATATGTGTGAGTATGTACGTGTGCGACTATGTGTGTGTATGTATGTGTAAGCATGTGTGTATGAGTGAGTATATTTGGGTGTAAATATATGTGTTTATAAATGTGTGTGTGCGCGAGTATTTTTTGTGTGAGTATGTATGTGTGTGTGAGTATCTGTGTGTAAGTATGCGTATGTGAGTATGAGAGTATGTATATGTGCGAGTATGTGTGTGAGTATGCGTGTGTGAGTATGTATGAGTATATGTGTGAGCATGTTTCTGTGTGAGTATATATGTATGTGAGTATATGTGTGTGCGTATGTATCTGTGTGCGCGAGTATGTGTACGAGAATATATGTGTGTGTGAGTACGTATGCGAGTATGTATGTGTTTATGTATTTATCTGTGTATGTGAGTATGTGTGTGTTCGAGTATGTGTGCACGTGTGAGAATGTGTGCATGCAACTATATGTGTGTGTGTATATGTGTGAGTATATGTGTGAGTATGAATGTGTGAGTTTGTGTGCATGAGTATGGATGTGTGTGTGTGTGAGTATGTGTACATATACATACACATATACACAATAACATCAACAAATGAAGTTGAAATCTGTCAACATAGATCATAAATAGAGTGACCATATTGCTGCTTTAAAAAGGGACACATATGAAAAATACATGTCAGGACTGTTTTAAAGGGACACTGAACCCAAATTTTTTCTTTCATGATTCAGATAGAGCATGCAATTTTAAGCCACTTTCTAATTTATTCCTATTATCAATTTTTCTTCGTTCTCTTGCTATCTTTATTTTAAAAAGAAGACATCTAAGCTTTTTTTTATTCAGAAATATGGACAGCACTTTTTTATTGGTGGATGAGGAGTTTATCCACCAATCAGCAAGAACAAACCAGGTTGATCACCAAAAATGGGCCGGCATCTAAACTTACTTTCTTGCATTTCAAATAAAGATACCCAGAGAATGAAGAAAATTTGATAATAGGAGTAAATTAGAAAGTTGCTTAAAATGTCATGCTCTATCTGAATCATGAAAGACAAAATTTGGGTACAGTGTCCCTTTAAGAAATGTTTTGTATAAGAACCCTGACATATGTATTTTTCATATGTGTCCCTTTTTAAAGCGGCAATATGGTCACCCTAATCATAAAGGCCTGCAAGATACTGACACATAATTCCTTGCAGGCCTTACTGGTAGCAAAAAGGTAAAAACCTTGCACTAATTCAACTCTTTTAGCCTGCCTCTTACTTTGCTTTACTTTAAATTGTAATCACAAATTGTAATTGTATATCTACCTGTCTATCTATACACACATTACTAAAAACATAATTGTATTAGTTGTGAGTGACATATCCCCCCTAGTGTCCCTAAACCCACCCCTGTGATTGTGCTCTGTAATTGTGCTGAGCCTCTCACTAGCAGCGTAACTATGTGCTCCTCAGCGTGTTCCAGCACAGCCTGAATGACTAGGTGTTACCCAGCTGCACATCAAGGTGTCACAGAGATACAGAGTGAAAAAATAACGCAACCAAGCTGGATAAACAACCAAGTTCTAGCTGGATAGACAGGAAGAGCCACTTCAAACCATCCTAAGCTTGGAAACGTACTCTACACACAACACTGCCTGGCTTCTAATATATATAAGAATTGCTGCTGACTGTTCCATCTACTAAGCCATGTTCCTCTCAGCTTCAAAATGACACACACTATCTGTATGATTAATTCATTTGTTTTGTCTGTCCCTCCATTTACATTCTAAGACCATTCTAGGAATGTGATTTCCATAAAGAAAAACTTCCTAACATTACTACCCCTAGCATTCCTTCCTTTAGCTTCATGGCTGAAATTTATTTCTAGAATTTGCTTTCTATAAAATAGTCTTCCCTTCTTACTTTGTTTAAAAATATTCTATATAAACATGTCTAATCTCTCTATTTCTTTAAGATGTTTGCTATAATAATATATATTTTTTTCTATTTTTTTGTATGTTTTATATGTTCTAAAGAGAGAAAATGTATCCATCCAAACTATCATCCCTCACTCCATTTTTTTTTATTAGTTTTGTTTCTACAGCCAATGAAAGATTACACTGATCAGAACAGTAATACCCAGTAATGGATATCATTGCTCCACCCCTGCAGTACATCAGGTAGTTAGAATAAACGTATAAGTTTAGAGAAATTAGAAGTTTTGCAAACTTGTTAGTTGAAATATGAGGTAGCAAATGGGCTTGGAAAATATATTCAAACAAACAATATTAAAATGTAATAAGAGTCTAACTATTTCAATAACTCTCCAGTGAAAATTCTCCTATTCCTGTATTAATAAAAAAACAAAATGAAAATCTGCTTTATGGTAAAGAAACTGCTGACGTGCCACAACAGCTCACCAAAGCTTGCAAAGAGGGTCAAGAATGAAGCAAAAGGCTCCACCTGCAACCTTTCTGTTTCATTTTACAGTAAGATTCCTAAGCTGCAAGTTTTGGGGTTTTTTATCAAAGTAAAGAATACATTACAATATGTAAAAATTTTGATATTGTGGATTTATGTATCTGTACTCACAAACAGTGGAAGAATAATTAATTTGGAAATGACAAACTATTTAGCAGCAATACAGAATCCAAATCAAGATAGTAAAACTCAGCTATTTTTATATCAAGGTTTCACATATTTGTATATGTATACAGGTAGCTATGTCACATATTTGTATATGTATACAGGTAGCTATGTCACATATTTGTATATGTATACAGGTAGCTATGTCACATATTTGTATATGTATACAGGTAGCTATGTCACATATTTGTATATGTATACAGGTAGCTATGTCACATATTTGTATATGTACACAGGTAGCTATGTTACATATTTGTATATGTATACAGGTAGCTATGTCACATATTTGTATATGTATACAGGTAGCTATGTCACATATTTGTATATGTATACATGTAGCTATGTCACATATTTGTATATGTATACAGGTAGCTATGTCACATATTTGTATATGTATACATGTAGCTATGTCACATATTTGTATATGTATACATGTAGCTATGTCACATATTTGTATATGTATACATGTAGCTATGTCACATATTTGTATATGTATACAGGTAGCTATGTCATATATTTGTATATGTATACAGGTAGCTATGTCACATATTTGTATATGTATACATGTAGCTATGTCACATATTTGTATATGTATACATGTAGCTATGTCACATATTTGTATATGTATACAGGTAGCTATGTCACATATTTGTATATGTATACAGGTAGCTATGTTACATATTTGTATATGTATACAGGTAGCTATGTCACATATTTGTATATGTATACAGGTAGCTATGTCACATATTTGTATATGTATACAGGTAGCTATGTCACATATTTGTATATGTATACAGGTAGCTATGTCACATATTTGTATATGTATACAGGTAGCTATGTCACATATTTGTATATGTATACAGGTAGCTATGTCACATATTTGTATATGTATACAGGTAGCTATGTCACATATTTGTATATGTATACAGGTAGCTATGTCACATATTTGTATATGTATACAGGTAGCTATGTCACATATTTGTATATGTACACAGGTAGCTATGTCACATATTTGTATATGTATACATGTAGCTATGTCACATATTTGTATATGTATACAGGTAGCTATGTCACATATTTGTATATGTATACAGGTAGCTATGTCACATATTTGTATATGTATACAGGTAGCTATGTCACATATTTGTATATGTACACAGGTAGCTATGTCATATATTTGTATATGTATACAGGTAGCTATGTCACATATTTGTATATGTATACAGGTAGCTATGTCACATATTTGTATATGTATACATGTAGCTATGTCACATATTTGTATATGTATACAGGTAGCTATGTCACATATTTGTATATGTATACAGGTAGCTATGTCACATATTTGTATATGTATACAGGTAGCTATGTCACATATTTGTATATGTATACAGGTAGCTATGTCACATATTTGTATATGTATACAGGTAGCTATGTCACATATTTGTATATGTATACATGTAGCTATGTCACATATTTGTATATGTATACAGGTAGCTATGTCACATATTTGTCATTTTTTAAAAGAATTCCCATTGCTATTTTGCTCCTGAACTGGCAAATTCTAATTATTAACTATGCAATTAGGTGCCTGTGGTGCCAAGCAACACAGCCTTAAAGGGACTCTGAACCCAAATTTTTTCTTTTGTGATTCAGATAGAGCCTGCAATTTTAAGCAACTTTCTAATTTACTCCTATTATCCCATTTTCTTCATTCTCTTGGTATGTTTATTTGAAAAGCAAGAATGTAAGTTTAGACCTGGGTTGTCCTTGCTGATTGGACAGCACCAATAAACAGGTGCTGTCCATGGTTCTGAACCACACATTTACTGGCTGCTTAGCCTAGATGCCTGCTTTTTCAAATAAAGATAGCAGGAGAACGAAGAAAAATTGATAATAGCAGTAAATTAGAAAGTTGCTTAAAAGTGCATGCTCTATCTGAATCATGAAAGAAAAATTTTGGGTTCAGTGTCCCTTTAAGCTTGCTAACATACCACAGGCTATTTAATACATAGTAATATCAACAAAGAGATATAACCCCCAAATGACATTAGTTTGCATGAACCTAAACACAGAGATTATATTATTGGTACTGTCCATCAAACCAGTACTGTTGGCAACTATGGATACAGTTTACCCACAGTTCAATTCCCAGCTGATGTCAATATATTACATCACCCAGTACCTCCCTGACAGTTTATAACCACCTCTCTGCTCTGCAATTCCAAAAGGGATTGGCTCAGCCTGCTGGGAGAAGCAGGGCAATAATGCACCTCTTTAAGCATACACCTCTTCTTCCAAAACACGTGGATAAAACAATCACTGAAAATAGGAGTTTATGTAGCAAACATAATACTGTATATCTATAATTTAAAAACTTTTGGCAAACATTGGTTTATGATCATGGATACTGTATAAATGATATTATATGTCTAGCTTGTCACCTGCATTGCTTCTATATGTGCCATGGGCTAGAAAAAAATGATATTTAATTATACACATATATTATTAAACTGTGGAAACATGGATATTGCATCTATTGTCACTTGGATCGGGGGGAAGATGTAAAAACAAAACATGTACTACAAGATATGACTCAATGCAACCTTGACAGCAAATAGGTTAGTTAGGTTTTTTATCTAAGAATTTGAAGATTTGGAAAGGAGGTTCATACAGATCCCTTGTAATATATTTGCAGTGACTGACATAGCTGAAGGGCCTACATTCCTGAAGAAATGGTCTGGGATTTTTTTCTGGCATGTGCATAATAATAAAAAAAAAATAACACAAAGAATAGCAACAGCAAAACATGAGCATAAATAAATGATAAATTAACTTTATTGCCACAGATTAATAAAAAATGTAAATGCTATGCTGTATTAATTTGTTTGTACTGCATGCAATTGTATATATACACAAAATATGTATTTATACAGACAACATGCAATGTTCAGTTTGCATTAAACAAAATCACTATCGTACAGTAAGCCAAACCACAATGCTATATTTTGTGCAACTGTAAATCCTACTCATGTAGTAGGGTACTGATTGAGTTAAACCATCTTCCAGATGCCAGCTTCCCTTTTCCCATGCAATATGTTATTTGGGATATTCTATAAAACCACAAAATGAAGTCACATCTTCCACAAGATGGATACATTGATGTTTTGCATTAATATATTTGTGTGTGTGTATATATATATATATATATATATATATATATATATATATATATATATATATATATATATATATATATTAAATCAGGAAATTATAGCGTGTATTATTGTGTGTGTAGCCAAACATGCATTTAAATATAAACAGGAAAGAGTTAATCCAAAGAGTGTCTAGTGGAATCTTTGCAATATTAATAAAGGGCCATTAAAAGGGATAGCCCTTCTATGTTTGGTGGATGCTGAGTATTGTTACTATGTGATGATGACATTACACCATGTATCACAGAGGCTCCCTGTCATGCCTAAAACATCAATGCAGAATAAGACAATAGAGGGGGTCCTTACCTCTTTCTCATCTGTGGGTATCCCCGGAGGCCGCGTAATATCCAGCAGGAGGGGAGAAAGAAGACAGACAGGTCAGGGCTGTGATCACACACGGGGTCCCACGTTACAACCCTCCAGGGGCACTCTAGCTTACCTGTCTTGAGTAGCTTGCTCTTGAACCTGATACTGGTGCTCATGGTGAACAAGGCAGTGCGTTTTGCAATGTATGTGATGCAGTATGGCTCTTTGTGCTGCCGCTGGCTGCTGCTCCCTTACAATAGACACCAAGAGATGGGGAGACCAGACTGCTACTGCATTAGAGCCAACGAACGCATGTGATTGGCTGAACCCGACCCAGCCCACGCCAATCTTCCAATGAGAATACGCGAGTGCGTTGGTTGAGCCCGCCTCTTGTTGTCTGCTTTTATTGTGCGGTGTATGTCAGTATGTGGCTCCCTGCACTGGCACATTGACACCTTCAAAGAGATACACCACTACTACATACTACGTACAGTGACAACAGACACTACTACACACAGTGACATGCATATACATACAACTCAGGCCGAAAGGGAAATACAACTAACTACACATAGCAATGTCATATAGTGACTTACAATAAATTCAACACTAAAAAGCTAAATATACATTCAACTTCACAGCATCACTATCAGAACACACAAGTACAAATAATGATACGATGCATCGACTTTTTATGACTATGATTGTCAGCATGTCACAATAGTTTAATAAACAACATTTGCTTTGTTTCTATCATTTAGATACTTCCCATAATTAATTATTTAATTATGTATAATATTTAAGAGCATTTTGTATTCCAACCCCAGAATTGCTAATCTGTTATTTTGGTTTTATCTAAACCCGCATCGCACCTGTCTCTATATTCCATTTCACATATACTTTGCACTTGCTGTATGAATATATCATGCTCATTTTCTTACCATATTCTGTATATAGTATATACTATATACTGTACTTTAGCTATTACTGTTCCCTTTACAGAAGGACCTCAATATTCTCACATATTGCACTTTCTTCTCCTTTTCATTTGGGACTTTAAATAAAAGAAACATAAATGCATTTGATTAGGGTGGTATTTTTTTTTTTATATTTTCAAAATTATGTTTCAGCATTAATTACCAGTATGATGTGGCTCCCTGCACAATGGTAGACAGTCACACAAAATGATTCAGTAACCTGTAACAAACTGAACACCATTATATAAAGCATGAAGTTTTTGCACTACAAACTAGTCTTACAGTAATGAAAAACTCACATTGGATACTCTATCATTAAACACAATAAAACATTACTCAATGTTTGGATAAGGAATCCACAGAAATGTATTTATATACAATCAATAACACTGAGTAACCCCATCAGTCCAAAATATTACCCAAAATTGTCAATGCATGGTTAGAAGCTAACAATCAAGTTTACTATTATAATGAAGAAGGGATGAGAATAAATCAGACATAATGGCCTAGACTACAAGTGAAGAGGGAAAATGCAAGTGGTATGGACCTTCGACACACAATATTTTGTGCTTCAACATAGTTTGCATTTTGTGCTGCTATTACAAGTGGGGGGTTATTTCTTGCATCAGTGGTACAAGTATTACGCACGCTACAGTACTTATGTCTAGCATAAAATTGCGTAGATAATTATACAGCATACATTATAAACTAAAACTGCTAGGATTGCTTTTAAATGATCATTGGTTAATAATTATTTTCTAACACAATTAGAAGTTTCACCATGATAGCATCTTTATTTCTATATTTAATATTTTTTTTAAATTTTGACCTGAAACTTAAAAATTCCATCTAAGTCATTAAAATACCAGCTGGTTGGCAACCCTACTTATGTCATATAGAACAGATGTGTAATTTGCCCCTGGTAATACATGTCTACGAGGATACATACTAACTTTATTCGTGTTTGATAACATGAATGCATAATTGACAAAGGTGATTGTGACCGACTCCGGCTACCCCGACTGGGTAGCACTGCCAAGAGGATCCTTCCTGTACCTGGAGCTTTCCATTAGACAGTGGAAATAAGTGATTATTGCCGTAACCCACCCAAATAACCAGACAGAACCTGTATTCAGGTGGAACATGAACATATTTTATTGTGAAACACACACACTTATATACACCCAGCTCATCTTGATAAGGGGCTTATCTGACCCCCAGATCTCCCGCCATTCTCGCCCCTCCAGACAGGCTGGCACCCCCCATAGTGTCCATAGTCCCATAGAGTCCCAGTGGTACAGTGGTGGTGATTCCGAGGTGATCCTGGGGGAGCGGCAGCACTTCCAGGTTGTCGTTGGAAAGCCCTCGGTCCCCAGATGCCACAGTCCAAAAAGTGACATGATCCGTTGCTGGGGGTGGGAGCGGCAGTTGATCAAACATACACCAGAGAAGCCAGGGGAAGTAGGGGGGTATCCGTGACCGTGCTCCCCCCGGAAAAGTCCGGCAGGCCCAGCAAGATCCTCACACAGGTCAGCCCACAGGTCAGCCTGGGGCTGTCTGGGGAGCTATTCCAACTCAGTTTGCCAGGAAAGTGCACCAGCATTCCCATTGCTCATCCTCGGCCGGTATTGGATAGTGAAGTTGAAAGGCTGCAAGGCTAAGCTCCACCGCAACAGGCATCCATTGTCCCCAAAAACTCTGTTGAGCTAAACCAGGGGGTTGTGGTCCGTGAGAATGGTGAAGGGCCTTCCATATAGATAGGGTAAGGGTTGTAGTTTTTTAAGGGCCCACACTAGGGCCAGGCATTCTTTCACCACCGCCGCATAGCCTACCTCTCTAGGCTACAGTTTCCTACTGATATAGGCTACAGGGTGTTCATGGCCCTCCTCATCCACCTGGCTCAGTACTGCTCCCAACCCGAACATGGAGGAATCTGTATGGACACAAAAATGTTTGGATAAGTTAGTAGCGGCCAGGATAGGGGCAGAGGTTAGAGCTGTTTTAAGGCTTTGGAAGGCGATCTCGCACTTGGGGGACCACAGGACATGTCGGGCAACTGTTTTCTGGTCAGGTCAGTCAGGGGTTTGACCAGAGCACTGTAGTTGGGGACAAACTTGCAGTAGTACCCGGCGGTCCCTAGAAAAGTTTGGACTTGGGTCTTGGTTTTGGAGGTTGGCCGGTTCGCGACTGCCTCAGTCTTGGCTGACTCCAGCCACTGTTTCCCACAGCCTACTCAGTGCCCAAGGTATTGGACCTCCAAGCGCCCTTTCATACATTTGTCTGGCTTGAGCGTCAGACCTGCATCCCTGATGCGGTCCAGAACGATGCCTAAATGGACCAAATGGTCTTCCCAGGTATTGCTGTAGACCGCAATGTCGTCCAGGTATGGCCAGGCATAATCCTGGAGGATATCAAGGAGGTGATCTTCCATCCTCTGTAAGGTCGCCAGAGCATTCTTCATCCCAAACGGCATGACCTAAAACTGGTATAGGCCGAATGGGGTGATGAAGGCTGACTTCGGAATAGATTCCAAAGTTGCTGCGGGCTATATGGTCTAGGAGGTCGTCTACCTGAGGTATAGGGTAAGCATCGGTCGTGGTTCTGTCATTGAGCTTACGGTAGTCTATGCAGAACCGGGTGGTCCTGTCCCTTTTGGGTTCCAGTACCACCGGGGATGCCCAGAGACTGTTGGACAGCTCAATGACACCTGTGTCCAGCATCTCTCAGAGCTCGCTGTGCATATTGCCCCTAACTTCTTCAGGGACCTGGTACGCCGGCTGCCGCAGGGGGTCTGTCCTGGGGTCTACACTCGGTGCACTGCTGCCGAGGTATACCCAGGGTCAGTGGAGAATATGTCTCGTCGGCTCTCTACCATCTGTTTGACTTGTTCCCTCTGCCTAGTCCCTAGCCTCTCGTTTAGCTGTATGTAAACCAACACCTGTGGGCACCCTATTCCGCCCAGCTAGCTCCGGCATGGGGAGACTTTCTGAGTCCACCACAGCCGGAGCACATATGGTGGCTACCTCCTCTGGCCTTTCCTGGTATGCCTTCAAAATGTTTACATGAAAGGTCCGGCGGACCCGGTCATCTGAGCATTTGGCTACCAGGTAAGTTGTGTTACACAGCTGCTCTACTATGCGGTAGGGTCCCTGCCAGTAAGCCTGTAGCTTGTCCATCTTGACAGGCTTCAGGGCCAGGACCTTCTGCCCCACGTCTAAGATACGGTTACAAGTATTCCTGTCGTACCACCGAATCTGCCTACTTTGGGCAACCCGAAGGTTCTCTCGCACCCTATCAGCAAGGTCCTTCTGTTGGTCCCTGATTTCCAGCATGAACCCCACAATGGCGTGCCCTTCTTCCCCCACTGATCCTTCCCAGTGGGCTCTAAGTAGGTCTAGGGGCCCCCTCACCCTCCGGCCATACACTAACTCAAAGGGGGAGAACCCAGTGGATTCCTGGGGCACCTCTCTGTATGCAAACAGGAGGTGCAACAGGTATCTTTCCCAATCCTTGTGAGAGGCCGAGAACGTCCTAAGCAGCTGCTTCAGGGTCCCGTTAAACCTCTCACACAACCCATTATTTTGGGGGTGGTATGGAGAGCTCGGCAGGGGTCCTATCCCACAAAGTCTCCATAGCTGTTGGGTGAGCTCTGCAGTGAACTGGATTCATTGGTCTGAGATCACCTCCCAGGGAAAACACCCCCGGGCAAATATCCGGAGTAGTGCATCGGCCACTGTCTTTGCCTGGATATTGGCCATGGGGATTGCCTCAGGGTATAGGGTGGCTTAATTTACCACTGTCAGTATAAATTTTTTCCCTGAGGGGCTGGGACTGGGCAAGGGACCCACAATGTCAACAGCTACTCTGCTGAAGGGTTTGTCAATGATGGGGAGGGGGTGCAGGGAGGCTTTGGAGTGATCCCATCTTGCCTACTCTCTGGCAAACATCACAGGTCCGACAGTACTGCCCAAAATCCCCGGTGACCCCTGGCCAGAGGAAGGTCTGAGTCAGTCTGTGGCGGGTCCTAGTTATTCCTAGATGCCCTGCCAGGGGAATGTCGTGCCCTATACGCAACAGGTCATACCGATACTTTTGTGGTACCACCAGCTGGCACTTGGGCATCTGCCCGCGTCCCCCCTCTCGGTAATTCTGTATAGAAACCCGTTCTCCCATTCAAAACAGTCCCCTCCCAGGCCACCTGGGACGGTCCCTGTCTGGGCACAGCAGGGAGCTAAGGTCGGGTCTTTCAATGTCTCCTGGGAAAAGGTCGGGGTAGGAGTCGGGGGGTAGTGACTTACCTGTGTCCCAAGATTATGAGCGGTAGCCTGATGTCTGACTTGCTGGTGGGTGGTAACTGAACAAGCATCGGTGGGGCTGTCCCATATGAAGGAGGAGGGAAGATGCCCCAGGTCATTCCCTAACAAGACCTCGGCGGGTAAATAGCTCATGACCCCTACTTCCACAGCATGGGAGCCGGCACCCCAATCCAGATGAACCCGCGCTGTAGAGATCCGGAGCACCTTACCCCCAGCCACATGAACTGTAAGGGACTTCCGTGTCTGGTCTGCATGGGTGACCATGTGTGGCTGAACAAGGGTAACAGTTGTGCAGCTGTCTTGTAGTCCCTGTGCCTGCCGGCTGTTGAGCCAGGCGACCTGGAGGTGGTGCAGGCAGTTGTCGCCTGTCGCGGCTTGTACAGGTCCACCTCATGTAAGACCCCAACCTCTTTTTCTGCCCAATCAGCATAGTCAGCTGGGCCCTCTGATTCTAAACAGTGGGCAGCGGCCCTGTGCCCCCCTGTAGGTGCTCTTGTCCATAGTGCCGGGTGGGATTTCTTGCTTTCTCCACTGCCGGGCAGTGGGCTCTGATATGACCCATCTGATAACATTTGTAGCACCTCCGGGGTGAACTGGGCTCAGAGGGGAGGGAGGGTGCCAGCTGGGTCTGGGGGTACCGGGAGGCTGCCGGTGGGTGAGCGGAGGCTGTGGTGGAGCGACTCCCTGGGCGAGGCTCAGGTCGTACCTGATGCCAGGCATCCAGGAACTGATTGGCCAGGGCGGTAGCTTGGTCGGCTGTCTCGGGCTTCCGATCCCTTACCCACTCTCGTACCTCCAGCGGGGAATGATCATAGAAGTGCTCGAGAAGTATGAGCTAGGTGGCTTCAGCCAGGGTGGTTACTTGGCAGCCTGTAAACCAATAGTCCAAGGAGCGGGTGAACCAGTGTGTCCACTCCGTGAAGGGCTGCCCCTCTTCTCACCTAAGTGCTCGAAACTTCAGCCGGTGAGCCTAGCGTGATAACATATCAGGCTAGGATGCACTCCTTTACCTGGTCATAGTTCTTTCTGTCATCCGAGGGAACAGTTTGGAAGGCCTCTAGGGCTCGTCCGGATAGCTTTTCGATCAGGATGATTACTCGGTCGGCACTGGCAATGCCCTGTAGCTCAAACTGCGTCTCGAACACTTGAAGGTATCTGTCTATCTCCTCATCTTCATCTTTTAAGGCATGGAAATCCTCATGTTGTAGCTTCTTCGGCGGGGGAGGAGGCTCTAGAGTGACCGGCACGGCTCCACCCATGGACTTCTGGACCTCCAACATTCTGAGGCGGGTGGCGTCTGCGATTATCCGAATAATAACTTCTTTTGGTGGGATGGTCCTGTAGAGAGCCAGTCACCACTGGATCTCCTTCTGCATCTCGGACAGGGCTGTCCCCCCTGTCGATGCCTCGCTGGGCTGGTCACTGCTCCGACTGCTGCCGGGATCACTAGCCAGTTCACTAGATTGATCGCCCTCCATTAGCTTGGCGATGATCGCTGCTTTTGACTTGTTGCCGGTGACTTGCCCACATGCTTCCAGCAAGACTTTAAGAATACTCTTCCTGAGCTCTGAGTACTGCTGCTCCATCCGAAGGGTGCTCAGTTGGTGGTTTGGATGTCCCAGGTAGAAGGAAGCATCCCACTGCTGTCAACCAGTGTGATGGACTCTGGCTACCCTGACTGGGTAGCTCCTCCAAGAGGATTCTTCCTGTACCTGAGCTTTCCACTAGACAGTGGAAAGAAGTGATTATAGCTGGAACCCACCCAAATAACCAGACAGAACCAGTATTCAGATGGAACATGAACATACTTTATTGTGAAACACACACACACTTATATACACCCAGCTCATCTTGATAACGGTCTTATCTGACCCCCAGATCTCCCACCATTCCCGCCACTCCAGACAGGCTGGTGCCCCCCATAGTGTCCATAGTCCCATAGAGTACCAGTGGTACAGATATGGTGATTCTGTGGTGATCCCGGGGAGCGGCGGTACTTCCAGGGTGTCATTGGAAAGCCCTTGGTCTCCAAATGCCACAGTCCAAAATGCGACATGATCTGTTGCTGGGGGCTGGAGCGGCAGTTGATCAAATGTACACCGGAGAAGCCAGGGGAAGTAGGGGTTGTAGGAGTGTCCAAAACCCCAAGTTCCCAAGGGAACTCCCTTCCGGAAATCACCCCACCTCTTGCCCTCCCTAGGGGGTACTAATCCCCAAAAGAGCAAAGCTCTGGGGCAAAGGGCCGCTGGAACGACCTGGAGTATAGGTTAGCGATGTCCGGGGTGGTGCGGCCGACCAGCAGTTCCAGGAGTCCGACCAGCCGAAAAGGGGTTAAGCGGTCAGAGATTAGTTCTTCGTGAGGATATACAAACCACAAAACAAGCAATAGGAAGAGTCTCAGAGATTGCATAAGCCAAATCTGAAGTAAAAAGGAGTTAGCCAGGTAGTAAGGGGAGGGGGGTAGCCTTGGCAGCCTGGTATCCATGATAGTGATCAAACACAAAAAGTTTTTTCATTGATTTCTAGAGCATTTTAAGGTGTATTTGAATGAACAAAAGCACATGCTACAAGTAAATTCCAGGTTTTCAAAAAAGTTAAATAGAATTAATTGCAACAAAATATATCAGAAAGCTTGTAATACAAGCATTGAATAAATTGCTTCCATTTGAGCTACCCACTGAAAGTATAGGGCACACTATATACGTATCAGGCCCTATTTGTTAAATGTTTTAACTAACAACTTGTGATATTTAATAAAACATTATTGATTCTGCAAGGCAGAGCACAACATAACTCACTGCATGTTAATAATATCGTTCCACTTGTAAGCTATGCCAATATTGGCAAAAGAAGTTATAGACTACTCAGTACCACAAGTTGAGACTAAATATACAGTCCTAAGGTAACTAAGAATAGATATGTGTCTCCATTCAAACATTAATTTCCAGCTATTGTGCTATGCTAGTGGGTCTATTCAGTAAACTCCTCTAGAGAAACATCTAGAACTATAAACAAAGAAGCTCAGTTGAATGACATGGGGTTTGGAAATGAAAATATTTTCTCATGGAGCGAAGGTGGTGAAAGAGGCCGCAGAAGTTTGCATCTGTGAAGATGGGCCCGGCGCCTGGAGACTGGATGAAGATGGGCCCTGCTAATGAAGAAGATGCAGAGCGGAGGCGATGGAAGAGGCCGCAGAAGTCTGTCTCCCCGCCACGAAGATAGGTTCCCTGGTGCCTGGACCTTGGATTTAGATGGGCCCAACGCCGGATGAAGAGGAGCCGGAGTCGCCATCAACTGTAACACTTTTGAGGTTAGAAAGGTTGTTTTTTTTTCGGGTGGGTTTTTTTATTTTTAAGAATAGGTTTTATTATTTTTACTTTTATTTCTTAGACTAGGTTTTTACAGTTAGATTTTTTATTTATTTTGGGGTGGGGGTTACTTTAATGTAGGTGGGGGATTTTTTATTTTTGTTGCAAAAGAGGTAAGATCACTTTAGGGCATTGCCCTAAAAAGGCCCCTTTAAGGGCTATTGTAATTTATTTTAGTCTTAGGGCTTAGGGTTTTTTTTTTTTGGGGGGGGGGTTATTTTATGGGGCATGTAGTTTAATGTTAGGTATAAAAAACATATATTTTTGATAATGGAGTTAATTATTTTTTGTAACTTACTGCTAGATTACGAGTTTATCATTAAACTAATTACCTAAACTACCTACAATTAATTACAATTAAATTCAATAAACGAAATTACGAAAAAAAACCCACTAAATTACAGAAAAAAAAAAAATTACAAGAAGTTTAAACTAATTACACCTAATCTAAGCCCCCTAATAAAATAAAAAAGCCCCCCAAAATAATAAAATGCCCTACCCTATACTAAATTACAAATAGCCCTTAAAAGGGCCTTTTGCGGGGTATTGCCCTAAAGTAATCAGCTCTTTTACCTGTAAAAAAAAATTACAATACCCCCCCAACATTACAACCCACCACCCACACACTCCTACTCTAAAACCCACCCAATCCCCCCTTAATAAAACATAACACTACCCCTTTGAAGATCACCCTACCTTGAGCCGTCTTCACCCAGCCGGGCACAAGTGGTCATCCGATCCGGCCAGAAGTCTTCATCCGATGTGGCAGAAGAGGACATCCAGACCGGCAGAAGTCTTCATCCTATCCGGGCAGAAGAGGACATCTGTACTGGCAGAAGGCTTCATCCAAGCTGCATCTTCTATCTTCTTCCATCCGACGAGGAGCGACTCCATCTTGAAGACATTCGGCGTGGAGCATCCTTCCAGCACGATGACTACTCGACGAATGACGGTTCCTTTAAATGACGTAATCCAAGATGGTATCCGTCAAATTCCGATTGTCTTATAGGATTCTATCAGCCAATCGGAATTAAGGTAGGAAAAATCAGCCATTCTATTGGCTGATCCAATCAGCCAATCTGATTGAACTGCAATCCGATTGGCTGATTAAATCAACCAATCGGATTTTTCCTACCTTAATTCCGATTGGCTGATAGAATCCTATCAGCCAATCGGAATTCGAGGGACGCCATCTTGGATGACATCATTTAAAGGAACACAAGAGATGGGGAGACCAGGCTGCTACTGCATTAGAGCCAACTAACACATCTGATTGGCTGAACCCAACATAGCCCACACCATTCCTCCAATGAAAAGACGTGAGTGCGTGGGTTGAGCCCGCCTCTTGCTGTCTTCTTTTATTGCGTGGTGTATGTCAGTATGTGGCTCCCTGTACTGGCACATTGACACCTTCACAGAGATACACCACTACTACATACTACATACAGTGACAACAGAGACTACTATGTATGCATATACATACAGCTCAGGCAGAAAGGGAAATACATCTAACTACACATATCAATATCATATAGTGACATAATATTAATTCAACACCGAAAAGCTAAATATACATACAAGTTCACAGCGTCAATTTCAGAACACACAAATAATGATACGATGCATCAACTTTATGACTATGATTTCCATCTCCCAATAGTATAAATTATGTATTTATTTTTTCTTGTGTTTTTTATTTTAGATATTAATATATATTTAAAATTTTATATTCATGTTACAAAAGGCATTAGTGTTACAATTGTTGTATTAAATAACAGGCATGCGGTTATGGGAAACTATAATTATAATGCAACTGTCTTTTATAAATATCTATTTTAAATATATATTTTTATTTACAATAATAAATGCATCAAGCAAGAATATCTATATTTTAATTTATATATCAATACTTAAACTAATATGAATTATACATGAACATGCATTTTATTTAAAAAATTGTAGATATAATGTTGTTAGGCCTTGCATTGATATTCAATATTTACATAGTTATGTATATATATATTGCATAATGGTTTAAGTATTCCATGTCAATTAAAATATGTTAATGTAAGCTTGTTGTGTTTATTAGGGATAACAGATTTATATGTTAATATATATTTATGTTATAGTAGTCAGTATCATTAAATTCTATTTTTACATAACAGGCATACAGTTATGTAGATCTATAATATTGATCATGCTGCTGTTACTTAGAAATAATAAAACACAACAAGCAACATTAATTACATTTTAATTTATATGCAAACATTTAAACATTATGCATTGTACATAACAAGAAAGAACAGATGTCTTGCTTTCTTAAAAAAATATTTATTCATCCAATTGATTAAAAAGTGTTAGGTATAATTAACTGTTCTTAATAGGTAGTTGCCTATATCCCTACTTATGTACTTGGTATCTTTATTTGAAAAGCAAGAATGTAAGTTTAGATGCCGGCCCATTTTTGGTGAACAACCTGGGTTGTCCTTGCTGATTGGACAGCACCAATAAACGAGTGCTGTTCAGAGGTCTGAACCAAAAATTGTCTGGCTCCTTACCTTAGATGCCTTCTTTTTCAAATAAAGATAGCAAGAGATTGAAGAAAAATTGATAATAGGAGTAAATTAGAAAGTTGCTTAAAATTGCATATTCTATTTGAATCATGAAAGAAAAAAATTGGGTTTAGTGTTCCTTTAAGCTTTGAGTACGGCTATTAGCCGAAACGCGTAAGCCGGTTTATGCTGTGTGTATGTTTGTATGCTGTGAACCTTTTTAATCATTTAGATGAATAAAGATTTGTTTTTTTAAGAGAGCAAGACATCCTGTTCTTTCCTGTATTCGTTCTAACCAGCAATAGTCTTGTTATACCTGTTACCACTGTGTCGGAGCAGGTGAATTCTCCCACTGATGACATCACTACTAAGAGCCAATGGCGATGCGGTTTATAGTGCCTGAGATGCACACGTATTAATCCATTTGTATCAGTTGTGCAGTGGAGTTGGATACATGACTGTATGTGGGTTGCCTTCAGACCGCAGGATGAAGCAGTGAGTCTATAACCTTTTCAGACATCATCCTACTTTACTGACCGAGGTTTGTCAGTTTTCAAATATATATTTGAAATAATGTTTAAAATAATAGCAAGCAACTATTAAATCCCTTTTAAAATATCTCCAGTACCTTAAATAATCTACATTGTACATGACAATGCATATTCCTCTGTATCTGGGCTCCTGGAACTCAGTGCCAGACCAGAATTGAGCCCCAGTCCGCCGGCGGTCGGATGACCGAAGGAGGACCTGCAAGAGCTCCTCGGCCTATCAGGGCTCCTGGAACTTAGTGCCGGACTGCAATTAAGCCCTGGCCCACCAGCAAAGTAAGCCCGGATAGGCCGAGCAGGTTATGCTGGTCCTCCGGCTGTCTGCATTTTAGCGCATCTCTGTGACACATTATTTAAATATTGATTATAAGTTTAGCGACAAAGCTTCATAGTTATAAAAAGGAAGTTTATTACTTATAGTAAAGTTTATTATAGTTAGTTACAGTAGGCAGTATGCTGGGCATTACAGGAGAGTGTTGTTTGCAAATGACGTAAGTGTAGGTGGTATTAGGGACTTTGCTGGGCGTTGCAGGGGGAGTGTAGGTTAGCCGTGATGTAGGTCGTTGGTGGAAGGTAGCAAGGTGGAGCAGGGAGAGTGTAGCTTAGGCGTGACCGTTTAGGGGGAGTTAGCTAGGTGTGCTAGTGGGAGTAGCCTGCACTTTGGACAAATTGACACAAGATTGATATGTTCAACGCAGTGAAGTGCAGGCTGTGAAGATGGTAGCGGCCTTATTTGTCTCGCCAACTATCAGCTGCAGAGCAAACATTGCCTGAGCTAGTTAGTGTAGGTGTAAATAAACCTAGGTCCCCACGGCAATATTTGAAGGGTGCCTACACTTAAACTAATTTTAGTTTCAGTGAGCGCACTGTTTGTGCTGTGTAAGCACACTTCAAATAGGCCCCCCCCACCAGCAGTAAAATGACGATGAGCGAGCGGCATTGTGGGCGGTGACGCCACGCGCCTATTGACTTCTATGGGAGAGACATCACCGCTCGATGGCCTTGCTCAGACACGCCCCTTTTTTAGAATATTCTGATGGAAAAGGAAAGGGATCTATTTTTTAATAATTTAGAACACTCTAGCAGGTAAAATAAATTATTGGGAACACATTAAAGGAGAGAAAAAAAATAAAGTACACTGCCATTTTTCAAATGAGTACTCTCCTAACTCTGTAACTCTGTCAAGTGAGTACCACAAAAATAGTTAGTAATAGTTAAAAATCTAATAGTTAGATTTTTATGATCAGTGAATACTTTAAACGGTTCATGGGTTCCTTCCAATAAATGCCTCCACTGTTCAAGGGAGGTTTTTATGGCAAGCAGCTCTTTGTCACCTATGCTGTAGTTGTTTTCTGCAGGGGTAAACCTTCTTGAATAAAAGGCCACTGGGTGCATTTCCGTCTTTTCTTTGTTGTACTGTGACAAAACTGCCCCAATCCCTGAATTGGAGGCGTCTACTTCCAACACGTACTGCAGATTATAATCTGGCATGTGTAGAAGAGGAGCGATAGTAAACTGTTCTTTTAAATGGTCAAAAGCTGATTGAGCTTATTCTGTCCATTTATATCGTTGATTTTTACTGGTGAGTTGGGTTAATGGTTTCATTATGTTGGAGAAGTTTCTGATGAACTTTCAATAATAATTTGCGAAACCTATAAACCTTTGTAATGAACGTATAGAAGTTAGAACAGGCCATTGTACTACTGCAGAGACTTTTTCTGGATCCATTTGGATCCTATTGGGTGTTATAATGTATCCAAGGAACTTAATTTTATTCACGTGAAAAAGACACTTCTCTTGTTTAGCATAAAGGTTATGCTCTTTCAACCTTGTTAAGACCCAGCGTACATGTTTTTCATGTTCTTGTTGAGTTTTAGAGTAGATTAAAATGTTGTCGAGGTAAATAATGATACATATATCCATTAGATCATGGAATATTTCATTAATAAAATGCTGGAACGTTGCTGGGGCGTTGCTTAGTCCAAAAGGCACGGCATTATACTGATAGAGTCCTGAATGCAGTCTTCCACTCGTCACCTTGTTTCATCCGGATAAGATTATACGCGCCCTTCAGATCCAACCTTGTGTAGATGGTAGCTCCTTTTAGACATTCAATTAACTCAGGTATTAGTGGTAATGGATACCTATTATTTATTGTAATGGTGTTTAAGGCCCTATAGTCAATTATTGGCCTTAAAGTGCCATCTTTATTTTTGACCAAAAACATCCCTGCAGCAGCAGGGGAAGTTGAGTGGGATATAAATCCCTTTCTCAGATTGTCATCCAGGTATGACCTCAAATAAGTTAATTCATCCTGAGAAAGAGGATAAATCTTTCCATGTGGTATCTGTGACCCCGGAATTAAATCTATAGGACAATCAAATTTTCTATGTGGAGGAAGGTTTTCTGCTTCTTTCATGTTAAAAACCTCTGCTAAATCCTGATAGAGCCCTGGTATCCCCGTCTCAAGAGACGCTATAGAACTATGAGGATAACAGGTGTTTATACAGTAAGTAGAGTTAAGTGTAATTTCTGAGTGCTCCCAGTCTATCTTGGGGTTATGGTGTTGTAACCATGTGTATCCAAATATGAAAGTATGTAAAGCAATAGGGATCACATCAAACATAATATACTCAGTGTGACCTTTGTCTGTTGTTGTTAGTAAAGGTATAGTGTGATGTGTAATTGGACCTTTTTTAATTAAATTACCATCTATTGACTTGACATAAACAGGGTTTTGCTTGCACACAAGAGGGATTTTATTATTTACAACATATATGGAATCTACGTAATTCCCAGATGCGCCTGAGTCAATCAACGCCCTGGAATGGATATTTTCCTGATCCCACTGTAAAGAGAGAAGCAAAGTCAATTGCATATTGTCTGAAATATGGTATACATAATCATGGCTGTGTTGCTTACCCTTCTTTTGTCTTTGTAGTAAGGGACAAACTGAAACGGTGTGCTCCTTATGTGCACAGAATAGACATAAATTCTCAAGTCTTTTTCTTGCTTTCTCCTCGTTTGTGAGAGGTCCTTTAATAACACCAATTTCCATGGGAGTAGAGCTGGTAGCGGGTCTCTCTGGTGAGGATGTATATGTGAATGAACGTTTTGGTGTAACATCATATGTTGCCTTTTCTGCTCGCCGTTCTCTGAGCCTTCTGTCTATGGCTGTACTTAATTTAATCAGGGCTGGGAGACTATCAGGTATTTCTTGTCGAGATAATTCATCTTTTAATGTTTCTGATAGCCCCAGTCTAAACTGATTTTTAAGGCTAATCTGATTCCATTGCGAGTCAACCTCCCACATCTGGAAATCAGTGGTGTACTCCTCCACTGTACGCTTTCCCTGTTTAAGACAGCGTAATTTTGATTCTGCAAGAATTTGTGAATCTGTGTCCTCATATAAATTGGGCATGGCTTGAAAGAAATCCTGTAGGGAGTCCAGTATTGGATTATTATTTTTATAATACCTATAATTCCTTGTAAAAATGAGATTGTGGTGCAGACCTTGTTTCGGTCTGAATGATATGTGTATGGTCGTAAAGTAAAAAGTAGGTTACAAGCATTTTTGAAATCTCTAAATTCATTTCATTTACCAGTGAAGGGTTTTGGATATTGAATGTGAGGCTCAGGTACATAAGTGCTTTTTGTAGTCATATAGTCCTTAACTATAGCTTTCAATGCTGAATTCTCAACTTGAGCCTCAGTTAATGCATGAGCCAGATAATCTAATTTTTGTTGGATATTGCTGAACTCGTTCTTTATTTCATTAGGATCCATTTTTATTATGTTTCTGTTTAGAAGTAACCATCCCTATAAACACTGTGGCCTGAAAATTATGTGATAGCCTGTCTAGGACAGGTATACTTTGCAGTGTATTTTATAGGGTATGTTACTCTGTATATGTCTAACCAAGCAATAAATGTTTTCAATTACCAGTTAAGACAATAGTGAGACAGTTACTGACAGGTGTTGTTATTACTTATTATGATCAATAGGTTTTGATTGATCAAAACATAAGCTAAACAATAGGAGTAGGAGTAGAAACAAATGTAGCAGGTCACAGTTCACTTTAGAGTTAACTTGATCGTATAGTTTGGTTTGGCTTTGAAGTTAATCACTTTATCTCTTTAGCGGTTTTCACGCACTCACACTTTCATACATAAAATATTTACAGGTCACTTTCACATCGGATAATATCCCTTTACAGGATTATGTCGCTATCAAAGTACCCACAGTAAGATTAAGTAAGGCAGTTCAAAAGGCAGTACACATCTGTTATGCAATCAACTGAGAATGGAGAGATTGATTACCTTAGTTGGTACATTTGAAAAAAGTACCGTTAAGCAGAGAGCGGGTACCTGAACGACTGTCCCGGTCAGCGGTTGCGGTGTGAGTGCGACTTCCGGGTACGCTGAAAAGTAGATCCGGCGGCTCCTGGATATGATTGAGTTGTTAGCCAAGAAAACGGAGTAAAAGAGGAATGCACAGGTGATTATAAAGTTATTATAGGCTGAAAACAAATAGAAATTATTTGGGGAAGAAGTTGAATAGATTCAAGGTTAAGTGGATGTGAAGTAAAATATATCCAGAAGTGAATAAGCTGTAGCAAAACGGTCTGATATATCCACAGGTTGTGCTTCAATTTTCAAGCAAGGAATGATTGTCACTATAAATAGGGTGGAACAAGTACCTGGGCGGGATATACTTTAAAGGGACATTATACACTCATTTTTTCTTTGCATAAATGTTTTGTAGATGATCTATTTATATAGCCCATAAAGTTTTTTTTTAAAATAAATGTATAGTTTTGCTTATTTTTAAATAACATTGCTCTGATTTTCAGACTCCTAACCAAGCCCCAAAGTTTTATGTGAATACTGTCATTTACCTTCTCCAGCTTGCTGCTGTTTGTGTAAAGGGTCTTTTCATATGCAAAAGAAGGGGGAGGGGGGGGGAGTGTCTTATTTGCCACTTGCAGTGGGCTTTCCAGCTACCTTTTCAACAGAGCCAAACTGACAGCTTCTAAGTAAGTTTTTAAACAGTTTTATACTGGATTTTTATATCAGTATCTGTGCATCTTATTCTTTATAGTAGTGCCTATTACATGCAGTTATATGAAAATGAGTGTATACTGTCCCTTTAAAGGTATATCACACAATAACACATAACACTATACTATAATTAACTAAATTAACTAAATTAAATACAATTAAATAAATTACATACAATTTGCTAAATTAAATTAAATTAGCTAAAGTACAACCCCCCCCCCCCACTAAATTACAGAAAATAATAAACAAATTACAGATATTTAAACTAATTACACCTAATCTAATAGCCCTATTAAAATAAAAAAAAGCCCCCCCAAAATAAAAAAAAACCCTAGCCTAAACTAAACTACCAATAGCCCTTAAAAAGGCCTTTTGCAGGGCATTGCCCCAAAGTAATCAGCTCTTTTACCTGTAAAAAAACTTTATGCCCTACCTTATGGTTCCTGTTTTTATTACTTTTAATGTTTTAATAAATGTGATTTTTATTTGACATTGGAACTGCTACTGATCGTTACTATAAATTCCACCACCGTCTACCAATCATCTTCATTGGGATTGATTCTGCTCTGTGTGGAAGTCCCTGGGTGTAGTTTCATCACCTGTCCTGATTTGTGGAGCTGCTCCGGTTGGCAATTTACTTTCCAGCTCTGGGAGGATAGAGCCAAAGGTGTTCCTGTATACATGCTGGATTGTTCAGCAAGCTGGGTTGCTGTTGAGTACCCAGTCTACGCCTAATAGCACTGTCTGAGTGCTCTACTAAAATGAGAGTACCCTGTTGTGGGTGAAAAACATAATTTATGTAAGAACTTACCTGATAAATTCATTTCTTTCATATTAGCAAGAGTCCATGAGCTAGTGACGTATGGGATATACATTCCTACCAGGAGGGGCAAAGTTTCCCAAACCTCAAAATGCCTATAAATATACCCCTCACCACACCCACAAATCAGTTTAACGAATAGCCAAGAAGTGGGGTGATAAAAAAAGTGCGAAAGCATATAAAATAAGGAATTGGAATAGTTGTGCTTTATACAAAAAAATCATAACCACCAAAAAGGGTGGGTCTCATGGACTCTTGCTAATATGAAAGAAATGAATTTATCAGGTAAGTTCTTACATAAATTATGTTTTCTTTCATGTAATTAGCAAGAGTCCATGAGCTAGTGACGTATGGGATAATGACTACCCAAGATGTGGATCTTTCCACACAAGAGTCACTAGAGAGGGAGGGATAAAATAAAGACAGCCAATTCCTGCTGAAAATAATCCACACCCAAAATAAAGTTTAATGAAAACATAAGCAGAAGATTCAAACTGAAACCGCTGCCTGAAGTACTTTTCTACCAAAAACTGCTTCAGAAGAAGAAAACACATCAAAATGGTAGAATTTAGTAAAAGTATGCAAAGAGGACCAAGGACCACAATTTCTCTACTAATGTTGTTGGAATTCACAACCTTAGGTAAAAATTCAAAAGAAGTTCGCAACACCGCCTTATCCTGATGAAAAATCAGAAAAGGAGAATCACAAGAAAGAGCAGATAATTCAGAGACTCTTCTAGCAGAAGAGATGGCCAAAAGGAACAAAACTTTCCAAGAAAGTAATTTAATGTCCAATGAATGCATGGGTTCAAAAGGAGGAGCTTGAAGAGCCCTCAGAACCAAATTCAAACTCCAAGGAGGAGAAATAGACTTAATGACAGGTTTTATACGAACCAAAGCTTGTACAAAACAATGAATATCAGGAAGATTAGCAATCTTTCTGTGAAAAAGAACAGAAAAAGCAGAGATTTGTCCTTTCAAGGAACTTGCGGACAAACCTTTATCTAAACCATCCTGAAGAAACTGTAAAATTCTCGGAATTCTAAAAGAATGCCAGGAAAAATGATGAGAAAGACACCAAGAAATATAAGTCTTCCAGACTCTATAATATATCTTTCTAGATACAGATTTACGAGCCTGTAACATAGTATTAATCACAGAGTCAGAGAAGCCTCTTTGACCAAGAATCAAGCGTTCAATCTCCATACCTTTAAATTTAAGGATTTGAGATCCTGATGGAAGAAAGGACCTTGCGACAGAAGGTCTGGTCTTAACGGAAGAGTCCACGGCTGGCAAGAGGCCATCCGGACAAGATCCGCATACCAAAACCTGTGAGGCCATGCTGGAGCTACCAGCAGAACAAACGAGCATTCCTTCAGAATCTTGGAGATTACTCTTGGAAGAAGAACTAGAGGCGGAAAGATATAGGCAGGATGATACTTCCAAGGAAGTGATAATGCATCCACTGCCTCCGCCTGAGGATCCCGGGATCTGGACAGATACCTGGGAAGTTTCTTGTTTAGATGAGAAGCCATCAGATCTATTTCTGGGAGTTCCCACATTTGAACAATCTGAAGAAATACCTCTGGGTGAAGAGACCATTCGCCCGGATGCAACGTTTGGCGACTGAGATAATCCGCTTCCCAATTGTCTATACCTGGGATATGAACCGCAGAGATTAGACAGGAGCTGGATTCCGCCCAAACCAGAATTCGAGATACTTCTTTCATAGCCAGAGGACTGTGAGTCCCTCCTTGATGATTGATGTATGCCACAGTTGTGACATTATCTGTCTGAAAACAAATGAACGACTCTCTCTTCAGAAGAGGCCAAGACTGAAGAGCTCTGAAAATTGCGCGGAGTTCCAAAATATTGATCGGTAATCTCACCTCCTGAGATTCCCAAACCCCTTGTGCCGTCAGAGACCCCCACACAGCTCCCCAACCTGTAAGACTTGGATCTGTTGAGATTATAGTCCAGGTCGGAAGAACAAAAGAAGCCCCCTGAATTAAACGATGGTGATCTGTCCACCACGTCAGAGAATGTCGGACAATCGGTTTAAAATATATTAATTGAGATATCTTTGTGTAATCCCTGCACCATTGGTTCAGCATACAGAGCTGAAGAGGTCGCATGTGAAAACGAGCAAAGGGGATTGCGTCCGATGCAGCAGTCATAAGACCTAGAATTTCCATGCATAAGGCTACCGAAGGGAATGATTGTGACTGAAGGTTTCGACAAGCTGAAATCAATTTTAGACGTCTCTTGTCTGTCAAAGATAGAGTCATGGACACTGAATCTATCTGGAAACCTAAAAAGGTTACCCTTGTCTGAGGAATCAATGAACTTTTTAGTGAATTGATCCTCCAACCATGATCTTGAAGAAACAACACAAGTCGATTCGTATGCGATTCTGCTAAATGTGAAGACTGAGCAAGTACCAAGATATCGTCCAAATAAGGAAATACCACAATACCCTGTTCTCTGATTACAGACAGAAGGGCACCGAGAACCTTTGTAAAAATTCTTGGAGCTGTAGCTAGGCCAAAAGAGCCACAAACTGGTAATGCTTGTCCAGGAAAGAGAATCTCAGGAACTGATAGTGAGCTGGATGAATCGGAATATGCAGATATGCATCCTGTAAATCTATTGTAGACATATAATGCCCTTGCTGAACAAAAGGCAAGAGAGTCCTTACAGTTACCATTTTGAATGTTGGTATCCTTACATAACGATTCAATATTTTTAGATCCAGAACTGGTCTGAAGGAATTCTCCTTCTTGGGTACAATGAAGAGATTCGAATAAAACCTCAGCCCCTGTTCCAAAACTGGAACTGGCATAATTACTCCAGCCAACTCTAGATCTGAAACACATTTCAGAAATGCTTGAGCTTTCACTGGATTTACTGGGACACGGGAAAGAAAAAATCTCTTTGCAGGAGGTCTTATCTTGAAACCAATTCTGTACCCTTCTGAAACAATGTTCTGAATCCAAAGATTGTGAACAGAATTGATCCAAATTTCTTTGAAAAAACGTAACCTGCCCCCTACCAGCTGAGCTGGAATGAGGGCCGCACCTTCATGTGGACTTAGAAGCTGGCTTTGCTTTTCTAGAAGGGTTGGATTTATTCCAGACTGGAGATGGTTTCCAAACTGAAACTGCTCCTGAGGATGAAGGATCAGGCTTTTGTTCTTTGTTGAAACGAAAGGAACGAAAACTATTATTAGCCCTGTTTTTACCCTTAGATTTTTTATCCTGTGGTAAAAAAGTTCCTTTCCCACCAGTAACAGTTGAGATAATAGAATCCAACTGAGAACCAAATAATGTATTACCCTGGACATAAACCTGACATCAACTCTGATAATATCAAAAATGGCATCACAGATAAAATTATTAGCATGTTGAAGAAGAATAATAATATTATGAGAATCATGATCTGTTACTTGTTGCGCTAAAGTTTCCAACCAAAAAGTTGAAGCTGCAGCAACATCAGCCAATGATATAGCAGGTCTAAGAAGATTACCTGAACACAGATAAGCTTTTCTTAGAAAGGATTCAATTTTCCTATCTAAAGGATCCTTAAAGGAAGTACCATCTGCCGTAGGAATAGTAGTACGTTTAGCAAGGGTAGAAATAGCCCCATCAACTTTAGGGATTTTGTCCCAAAACTCTAATCTGTCGGACGGTACAGGATATAATTGCTTAAAACGTTTAGAAGGAGTAAATGAATTACCCAAATTATTCCATTCTCTGGAAATTACTTCAGAAATAGCACCTGGAACAGGAAAAACTTCTGGAATAACCACAGGAGATCTAAAGACCTTGTCTAAACGTTTAGATTTAGTATCAAGAGGACCAGAATCCTCAATTTCTAATGCAATTAGTACTTCTTTAAGTAAAGAACGGATAAATTCCATTTTAAATAAATATGATGATTTATCAGCATCAACCTCTGAGACAGAATCCTCTGTATCAGAAGAATCATTAGAATCAGAATGATGATGTTCATTTAAAAATTCATCTGTATAAAGAGAAGTTTTAAAAGACTTTTTATGTTTACCAGAAGGAGGAATAACAGACATAGCCTTCTTAATGGATTCAGAAACAAAATCTCTTATGTTATCAGGAACACTCTGAACATTAGATGTTGATGGAACTGCAACAGGTAATGGTACTTTACTAAAGGAAATATTTTCTGCATTAACAAGTTTGTCATGACATTTAATACAAACAACAGCTGGAGGAACAACTACCAAAAGTTTACAGCAGATACACTTAGCTTTGGTAGTTCCAGCACCAGGCAGCGATTTTCCAGTATTATCTTCTGACTCAGTTGCTACGTGGGACATCTTGCAATATGTAATAGAAAAAACAACATATAAAGCAAAATTGATCAAATTCCTTAAATGACAGTTTCAGGAATGGGAAAAAATGCCAGTGAACAAGCTTCTAGCAACCAGAAGCAACAAATGATGAGACTTAAATAAAGTGGAGACAAAATTGATGCCCACATTATTTGGCGCCTAAATGCTATTAGCGCCAAAAATGACGCCACATCCGGAACGCCGACATTTTTGGAGCGAAAAACGTAAAAAATGACGCAACTTCCGGCAACACGTATGACGCCGGAAATAGAAAAAAATTTTCGCGCCAAGAAAGTCCGCGCCAAGAATGACGCAATAAAATGAAGCATTTTCAGCCCCCGCGAGCCTAACAGCCCACAGGGAAAAAGTCAAATTTTAAGGTAAGATAAAAATGATATATTCAAATGCATTATCCCAAATATGAAACTGACTGTCTGAAATAAGGAAACGTTGAACATCCTGAGTCAAGGCAAATAAATGTTTGAATACATATATTTAGAACTTTATAAAAAAGTGCCCAACCATAGCTTTAGAGTGTCACAGAAAATAAGACTTACTTACCCCAGGACACTCATCTACATGTTGTAGAAAGCCAAACCAGTACTGAAACGAGAATCAGTAGAGTTAATGGTATATATAAGAGTATATCGTCGATCTGAAAAGGGAGGTAAGAGATGAATCTCTACGACCGATAACAGAGAACCCATGAAATAGACCCCGTAGAAGGAGATCATTGAATTCAAACAGGCAATACTCTCCTCACATCCCTCTGACATTCACTGCACGCTGAGAGGAAAACCGGGCTCCAACCTGCTGCGGAGCGCATATCAACGTAGAATCTAGCACAAACTTACTTCACCACCTCCATAGGAGGCAAAGTTTGTAAAACTGATTTGTGGGTGTGGTGAGGGGTGTATTTATAGGCATTTTGAGGTTTGGGAAACTTTGCCCCTCCTGGTAGGAATGTATATCCCATACGTCACTAGCTCATGGACTCTTGCTAATTACATGAAAGAAATAATCATCTTACTGGTTTTATTGGTACACACAAGCACCTCTCTTTTTCTTCTCTTTCCCCTAATCAGCTCTTTTACCTGTAAAAAAAAAATACAAACAACCCCCCCAACAGTAAAACCCACCACCCACACAACCAAAAGAGCTAACTGCCCTTTTAAGGGCAATGCCCATCCAAATGCCCTTTTCAGGGCACTGGGGAGCTTAGTTTTTTTAGATAGTATTTTATTTGGGGGGTTGGTTGTGTGGGTGGTGGGTTTTACTGTTGGGGGGGTTGATTGTATTTTTTTTTACAGGTAAAAGAGCTGATTACTTTGTGGCAATGCCCCGCAAAAGGCCTTTTTAAGGGCTATTGGTAGTTTAGGCTAGTGTTTTTTATTTTATTTTCGGGGGCTTTTTTATTTTAATAGGGCTATTAGATTAGGTGTAATTAGTTTAAATATCTGTAATTTGTTTATTATTTTCTGTAATTTAGTGTGTGTGTTTTTGTACTTAAGCTAATTTAATTTAATTTAGCAAATTGTATGTAATTTATTTAATTGTATTTCATTTAGTTAATTTATTTCATTATAGTGTAGTGTTAGGTGTTATTGTAACTTAGGTTAGGTTTTATTTTACAGGTACTTTTGTATTTATTTTAGCTAGGTAGTTATTAAATAGTTAATAACTATTTGGTAACTATTCTACCTAGTTAAAATAAATACAAACTTGCCTGTAAAATAAAAATAAACCCTAAGCTAGCTACAATGTAACTATTAGTTATATTGTAGCTAGCTTAGGGTTTATTTTATAGGTAAGTATTTAGTTTTAAATAGGAATAATTTAGTTAATGATAGTAATTTTATTTAGATTTATTTAAATGATATTTAAGTTAGGGGGTGTTAGGGTTAGACTTAGGTTTAGGGGTTAATAACTTTAATATAGTGGTGGCGACGTTGGGGTGGCAGATTAGGGGTTAATAATATTCAACTAATGTTTGCGAGGCGGCAGTGCGGCGGTTTAGAGGTTAATATGTTTATTATAGTGGCGGCGACGTTGGGGGCGGCAGATTAGGGGTTAAAAAGTGTAGGTAGGTTGCGGCGACATTGGGGGCGGCAGATTAGGGGTTAATAAAAATAATGTAGGTGTCGGCGATGTTGGGGGCAGCAGATTAGGGGTTCATAACTATAATGTAGGTGGCGGCGGTGTCGGGGGCAGCAGATTAGGGTTAATAAGAGTAAGATTAGGGGTGTTTAGACTCGGGGTTCATGTTAGGGTGTTAGGTGTAGACATGACTTTTATTTCCCCATAGGAATCAATGGGGCTGCATTACTGAGTTTTACGCTGCTTTTTGGTAGGTGTTAGACTTTTTCTCAGCTGGCTCTCCGCGTTGATTCCTATGGGGAAATCACGCACATGCACGTTACACCAGCTCACCGCTGACTTAAGCAGCGCTGGTATTGGAGTGCGGTAATGAGAAAAATTTTGCTCAACGCTCACTTCTAGTCTTTTAACGACGGGTTTGTAAAAACTCGTAATACCAGCGCTGCATGTAAGTGAGCGGTGAGCAAAAACTGCTCGTTAGCACCGCATAGCCTCTAACGCAAAACTCGTAATCTAGATGTAGGAATTCTGAAAGACTGCAAATAAAAATCATGATCCACACACCAAGAAATAAAGGTGTTCCAAACCTTATAATAAATCTTCCTTATCATTGGCTTACCAGCCTTAATCAGAGTCTCAATCACAGAATCGGAAAAACCTCTATGTCTAAGAACTAACTGTTTAATCTCCATCAAGCCATCAAGCTGAGATATTTAAAGGGACCCTCAAGTCAAAATAAGCTGTTATGATTCAGATAGATCATGCAGTTTTAAGACACTTTCCAATTTACTTGCAACATAAAATTTTGCAGTCTTTTTATTTTCACACTTTCTGTGGAACAAAATCCTACTGAGCATGTGCACAAGCTCACAGGGTATACTATACTAGTCTGTGATTGGCTTATGTCTTTTACATGATAAAGGGGGAGAAAATAAAAAAAATATCATAAAAAAAATCTACTGCTTATTTGAAATTCAGAGTAGGTGTTATTGTATAGTCTTTTAATTATGCATTTGTTAATTATGCAATTCTATTGCATTGAGTGGTCCTTTAAGATCCGGATGGAAAAACAGACATTGAAACAAGAAGTCTGGCTGTAAAGGAAAAGGCCAAGGTGGGCAACTGAACATCTGAACCAGATCTGCATACCAAACCCTGCAAGGTCAAGCTGGAGCGATCAGAATTACTGATCATTCCTTTTGCCTGATCTTGGAAATTACTCTGGGAAGAAAAACCCGAGAAGGAAACACATAGGAAAGCTGAAAGGACCAAGTAAGTACTAGAGCATACACAAACTTTGCCTGAGGTTCCCTGGACCTCGTAAAGAACCTAGGAAGTTTATTGTTTAACCAAGAGGCTATCAGCTCTATCTCTGGGAGCCCCCAATGATCCACAATCTGATTAAAAACATCCCCTGGATGCAGAGACTGACGACTGAGAAAATCGGCTTCACATTTACTGCAGGAATATGAACAGCGGAAATTAGACAAAGATTGGCTTCTGCCCATGAGAGAATTCAAGCCACTTCCATCATTGTTAGAGAACTGTGAGTTCCCCCTTGATAATTGATATGAGCCACTGCTGTGACATTGTCTGATTGAAAACAGAGATGAGACTCCCTCTTCAACTGAGGCCAACTCTGAAGAGCCCTTAAAATATAGCATGAAGTTCCAGAATATTTATTGGTAACCTCACCTCCCGAGGAGAAAAAGGGGTGCTCTCAGAGACCCCAGACAGCTCCCCAACCCGAAAGACTTGCATCTGTAGTGATCACAGTCCAAGTAAGATGAGCAAAAGAAGCCCCCGGCATAATGAGCTGATTATTCAGCCACCAAGACAGAGACACTAAGACAGAGAAACGCACCAAAAACCTCTGTAAAGATTCTTGGAGTTGTAGCCAGACCAAATGGTAGAGCAACAAACTGAAGATGCCTGTCCATAAATGCAAACCTCAGAAACTGATAGTGTTCCTTGTAAACAGGAACATGAAGATAAGCATCCTTTAAATCTATAGAGGGCATAAACTGACAAAGGTGAACAAGAGGCAGAATAGTCTGGATAATCTCCATTTTGAAAGTAGGAACTCTGACAAACTTATTAATCACCTTCAGATCAAAAACTGTTCTTAAAGTTCTCTCCTTCTTTGATCCAATGAAGATATTTTAATAAAATCCATCCCTTGTTCCAAAACTGGAAGAGGAGCAATCACTCTCACAGTTTCTAAATCTGAAATTGATTGAAAAACAGACTTTAGCCTGCAACCCTACCAGATCCTCTGGATCAAGAGCTGTACCCTCATGCAAACTTGGAAGTAAGAGTAGATTTGTTGGACTGTTTAAGCCTGTTCCATTTGGAACTTGGCTTCCAGGCTGGGCCAGAAAGATCTTGCTTCAGAGAGGAGGAATCAAATATTTTTTCCCTGTTCTGACGTAAAGGACGAAAACAATTAGAAGCCTTAGACTTACCCCTAAACTTCTTATCACTAGGAGCTTCTTTACCTCCAGTAACAGTAGAAATATTAGAATCCAGAGCCAAACAACTTCTTTCCTTGAACAGAAAGAGATGAAAATCTAGATTTAAAAACCATATCAGCAGACCAAGATTTCAACCACAAAGCTCTTCTAGAAATAACTGCCAAGGATATACACTTGGCATTAATCTTAATGATTTTAAATACAGCATCACAGATAAATAAGTTAGCCCAATTAAGCAATCCTAAAAGGTTAAAAAAAAAAAATCTTCACTAGCAGAATCATCAGAAAACTGCTCAGAGAGTCTATTTAACCAAATGGAGGAAGCAGCAGAAATGTCATCAATAGAAATAGCTGGCCTAAATAAGTAACCTGCTTGCAAAAAGGCCCTTCTATGAAAGGATTCTATTTTCCTATCTAAAGGGTCCTTAAAGAGACAGTCTACTTAAAAATGTTTATTGATAAAAAGGATTCTAATTTCCTAAATAAAGGGTCCTTAAAGTGACAGTCTACTTGAAAATGTTTATTGATAATCGCGTTATTAAATATTACCCAGTTTTGCATAAACAACACTGTTATATTAATACACTTTTTACCTCCATGATTTCATTGTATCGATGCATTCTTTTATAATCTTGCCAGCCCAGAGATCTTTAGTTCATCAGGCCCATAGTGTTATTCTTTATATAGGTAACACTGAACAAGGGTGGGCCATACAGGAGGCAGGGCATATGGGGGAGGGAAATAAGAGCGCTGAACTGTGGGCCCACAAATATGTCTTGCCCAGGGCCCTGCACATGCTAAGGGTGTCCCTGGCTTCTAGCAACAACCCTTCTGGGGTCTGTACAGGAAGTGAGCATGTGCTAACAAGTCCAAAGAAAATAGGTGTTCCATCAAGCACCATATTTGACAAATTTTATCTAATTTAAAAGTGCTTTTATTTAAAAAGCAAGTATAAATTAAATAAATATTGTTTATCAGCTTTACATTAATAATATATTATAATATTAAATACATTTGTGCTGTGTATACATAGCAGTCATTGCTATGCGTTATCTTTCAGTTAAAGGTGGTAATTTTTTTTATAACACCATAGACAAAAAATAAAAATGACAAATATCTCTACTATAAGGCGGTGCAAAGCAATGACTTTTACATTTTGTTATAATGCAAAACAATGTGAATGTGTATATATGTATATAATATATATATATATATATATATATATATATATATACACACACACACACAATTTATCATTTTAAGACTATCAACCTTAGACTATCCTAGACAACCGTGTGTTTAACCCCCACAAAGGGAATAAACACACAGTCTAAGTACAGCTCAGGACTCACTGAGCAGCGCTAATCGCAAGACTCAGCAGTACTGATTGAATTAGTGGTGTTTTCCCTTCGGAACCAGAAACGCTGTGCAAGTTCCAAGAGGTATTTCTACTGTGTGACCATACGTCTGATTTTAACTGGATTGTCCAATTTTTTCATACTCTGTCCCGTTGTCCCTAGAAATTTTTGAAGGGACGCTAAAACATACCATTTTTTAACATGAGTAGTAGTAGTCGTGATGGTTACTAATTTTATTTTTATTGATTATGGCCATCACACACATTATTTGTACACAACGCTTGCTCTATTATTTTTATGGCAGCTCCACAGCTGGGGACTACACTTCCCTGCATGTCGTGTTAAAGGACGTGTCTGGAAGGCGTGATTAACTCTGTGCGCCCTTTTGCCAGTCTCTGAATGGAGTGGGAGCGGAAGAGGGCAGCTTGTGAGGAATGGGTGAAGAGACAGAACAGCATTGAGCGAGTGGAGAGACAGAGCAGCATTGAGAAAGTAGAGAATGAACAACATTGTCATGATAAGTTTATGTCTAAAAGAGTGATTTCTGTTCCTGCTGCTGTAAGTCGTACTATACCGTTAAGGAGGAGAAGTTTAATTAGGTCTTAATTTTAGTAGTCTATATTAGCTCTGTGTTTGTAGCATGTAGTTTTTTGTGTATGGCGTTTCTGAACCTCTTACTCTAGCAATTACTACTTGGACATACTGGTCTTGCTTTATGCTTCCCCTGACTATGCTTTTGTATTAAACCCTTGTTTGTGACTGATTTGGTTTATGACTTTAGCTTGCTTGTGGATACTGCATTTGTTTAATAATTTTGTACTGTTGTCCCCTGTGAGGTCTTGACCTGGACTGTCTGACTTAAATTACCTTTATCCCGGTTACCTCTGCTATCATAAGATCTGCATTAAGTAATTTATGCAAGTTTATATTCATCTGGATAGTGAGACTAAACTTATACAAAGGTATGTCTTTCTTTGATATTCACATTTATAATGTTACAGTTGATTCCTAATACTTAATTGTTATTTGTGTTGATTAAAGTGCTAGACAAAGTTCAGCTACTAAGTTTAGTCTCATTGCTCTCTCACCCCTGGTCCTTGTGGAAACACTGTGTTAATGTTCAGTGCATCAGTAAGGGCTTGTCGAGAGCTGAGCCTCTCAGCCATTTATTCCAGCAAAGCCACTCCACCTGACACTGAGAAGACTTATGCTTGGACAGAAAAGCGGTTTGTTATTTGTTACAAACATGCACACTCTTCTACAGTGTACCAGTAGAGGCCAACATGAATGACTGTTTTACACATGCCCAGTAGAGGGGTTTCTCTGAGTAGGCTATGTGACAGGATACACAGAGAAAACCTGGGCGAGATCAAATATACTGCGCAGGTTTCGGCGCAAGCGTGGGAACCCGCACCGCCCGTAATTTCATCTCGCACATCGGGGTATTACATATACTGCGCCGTTAGATGCTAAACTGGCATAAGTAGGAGAAACTGACGATATTCCGAAATGTGCGCAAATACACATTTTAGTAGTCGCAAGTAACTTACGCCAGTATTTTCTCCATGGAAAGTCTCAATAAAGAGTAGTTTTATGCAAATTAGGATAACACTCGTAAAAATGAACCTCGACTTCATATAAAAATGCAACACGTAATTACGCTATTCAAAATTCATATATAAACCCATGCGCAGCCGCCATTTTCTTCAGTGTGTTTGGATGGTTCGTTGAGCTACAGCACACTACACTGGAGTGGAGGATTAGTGAGAATAGAGAGAGAGGCGCAAACAGAGGAGTTAGTTAGGTCACATTGTTGTTTGATTAAGCTTGTACACTTACACATATTTTTACATATTGCACACATTTTGCATACATACATATACAAATACACCACACTTTTGTTTCTAACACCTTTTATTTCACATTTTATTTCAATTTTACAGTGTGATAGGCTGAGTGTTTGGTTGTGATTGTGTGTGATTAAACTGGGAGTGAGTGTGAGTGTGTGTAGTGTGAGGATGGCAGGGAGAGGTAGGGCGGAGGGGAGGAGGGGAGAAGAGTGGCAGGGAGAGGAGAATTGTAGAGGACAGGAGGAGCAGTGGGGTCCCCGTCAGGGAGTAAGTGGAGTGGGGAGAGGGAGAGCTAGAAGGGATGATGGGAGGGGAGATGCCCAAGATCCCCAGAGACCAGGCACATCTAGGAGAGGGACAGAGGGTGCACATGGGAACAGAAGGGGGGGAGAAGATAGGGAGGAACCAACACCAGGGACATCACAGGGAGAAAGCCAGGTGTCCATGGAGGATGAGAGGATGAGATGTCCCAACTTCTCCTTTGATGAAAATGTTGCCCTAGTCCAGGCCATCATGGACAATTACAGTGCCCTCTTTGGGCAGGAGAAGCGCAAAGGTAGTGCCAAAAGGCGAAAAACAGCATGGTTGGCGGTAGAGGATGCCGTCAACAGTGTGGCCCCGCAGAGGAGGACTGTTGAGGGCCTTAAAAAGCGGTGAAATGACTGCAAGAGACGGGTGAAAGAAAAGATGGGGCAGGAAGCTATGCACCTGTCAAGGTATATGTGAGGTTAATAAATATATATATTTTAATCATATATTTCAAGATTAATAAATCTGTATCGTTGATCAGATATTTCACTGATCAGTAAAAAAAAATAAAAAATAACTCATTGCATTCAGAACTGACTTCAGACAGGTTTAGTTCTCCCCCACTTCTTCAATTGCACAGGAGACATTCTTGACTAAAATGAGAACAAAGGTTTGTTTCTGGGAGATCTCCCACACTCATTATGTAAAATTATGCTGAACACACAGGGGGGGACAATGGAACATGAGACCCATAACAAATTTGCTATAATCAACTTACAGTTTGAGACAGGATGAGTCATAAAAGGCAAATTAAGAGGATAGATTGTCAGATAGGTGACACCACACAAAATATATGGAGACGAAATGTATGAAATACCCTTTTGGAACTGATCAAAATCATAGAGAAACAGCTTTTATGCACATAGGTGTTAGTTATCCCTAAACATCAAATACACGTCTGCACTGCTGGCTAAACAGGAAATATGCTGTATTAAGACTTTTACAACTACTCATGGATTGACCCCATGTGGGGCAGTGAAGGCCTTGGGAAACAAAAGACAGATGCTGAGGTGTGACTCTTAAGCACTAAAACAGACAGCAAATAAACATTTTTTTTTCTCTCTGTTTGAATGCATGCCCCAGAATGTATTAAATATAGAAATTTGGGAAATTGTCTAATTCTCTATTATTATTACTACATGGGTATTTGCTAAGCTTGGGAGGTAACTGTTTTAGTCAGTCAAAAATGTTTAATAACCTCGGTAGTGTTTATATTTTTCAGATATATCATCTCAGATCTACATAGAAATGAATGTGCATATATATATATATATATATATATATATGTTTTGAAAACATAAAAGATCTTACTTAGCCTCTGTGTTTTTAAGAATATAAATAAATACTTGTGGACCTGGAAAGAAATAATTAATGACACTTATTACTTTATTTCAGATGCAGGGATCCAAAATTTTCACTGCCATTGATTGTGCACAGGGATATTGGACCATAAAGGTACATGAAGAGGACCAATATAAGCTGGCATTCTCCTTCCAAAAGGTCCAATATGCATTTCAAAGACTTCCTTTTGGATACATAAATTCTGGACATGAATTTGCTGTATTCATGCATAAGGCTATGCCTGACGCACTGGAAAGGGGGACCTTATCTTATGTTGATGATGTTTTAATCAAAAGCACAGACTTTGAAAAACACATCGCAGAGCTTAAACACGTCCCCAGCCAACTTAAAAGGGCAGGTGTCAAATTATTCCTGCAAAAAGCTCAATGGTGCCGCACTCGTGTAAACTTCTTGGGACATTAAGTTACTTCTGAAGGATTAAATCCCCAGAAGAAAAAGGTGGAAGCTATAGTGAATTCTAAAAACCCAACTAACTTAAAGGAATTGAGATCATTCCTGGGTATGACAAATTATTCTCGCAAATTCATTGATAATTATGCAGAATTAGCTAAACCACTACTACTTCTTCTAAAGAAAGATGTGAAATGGCACTGGAGTGAGTCTCAAGAGACAGCCATCAGAGAGCTGAAGAGAAAACTCACTCAAGCACCTTGCTTAGCATACCCTGAAGGTGGTAAACCTTTCTACTTAGAAACAGGGTACACAGATGAAAGCATGAGTGCTGTTTTATACCAAAAGCATGATAATTTTAACAAAGCCATTGCTTATGCGAGCAAAAATCTATCCCCAGTAGAAATAAAATTTAGCGATTGCGAAAAAGCCCTCTTATCTACTGTATGGGCTCTACAAAATTTCCGCAGCTATATAAAGGGTGAGAAAATTATTGTAGAAACGGCCCACCAGCCTTTGCTATATTTGCAAAGTGAGAGAATAAGAGATGGGAATTTGTCAAATAGCAGCATAACAGCGTGGACTCTTTCCTTACAAGGCTGGCCATTAGAAATTTGCTACAAGCAGAATAAAAAGAATCCAGTCGCACAAGGGCTTGCTGAACTCCACGACTGTACTGCTAGAGATCCTGGGGAAGAATTTTCAGAAGATGATTTTCTGGAGGAACAATTGCTTTCCCCTTATAAAATGTACAATGAGGACCATTGTCAAACATTACCTTGGGTGTATGTTGATGGTTGCTCTTACCATGCCACTATTGATAATGAGTGCAGATTAGTCGCTGGCATTGGTATAACTGGGGCAAATGGATTCCCAAATATATATTTATAGGTTTCAACATTGGACCAAGATCCATTCAAGTTGCAGAACTAACTGCTGTTTTCAAAACCATTGAAATGGCTATTGAACATGGTATTCATGAATTTGTGATCATAACTGACTCAAATTATGTGCGTGACAGTTTTGTTGAATACCTGCCAACTTGGAAAAGAAATGGCATGCAGAAAAGCAATAACAAACCAGTCAAGCATGGCAAATTGTTCTGCGAAATTGATAATCTGGTGGTATCCAATGATTAACCATACACTGGAAAAAGACCAAGGGTCATTCCAGAGTTCTAGGTCCTGATAAGGAAGGCAATGACCTTGCGGATTCATTAGCCAAACAAGGGGCCATAACTGGAGAACTCCTTAATATTGACCATTTAATGGGTGCAATTCAGGTAGAAGCCATTACCAGAAACCAGGCAAAACAACAGAGTGAGCCTAACTTGGTACAATGGAGTCAGGATTCTCCTAGTGAGGACCTGATCACTAGTCAAAAAGAAGACCCCATTGTAGGCATATTCTATAAACACATAGAAGATCCTGAAAGCAACCCCATCTCAAAAGATGATTGTATTGGCAAGGAAGATCTTAGAATCTTAATAAAATCTAGATCACAATTCAAGTTACAGGATGATTTGTTAATTAGAACTTCCAAAACTGGCATCCAGCAGTGGGTAGTACCCACCAAGTTCAGAGGTCTAATGCTTCAACATGCCCATGATGCTCCCACATCTGGTCATCGTGGTGCCAAACTCACGTATTAAATATTACGTGATTATGCTTTTTGGCCACACATGTTGAAAGATGTTCAAACCTACTGTCAAGGGTGTTTAATCTGCCCACAGTTTCAACCCACTGCACCAACGCATAGAGCGCCATTGCAGAAAAGGGGGATGGTAATGCCATGGTCAGATATACAAATTGATTTTATTGGTCTGGTAACAAGGTCATCAAGAGGTAACAAGTACATGTTAACAGTGACATGCCTGTTCATTAAATGGGTAGAGTGCATTAGTGCACCTTACAATAGTGCTGAAACATGTGCAGCATTGCTCATCAACCATGTATTTTCCAGATTTGGTTTGCCCCAAAGAATCGAATCAGATTGGGGGACCCACTTCACTAGCGAAGTGATGACCAAAATGTGGAAAATACTAGGGGTTAAAAGAAAGCTCCATATTGCTTATAGAGCTGCCTCAAGTGGTGGTGTAGAGCGTTACAACCAGTCCATTGTTAAAATCCTCAAAAAGTTTGTGAGTGAAACAGGTAAAGACTGGGATGTAAAACTACCTCTAGTCTTAATGGCATTAAGAGCAACTACAAGTAGTG
This sequence comes from Bombina bombina, assembly GCF_027579735.1. Lineage (NCBI taxonomy): Eukaryota > Metazoa > Chordata > Amphibia > Anura > Bombinatoridae > Bombina > Bombina bombina. The sequence continues at coordinate 413,724,546 of NC_069500.1, forward strand.
CTACCAAAATGTCACCTTTTGAGCTGATGACTGGTAGAAGAATGGTTCTACCTCAGCATCTGCTGTACCGTACATCAGACCAAAACTTGATAAACGCTGCCAATACACAGCAATATGTGGAAAACTTAAGAAAACACCTGCAACATGCCTTAGCATTTGCTCAAAGGAATTTAGAAAGAGCCGCAACTGCCACTAAAACCTATTATGATCTCAAAACATCCAAAAAGGAATATGAAATAAATGATAAACTTTATCTTTATAACTTTGGAAGAGATCAGGTTAGGGAGAAGAAATTTCTTCCCTCATGGAAAGGTCCTTTTGTCATTACTGACAAAATATCTCCAGTGGCCTATAAAATAAGGATCCCCAAAAATGAAAGTTTCATAGATAAATGGGTCCATATCAATCAATTGCGAGTGTGTCATCCAAGATCCCAACTACAAGTCATAGAGGGAGAATGAAGTGTCATATCCCCAAATGAACTAAAGACATACTGTAGTTTAAAGATGCCTAAATGATAAACATGAAGGCTCAAAATAACAAACTTCCTACATAAGAGACTGTCTATGAGGTATACGGTTGATCCTCATCAAATACCACTGACTTTAAGCCAATTCAAATACATGCGTCCTACATCTATTTGAAGTTGGAAGGGGGATTTATGTCAAGGTATATGTGAGGTTAATAAATATATATATTTTAATCATATATTTCAAGATTAATAAATCCGTATCGTTGATCAGATATTTCACTGATCAGTAAAAAAAATAAAAAAAATAACTCATTGCATTCAGAACTGACTTCAGACAGGTTTAGTTCTCCCCCACTTCTTCAATTGCACAGGAGACATTCTTGACTAAAATGAGAACAAAGGTTTGTTTCTGGGAGATCTCCCACACTCATTATGTAAAATTATGCTGAACACACAGGGGGGACAATGGAACATGAGGCCCATACCAAATTTGCTATAATCAACTTACAGTTTGAGACAGGATGAGTCATAAAAGGCAAATTAAGAGGATAGATTGTCAGATAGGTGACACCACACAAAATATATGGAGACGAAATGTCTGAAATACCCTTTTGGAACTGATCAAAATCATAGAGAAACAGCTTTTATGCACATAGGTGTTAGTTATCCCTAAACATCAAATACACATCTGCACTACTGGCTAAACAGGAAATATGCTGTATTAAGACTTTTACAACTACTCGTGGATTGACCCCATGTGGGGCAGTGAAGGCCTTGGGAAACAAAAGACAGATGCTGAGGTGTGACTCTGAAGTACTAAAACAGACAGCAAATAAACATTTGTTTTTCTCTCTGTTTGAATGCATGCCCCAGAATGTATTAAATATAGAAATTTGGGAAATTGTCTAATCCTCTATTATTATTACATGGGTATTTGCTAAGCTTGGGAGGTAACTGTTTTAGTCAGTCAAAAATGTTTAATAACCTCGGTAGTGTTTATATTTTTCAGATATATCATCTCAGATCTACATAGAAATGAATGTGCATATATATATATATATATATTTTTTTTTTTTTTTAAAACATAAAAGATCTTACTTAGCCTCTGTGTTTTTAAGAATATAAATAAATACTTGTGGACCTGGAAAGAAATAATTAATGACACTTATTACTTTATTTCAGATGGAATGCCTGCGTGAGATGAAATAAGTCCTATCATATGAATGTGCAATAAATGTTTATAACGTTTTAAATACATCTTTTAAAATATAGTGAGATGAAGATATGGAAGTTACTTTGATGTGATATGACTATGAAATATAAATTTTCTGTTAGGCTAAATGAAATATAAATTATTTTAATATAATGTTAGATGTATTTGATGTTTCATATCAAAATGATCAGAAAATTCATTAAGATATAACTTATCCAAAACAAATGTTGTGAATAATTGCTATAAAAAGTTATGGTCTGATTAAATAATCATTTTATAAAAGTAATTAAGTTGTGTTAAAAATGTTCAGAAATGGTATTGATATGTCTGTTCATAATGCTGCGTTGCCATGAGAGAACTACAGCCAGAAAGCCTTTTGGCTGTTGGGAATGAGATATTCCGGTTATCCAATGAAAAGGGACAAGGCTCCGTGGGCGTTTCCATAACAACAATGTATACTAAACCAATTATCCAATGACAAGGGACAAGCAAAAAGGGCGTGAACGAAACAGGTTATCAATGATTATATAATGGGAGTGTTGAATGCACAAGGGACAGTTGTCTGTAACTTGCTGAAAACTAGTGATCTGATTTTGGCTGTGATATACCTGGAAAAAAATTTCACGTCAGCAAGGAGCTTAAAACTTAACCTTGATTTGTGCAAAAAAAAACTTCCTTCGAATGAGATGACCTAAAGACCGCTACGAATTGGTTCAAAATTGGTGAAGTATATTGTATTTTAAATTGGTAGTCATAAGCCTAGGTATTGTTTAAATCTGTTTCTGATTGGCTAAGTAACTAATCTATGCAAATTCTGATATTGTCAGTTAATTTTGTATTAGGATAAATTGCAGTTAAATAACAGAATATATATATTATCCTATTGCTTAAGAGCATAGTTTAAAATTGTATTGCTTGGATGTTAAAAGATTTGTAAATAAGGCTGGTGTTTAAGATAAGCTGATATATTATTGCATAGCATATTTAAATAGTTTTCAAGCGCATATAATTTATTTCATATTCCTTTTTATTGCAAATATATTTCAATATGTTCATGGATATTAACTAAATAAAAGAATTCAGATATTTATATTAATTGTATGGTCTAGTAGATGCATGGTTGATTAGGGTTTCTATTTTTAAGGAAAATTATTATTTGTATTGCGTTTTAAGCCTGCCATAAGCTGATATATTATTTGGATAGCACTATTAAGATTTTCATAAATATACTGACACACCAGAGGGGAACAGGCGGTGGTCCATCCCTGGACATAGAATATAACACCTGGCAGGAGATGATACACAGGTCACTGAGTATCACAGCAGTCCGTGGACTTCCAGGGGCTCGTGACTTAGGGGCTGCAACCACAGCACATCATGCTGGTGGGTAACATTCCACACACCAGTATTATATGTATTTGAGCTATAACATCCTTTAATATCACACATTCATGTACACAATGAGGAGCATGGTATTTGGCCTACTAACAAAAACATCTACAATTATATTTGACATTAATGCTACTTAACACAATGCAATTCATGATATGAGATGGAATAGTGCAATACTAACATGTCTCAGAGTAACACAGGCCACAAGCCACATGTAGAGTTTTCAGTAAATGGACACTATAGCCATCACAATACTTTTAGCTCAAGAAAGCAGGTTCTGTGCCTACATCAGGCTAAAGTAAATTGTGTGACCATAGTGTCACTTAAAGAACACATTTTTTCCATCATTGACATGTACACATAACTATTGTATGAAACACATACCTGTATACTGCGCATATTAAAATCCCTCATAGCACAAATCACAATGTGCACATGCATGTTATAGAGTTTGACATGAGAATCAGTATAGGCCCTAGCATGTATCAATGTACATTGTATGCCCACATGGACATATATATGACTGTACTAATCCCTCTTATCATTTGCCCCCATGACATTGGGAATACCCCCCATTCGATAGAAGCCTTGTTTAAGACTGTTCCATTCCTGGGGGGTACGGGGAAATGAATGTATCGCTGTGTCTGGTTATCTAGAGCAGTCAAAACCTCCCCTAGGAGCCTGGAGAAGGTGGACTGTGCTAGGCCAGACACAAGGCCCTCTGTTGACTGGAATGAGCCAGATGCCAGGAAGTGTACAACACACAACAACTTCTGCATACCAGTCAGAGCTCGGTTCCTATTCACTTGAGGGTCAATATCATCCTTCAAGACCTCATATAGGTCAATGAGGCTTGCAGAAGTCAAGCAATACTTTCCCCTGACCTCCCCTTCTGTCATTCCAAACAGGGTGACCCTAACCCTGTGTATCCTTGGTGCCCTTGCTCTTCCCCTCTTCTGATGCCGACGTCTTATAGGCCCTGCTGGCCTATGACCAGCTGCAACAACAACAGCAGCAGGGGCAGCACCAGGAACAGGGACAGCAGCAGGAGGAGCAGGGACAGCAGCAGCAGGAGCAGGGACGGCTACAGCACCATGACCAGGGACCTCAGCAGCAACTATAGCACCAGCAGGTATATCCTGACCAACAGGGGCTTGTAGGGCTTCCAGCACCCCTTGTGCCCCACGATGCTGTCTATCTAGGTATTGTAGGTAAAGCAGGGGAAACATGGTGGCTAATGAAGGTGTGCATTGCCAGGTGTTTTAAGGCTGCAGGTGAGAGGTTGTGATGTTTGTGATTGGTTTGACACACTTGCAGGGGCAGGAATAATAAATGCTTAGAAGAGGTTTACAAGTTTGAGATTTGCGGCTGATATGTATGTGATTATGCATGCGTTTGTTAGGCCTTCAGGGAGTTACAATGCTTTTTTAGTCAGTGCAAGGGTTACTGCGCCAGCAATTTGTGGCGAAATAAGAATGGAGTAGATTCTCTGAATTATGTGCGCGAACGTCCTTACGCTGTATATTGGATACCAAATTGCACGTCTGTTCTATGTTAGTCTATTGGTAAAAAAAATACGTCCGAAGAGTGAAATATACGCGCGTAACTTGTATGCTACGCCGTATATGTAATACCAAAACCGCGTAAAAACTGGAGGCAGAGGATTTTGTGGGCGACGCTGCATATGTAATGGTGGCCCCTATGTTAAAATATGCCAGCTCTCTATGCACCCTGCAGGCAGTGACTTACAGAGAATTTGTTATATGCATATATTTTATTTAGTGTATTCTTTGCGCTTGTGTAATGTTCATGTTAATTCAAGCACTGTTTTATGTCAATTTATGAATTTATGTTCAATTCACAAATTATTCTGGTCAAATGTTAAAAGCTTACTGTGCATTTTACAAATGCCTTTTATATTCTTTTAATAAAACTTTAGGGATACTAGAAATTCTAGACTTAAGGTAAATACATTTTTCTTCTAAACCTATATTCTTTATATTTGAAATGTATATAGGCCACTGAATGACAACTAAATTATATACATGAATACACAACCATAATATATACAACTACTCACAGTGACAAACAATCTCACTAGGTGTACATATCACAGAATCAAGATTGGGATATCAGCACAGCTGGCAAATATATAGGTGTACATATCAACAGTACTCTGACAGCATGACACGCCTGCAATAATAATCCACAGCATTACTGACACAAGTAAACACACAAAAACAGGTTATGACTTTAGGCTTCCAGCACTGGTGCACTGAGGTGTAAATGTCACTGACACACACCTGTATTCATTAATACATGATTTACCTAAGGTACAAATACACACCTATAAATATTACTGGAATATAATAGTTAACATCAGACAATGCACTAACCTATAGTAAAAAAAAATGCCATACAAAAGGTAAAACACTACACAATGCAAGATGTGTGACATAAAAGTACCCACAGCACTGAAATAATACAATAATGAAATCACAAGCACAGCAAAACAAACATCCAATATGTGCACAACTACACACAGTGATAATAGGACTACTGAACATTAGAGACATGCATAACTGGTACTAGAAACACACAACTATATACCTAGTATAGACAATTATGTGCAAATAAGCACAGACAGTACTACTGAACATTAGCGACACGCATAACTGGTACTAGAAGCACAGAACTATATACCTAGTATAGACAATTATGTGCAAATAAGCACAGACAGTACTACTGAACATTAGAGACACGCATAACTGCTACTAGAAGCACACAACTCTATACCTAGTATAGACAATTATGTGCAAATAAACACAGACAGTACTACTGAACATTAGAGACACACATAACTGCTACTAGAAGCACACAACTATATACCTAGTATAGACAATTATGTGCAAATAAACACAGACAGTACTACTGAACATTAGAGACACGCATAACTAGTACTAGAAGCACACAACTATATACCTAGTATAGACAATTATGTGCAAATAAGCACTGACAGTACTACTGAACATTAGAGACACGCATAACTGCTACTAGAAGCACACAACTATATACCTAGTATAGACAATTATGTGCAAATAAGCACAGACAGTACTACTGAACATTAGAGACACGCATAACTGCTACTAGAAGCACACAACTATATACCTAGTATAGACAATTATCTGCAAATAAGCACAGACAGTACTACTGAACATTAGAGACACACATAACTGGTACTAGAAGCACACCACTATATACCTAGCATAGACAATTATGTGCAAATAAGCACAGACAGTACTACTGAACATTAGAGAAACGCATAACTGCTACTAGAAGCACACCACTATATACCTAGCATAGACAATTATGTGCAAAAAAGCACAGATAGTACTACTGAATTTTAGAGACATGCATAACTGCTTCTTGAAGCACACAACTATATACCTAGTATAGACAATTATGTGCAAATAAGCACTGACAGTACTACTGAACATTAGAGACACGCATAACTGCTACTAGAAGCACACAACAATATACCTAGTATAGACAATTATGTGCAAATAAGCACTGACAGTACTACTGAACATTAGAGACACGCATAACTGCTACTAGAAGCACACAGCTATATACCTAGTATAGACAATTATGTGCAAATAAGCACTGACAGTACTACTGAACATTAGAGACACGCATAACTGCTACTAGAAGCACACAACTATATACCTAGTATAGACAATTATGTGCAAATAAGCACAGACAGTACTACTGAACATTAGAGACACGCATAACTGCTACTAGAAGCACACCACTATATACCTAGTATAGACAATTATGTGCAAATAAGCACAGACAGTACTACTGAACATTAGAGACACACATAACTGCTACTTGAAGCACACAACTATATACCTACTATAGACAATTATCTGCAAATAAGCACTGACAGTACTACTGAACATTGGAGACACGCATAACTGGTACTAGAAGCACACAACTATAATATACCTAGTATAGACAATTATGTGCAAATAAACACAGACAGTACTACTGAACATTAGAGACACGCATAACTGCTACTAGAAGCACACCACTATATACCTAGCATAAACAATTATGTGCAAATAAACACAGACAGTACTACTGAACATTAGAGACACGCATAACTGGTACTAGAAGCACACCACTATATACCTAGTATAGACAATTATAAGCAAATAAACACAGACAGTACTACTGAACATTAGAGACACGCATAACTGCTACTAGAAGCAAACAACTATATACCTAGTATAGACAATTATGTGCAAATAAACACAGACAGTACTACTGAACATTAGAGACACGCATAACTGCTACTAGAAGCACACCACTATATACCTAGTATAGACAATTATGTGCAAATAAGCACAGACAGTACTACTTAACATTAGAGACACGCATAACTGCTGCTTGAAGCACACAACTATATACCTACTATAGACAATTATCTGCAAATAAGCACTGACAGTACTACTGAACATTGGAGACACGCATAACTGCTACTAGAAGCACACAACTATATACCTAGTATAGACAATTATGTGCAAATAAGCACAGACAGTACTACTGAACATTAGAGACACGCATAACTGCTACTAGAAGCACACAACTATATAACTAGTATAGACAATTATGTGCAAATAAACACAGACAGTACTACTGAACATTAGAGACACACATAACTGCTACTAGAAGCACACAACTATATACCTAGTATAGACAATTATGTGCAAATAAACACAGACAGTACTACTGAACATTAGAGACAAGAATAACTGGTACTAGAAGCCCACCACTATATACCTAGTATAGACAATTATGTGCAAATAAACACAGACAGTACTACTGAACATTAGAGACACGCATAACTGCTACTAGAAGCACACCACTATATACCTAGTATAGACAATTATGTGCAAATAAGCACAGACAGTACTACTGAACATTAGAGACATGCATAACTGCTTCTTGAACCACACAACTATATACCTAGTATAGACAATTATGTGCAAATAAGCACAGACAGTACTACTGAACATTAGAGACACGCATAACTGGTACTAGAAGCACACCACTATATACCTAGTATAGACAATTATGTGCAAATAAACACAGACAGTATTACTGAACATTAGAGACATGCATAACTGGTACTAGAAGCACACCACTATATACCTAGTATGGACAATTATGTGCAAATAAGCACTGACAGTACTACTGAACATTAGAGTTGAGACACGCATAACTGCTACTAGAAGCACACAACTATATACCTAGTATAGACAATTATGTGCAAATAAACACAGACAGTACTACTGAACATTAGAGACACGCATAACTAGTACTAGAAGCACACAACTATATACCTAGTATAGACAATTATGTGCAAATAAGCACTGACAGTACTACTGAACATTAGAGACACGCATAACTGCTACTAGAAGCACACAACTATATACCTAGTATAGACAATTATGTGCAAATAAGCACAGACAGTACTACTGAACATTAGAGACACGCATTACTGCTACTAGAAGCACACAACTATATACCTAGTATAGACAATTATCTGCAAATAAGCACAGACAGTACTACTGAACATTAGAGACACACATAACTGGTACTAGAAGCACACCACTATATACCTAGCATAGACAATTATGTGCAAATAAGCACAGACAGTACTACTGAACATTAGAGAAACGCATAACTGCTACTAGAAGCACACCACTATATACCTAGCATAGACAATTATGTGCAAAAAAGCACAGATAGTACTACTGAATTTTAGAGACATGCATAACTGCTTCTTGAAGCACACAACTATATACCTAGTATAGACAATTATGTGCAAATAAGCACTGACAGTACTACTGAACATTAGAGACACGCATAACTGCTACTAGAAGCACACAACAATATACCTAGTATAGACAATTATGTGCAAATAAGCACTGACAGTACTACTGAACATTAGAGACACGCATAACTGCTACTAGAAGCACACAACTATATACCTAGTATAGACAATTATGTGCAAATAAGCACTGACAGTACTACTGAACATTAGAGACACGCATAACTGCTACTAGAAGCACACCACTATATACCTAGTATAGACAATTATGTGCAAATAAGCACAGACAGTACTGCTGAACATTAGAGACACGCATAACTGCTACTTGAAGCACACAACTATATACCTACTATAGACAATTATCTGCAAATAAGCACTGACAGTACTACTGAACATTGGAGACACGCATAACTGGTACTAGAAGCACACAACTATAATATACCTAGTATAGACAATTATGTGCAAATAAGCACAGACAGTACTACTGAACATTAGAGACACGCATAACTGCTACTAGAAGCACACCACTATATACCTAGCATAAACAATTATGTGCAAATAAACACAGACAGTACTACTGAACATTAGAGACACGCATAACTGCTACTAGAAGCACACAACTATATAACTAGTATAGACAATTATGTGCAAATAAACACAGACAGTACTACTGAACATTAGAGACACGCATAACTGCTACTAGAAGCACACCACTATATACCTAGCATAAACAATTATGTGCAAATAAACACAGACAGTACTACTGAACATTAGAGACACACATAACTGGTACTAGAAGCACACCACTATATACCTAGTACAGACAATTATGTGCAAATAAACACAGACAGTACTACTGAACATTAGAGACACGCATAACTGCTACTAGAAGCAAACAACTATATACCTAGTATAGACAATTATGTGCAAATAAACACAGACAGTACTACTGAACATTAGAGACACGCATAACTGCTACTAGAAGCACACCACTATATACCTAGTATAGACAATTATGTGCAAATAAGCACAGACAGTACTACTTAACATTAGAGACATGCATAACTGCTGCTTGAAGCACACAACTATATACCTACTATAGACAATTATCTGCAAATAAGCACTGACAGTACTACTGAACATTGGAGACACGCATAACTGCTACTAGAAGCACACAACTATATACCTAGTATAGACAATTATGTGCAAATAAGCACAGACAGTACTACTGAACATTAGAGACACGCATAACTGCTACTAGAAGCACACAACTATATAACTAGTATAGACAATTATGTGCAAATAAACACAGACAGTACTACTGAACATTAGAGACACACATAACTGCTACTAGAAGCACACAACTATATACCTAGTATAGACAATTATGTGCAAATAAACACAGACAGTACTACTGAACATTAGAGACAAGAATAACTGGTACTAGAAGCCCACCACTATATACCTAGTATAGACAATTATGTGCAAATAAACACAGACAGTACTACTGAACATTAGAGACACGCATAACTGCTACTAGAAGCACACCACTATATACCTAGTATAGACAATTATGTGCAAATAAGCACAGACAGTACTACTGAACATTAGAGACATGCATAACTGCTTCTTGAACCACACAACTATATACCTAGTATAGACAATTATGTGCAAATAAACACAGACAGTACTACTGAACATTAGAGACACGCATAACTGGTACTAGAAGCACACCACTATATACATAGTATAGACAATTATGTGCAAATAAACACAGACAGTATTACTGAACATTAGAGACATGCATAACTGGTACTAGAAGCACACCACTATATACCTAGTATGGACAATTATGTGCAAATAAGCACTGACAGTACTACTGAACATTAGAGTTGAGACACGCATAACTGCTACTAGAAGCACACAACTATATACCTAGTATAGACAATAATGTGCAAATAAACACAGACAGTACTACTGAACATTAGAGAGAGGCATAACTGGTACTAGAAGCACACAAATATATACCTAGTATAGACAATTATGTGCAAATAAGCACAGACAGTACTACTGAACATTAGAGACATGCATAACTGCTTCTTGAAGCACACAAATATATACCTAGTATAGACAATTATGTGCAAATAAGCACTGACAGTACTACTGAACATTAGAAACACGCATAACTGCTACTAGAAGCACACAACTATATACCTATTATAGACAATTATGTGCAAATAAACACAGACAGTGCTACTGAACATTAGAGACACGCATAACTGGTACTAGAAGCACACAAATATATACCTAGTATAGACAATTATGTGCAAATAAGCACAGACAGTACTATTGAACATTAGAGACATGCATAACTGCTTCTTGAAGCACACAAATATATACCTAGTATAGACAATTATGTCCAAATAAGCACTGACAGTACTACTGAACATTAGAAACACGCATAACTGCTACTAGAAGCACACAACTATATACCTATTATAGACAATTATGTGCAAATAAACACAGACAGTGCTACTGAACATTAGAGACACGCATAACTGGTACTAGAAGCACACAACTATATACCTAGTATAGACAATTATGTGCAAATAAACACAGACAGTACTACTGAATATTAGAGAGATGCATAACTTCTACTAGAAGCACACAACTATATACCTAGTATAGACAATTATGTGCAAATAAACACAGACAGTACTACTGAACATTAGAGAGACGCATAACTGCTACTAGAAGCACACAACTATATACCTAGTATAGACAATTATGTGCAAATAAACACAGACAGTACTACTGAACATTAGAGACAAGAATAACTGGTACTAGAAGCCCACCACTATATACCTAGTATAGACAATTATGTGCAAATAAACACAGACAGTACTACTGAACATTAGAGACACGCATAACTGCTACTAGAAGCACACCACTATATACCTAGTATAGACAATTATGTGCAAATAAGCACAGACAGTACTACTGAACATTAGAGACATGCATAACTGCTTCTTGAACCACACAACTATATACCTAGTATAGACAATTATGTGCAAATAAACACAGACAGTACTACTGAACATTAGAGACACGCATAACTGGTACTAGAAGCACACCACTATATACCTAGTATAGACAATTATGTGCAAATAAACACAGACAGTATTACTGAACATTAGAGACATGCATAACTGGTACTAGAAGCACACCACTATATACCTAGTATGGACAATTATGTGCAAATAAGCACTGACAGTACTACTGAACATTAGAGTTGAGACACGCATAACTGCTACTAGAAGCACACAACTATATACCTAGTATAGACAATTATGTGCAAATAAACACAGACAGTACTACTGAACATTAGAGACACGCATAACTAGTACTAGAAGCACACAACTATATACCTAGTATAGACAATTATGTGCAAATAAGCACTGACAGTACTACTGAACATTAGAGACACGCATAACTGCTACTAGAAGCACACAACTATATACCTAGTATAGACAATTATGTGCAAATAAGCACAGACAGTACTACTGAACATTAGAGACACGCATTACTGCTACTAGAAGCACACAACTATATACCTAGTATAGACAATTATCTGCAAATAAGCACAGACAGTACTACTGAACATTAGAGACACACATAACTGGTACTAGAAGCACACCACTATATACCTAGCATAGACAATTATGTGCAAATAAGCACAGACAGTACTACTGAACATTAGAGAAACGCATAACTGCTACTAGAAGCACACCACTATATACCTAGCATAGACAATTATGTGCAAAAAAGCACAGATAGTACTACTGAATTTTAGAGACATGCATAACTGCTTCTTGAAGCACACAACTATATACCTAGTATAGACAATTATGTGCAAATAAGCACTGACAGTACTACTGAACATTAGAGACACGCATAACTGCTACTAGAAGCACACAACAATATACCTAGTATAGACAATTATGTGCAAATAAGCACTGACAGTACTACTGAACATTAGAGACACGCATAACTGCTACTAGAAGCACACAGCTATATACCTAGTATAGACAATTATGTGCAAATAAGCACTGACAGTACTACTGAACATTAGAGACACGCATAACTGCTACTAGAAGCACACAACTATATACCTAGTATAGACAATTATGTGCAAATAAGCACAGACAGTACTACTGAACATTAGAGACACGCATAACTGCTACTAGAAGCACACCACTATATACCTAGTATAGACAATTATGTGCAAATAAGCACAGACAGTACTGCTGAACATTAGAGACATGCATAACTGCTACTTGAAGCACACAACTATATACCTACTATAGACAATTATCTGCAAATAAGCACTGACAGTACTACTGAACATTGGAGACACGCATAACTGGTACTAGAAGCACACAACTATAATATACCTAGTATAGACAATTATGTGCAAATAAACACAGACAGTACTACTGAACATTAGAGACACGCATAACTGCTACTAGAAGCACACCACTATATACCTAGCATAAACAATTATGTGCAAATAAACACAGACAGTACTACTGAACATTAGAGACACACATAACTGGTACTAGAAGCACACCACTATATACCTAGTATAGACAATTATGTGCAAATAAACACAGACAGTACTACTGAACATTAGAGACACGCATAACTGCTACTAGAAGCAAACAACTATATACCTAGTATAGACAATTATGTGCAAATAAACACAGACAGTACTACTGAACATTAGAGACACGCATAACTGCTACTAGAAGCACACCACTATATACCTAGTATAGACAATTATGTGCAAATAAGCACAGACAGTACTACTTAACATTAGAGACATGCATAACTGCTGCTTGAAGCACACAACTATATACCTACTATAGACAATTATCTGCAAATAAGCACTGACAGTACTACTGAACATTGGAGACACGCATAACTGCTACTAGAAGCACACAACTATATAACTAGTATAGACAATTATGTGCAAATAAACACAGACAGTACTACTGAACATTAGAGACACACATAACTGCTACTAGAAGCACACAACTATATACCTAGTATAGACAATTATGTGCAAATAAACACAGACAGTACTACTGAACATTAGAGACAAGAATAACTGGTACTAGAAGCCCACCACTATATACCTAGTATAGACAATTATGTGCAAATAAACACAGACAGTACTACTGAACATTAGAGACACGCATAACTGCTACTAGAAGCACACCACTATATACCTAGTATAGACAATTATGTGCAAATAAGCACAGACAGTACTACTGAACATTAGAGACATGCATAACTGCTTCTTGAACCACACAACTATATACCTAGTATAGACAATTATGTGCAAATAAACACAGACAGTACTACTGAACATTAGAGACACGCATAACTGGTACTAGAAGCACACCACTATATACATAGTATAGACAATTATGTGCAAATAAACACAGACAGTATTACTGAACATTAGAGACATGCATAACTGGTACTAGAAGCACACCACTATATACCTAGTATGGACAATTATGTGCAAATAAGCACTGACAGTACTACTGAACATTAGAGTTGAGACACGCATAACTGCTACTAGAAGCACACAACTATATACCTAGTATAGACAATA